>NC_089587.1:159846765-160215720 GCF_019320115.1 Miscanthus floridulus
TCCCAGCTACGTCAACGTGATCGCATTGGTCTTGCGCTCCTCCTCGACTTGCTCTCGTCGCTGTGTTGGCCGAATCGCCCTGCGCAACCCGTCTTCCCCGTGACCGGTCGGAGCTCCGCCGCGACTGCCCTCACCATGGCCAGGCTGCTCCAGACCTCCCGACTGCACCGAGTCCACCATCGTGATCACAGTGAGCTCCTGAACGTGTTTATCACTTCGCTTTTGACGCTACCGCAGTTTTGCCGGGGTTACGCCATGAGCCGACGTGCTCGAGCCGCCATGGCCGGCGTGGGGTCTTCTCCGGTGTGCCTACTGCCGTTCTGAGGACTGGGATAGATTCGTAGGATGGTGTAGATCATTTTGGTGCTATCCGCCTCGCCGAAGACTCGCCGTCGGCGCGTTTTGGCCGTCCAGTATGGCAGCGCCGCCGCCGTGCGTCCTCGTTGTGTCGCTGACAGCGGGCCCAGGCTGTCAGTGAAGCTGAGGAAGAAGAACAGTGAGCTTTGGTTATTTTCTGATTTTGAATAGTGCAGCAATTTTGCAATTTTGTAGGAATTTATTTACACATCCAAAATTCTGAAAATTTTTGTGTAGCTTCTGTACATGTTCTAGTATGATTTAAAAAATTTGAAATTTGAAATTTGGATAAATTTTGAATGTTCAAATATTCAGTCCTAATTGAAAAATGCAATTTCCATGATTTTTGTAGGTCACTGTATAATTCCAAAAATTATGAAATTTGTTTTGGTACACTAATTTGTCATAAGGAAGCTTACATAAAATTTTCAGGTCATTTGGAACAAGTTTATTTTGGGCTTAATTCCAAATTAATTCAAAAATAGATAAAGCAAACCCTAAGTGTTTGATTAGTGTTGGATCTTGTTTTGGTCATGTTTTGTGACTATAGGGTTCCAAGATCCATTAGGTCAAGTCACATGTGTGGTTCTTAATGATAGGGTTACAGGTTGGTTTTGTTGGCTTGCAACTGTACCGCGAAATCAAATCGTTTGCGGGTTTTTTTACATTTCATGTGCCGTGAAGCATCATGTTTACATTATCATCATGTTAAAGCATATGTTATTATTTCGTGTAGAACCCGAGAACGAAACGATTCTAGTTGAGCAAGTTCTGGAAGAATCCCCGGTTGTCACGGGATTTGATAATTGTGGTACTAATCCGGAACCGGAAATCGTCAACGAAGGCAAGCCCCGGTTTATGCATTAAGCCATTACCTTGTTACTTGAAAAAGTTATCACCTATGTTACTTATTGCATTAAGTTGATCAATTCAATATACCTACTTGATGCATTGCCTACCTTGTTACTGTTTACCATCCTTGAAGATGTTTTTATTTACAAAGGCGTAGAATGCTTAGTATGCTTTATGATAGGCTTTCAAAGTAAAAGTTTTGATACAATCAAAGATGGCATACTGGCCGAAGAAAGAAAGAAGGTTGAATGAACTAGAGACTAGTCGGGTGACTTATCTTGAATTGTGGGTAATGTTGCCGACTATGTCGCTTAAAGGCCACTCATTGTGGATCTTCTGAACGAGACACTTTGTAGTACTGGTCACATACTCCGGTAAGCCTACTTCGGCTAATCCGATACTAAGACGAATGCCCGCGCACTGGGAGTGGAGAGATGGGGGAGTAGCGTGTACCCTCGTGGCTGGAATGTGGCCGGATTTGAGGTGTGCTGTGCTCTCGGGTGGCGTGGAGACGGCTTAGTATAGGAGGATCCTATAGCGAGGTTGATATATGCAAGATTAAGTTCTACATATGTCGTGTGATAAGGAATCCCAGCTAGGACTTGAATCAATTCGAATTGCTGGTGCTCCACGGATATGGAGACTTGATTCATTACAGAAGCAATGTAGTACTGGTGAATTACTAAAATATGAGAAAAAGAATGTGTTGACACAAAATGTGACGCATTGTGCCTCACACACAGCAAGCCAAAAAGCGTTAGCTTCAATCGGGTTCCCGGGTGCTTTGTTATCCGGAAGCGTGCCAGTCAGTTTGACCTGAAAACTAACAAGGGATAGAACAATTAAATGTCAAACCGGAACATGTCGGGTAATACCAGACAGTTCCTCATATACGGCCCTTGAAGCCACTTACAACGACATACAGCTATAAAGAGCTGTCTACCAACAAGTTTATAAACCATTCGGCTAATCGTAAGATGAATGCACGTAAAGGCCTAATTGCCGAATACATGTACATGAGAAGACATGTTTGAACAAGTGAAACTAATTATGAATTAATGTATAACCAAGCTCAGCAATCCGACCGAGTTGGGATCCATGAAGAAGGAACGTGCAAATAAGCACGATTAAACCAATCTAAAACCTGCATCTGCCGCACGACACCTAGTTCCGTCAAGGCTTAAACATAATTATCATGCATGAACCCGCAACATGTGACAATCTAGATTAAAATAATTCAGCCATTACGAGTGTATTGTCTATTCGCGAAGGTAATACGAAATAATGATCATTGAAGCACGAATAAAACCATAAGAGAGGGCCGAACAATATCGATCTAGATTGGGCAGAACTGTGTTACAATATATAACTATTTAAAACATGCAACACTGGATAACTTAATGAATCTATTTAGATTTTGCCATATCTATAGAGCCGATAACTATCTTGCTTTCACTAAGCATATCGAGCAAACGCTGCCGCACGGTATCTACTCATAAACGAAGCATAAGCAAAGACTTCTTGACTGTTAAGCAAAGATCCGCTGCACGATCATTGAAAACAGACAAGACTACTTGCATCACGTCTAAATCCCACCGCATGATACTAAACATGATAACCAAGGTTGTCGGAACTTACGGAGGTCGACGGATCGATGACTCCTCTCGAAGAAACTCGACGACACGACAAAAGGACTCGAAAGTTGGCACGGGGCCGGTTGTATTGATTTGGTTGTGAACCCTTATTACAATGGTCGAGGGTCAATATTTATACCCTAGACAAAACACGAGTCCTAGAGGACTACGATTTACAAAGGGAACCTTTAAATAAACTTGGAAACTCACGACTCCTTACCCTAAACTTTTAGAGTCCTTTACTATTACAACTTTTCACCTTTTCGATCGGCCTTGCCTGCCATCTCCTGTTATTCCCGAATGGAGTCACCGCCTTCTGGAGTAACCGACCGCAATGTATTTAGCCGACTGCTTGCTTTGTTTGCCGAATACCCTTCTTCCCGCATGTGGGTCCCACCTGTCATCTTCCAGAATCGACCAAAATCCAGTGTTAACAGAATGGAATGAGAAGGAATGGAATATGGGAAATGTATATTTAGTTGAGATAATGAACTAAAAGAACTTAGTGGTAAACTTGAAAATAGAATAAAGGATAGTAAGCTTTTGGCAAAGAACTTTTGAACCTTGCTACATCCTTACCTTGCCCCAAATCCCTGCATCTCTAAAGTCTTACACCCCGTTACGTCGGGTTAGTCTTGTTGAGTACCTTTGTACTCAGGGTTTGTTAACCCTTGTTGCAGGTGAGTCGCATGCGCAGGCTTGTTTTGGTCCCTGCTGCATGTCAGTGTTTGAAGTCAACGATGATGATGAGGAGTAATGAATGGCCTTTGGACAAGGCACTAGTTTGTATGATAAATAAAGTTAATATAATATTATCCCGCTACTATGGTCGTATGACACTTATGGTATTGTAAGTTTGAAAACAACTGGTTTGTAATAATACTATCTTAAGACTTCCGCTATCTTTTACTCTGGTATATGTTTTGAATAAAATGTTGTAATCTGCAATGACTATGATTGGGATCCTGTTTGAAAAGAGAATCGTGGATGATTCAGGTTTCCCGAGGACACCCAACAGACCTGTTGAGTTGTTGGGAACTCATGTACGCTATCCAAGGTCTGTTAAGACAACGATAGGTGCATATGGGCCCGATTCCTTAGGAGGTTCTGCCACAGCTAGTATCAGAGCGGTTCCCATCTAAGATCATTGTAGGTTACTTTGGAAAACCTTCAAAATGATTTGGATCAAAGAAAGTAAACTTGATATTTGAAAGTTCAATTTCTTTCTTCTTACCCTTGATCTAGACTCAATCCTGACTTGTTTGAAAAGTTTGTGGCGGATAATATGATTAGGTTTGTCCTATGTAATATGAAAATCTAGTACTTATGATTATACTAATCTTTTGTATGTAGATTCGTAAGATCGATTCATGCATCATGCTTGAGCACATTGCATAATAATTTCCCCTTAATAGTGGTTGGGTAAGTAATGTCAATCCCATTCTTGCTAACCTCCGTTATCCTCGAGCTATTCTTATAGTCCTACCCTAAATTCTTTAGGCTATGGCAAAGACCAAGAAAACCGCATGCAAGTCCACCGGACCTCATGGAGTCCCTCGTCACCAATTGGCACCAAGAAATCACGAGCTTGGTGAAGGAAGTTCCAAGAACCTAGGAGAGGAAGGATCTTCAAGCAACCCCGCCAACGTCGAGAACCTTAACAAGGAGCTCAACACTCTTCGTCGAGCTCATGCCAAAGACCAAGAAGAGCTAGCGGAAATGCAAAGGGGTATCACCATGACCATGGAGCTGCGGAATGAAGCCTGGACACGAGAAGATGCGGCCAATGAACGCGTCAATGAGTTGGAGTTCTACGTAGAGGACCTGGAGATGGACAATGCCATTCTGCATGAGAATGTCCATATGCTGTATGCTCAACTTCATCCTCCTCATGGGGATGGTGAAGTTACCGATGAAGAAATGATTGTAGCTCCAAGAGAAGTCGAGAATGAAGAAGAGGAGGAGGACCCTGAGGAGTTAGTGTACTTCTCAGAGGAAGATGAGGTTTCGTCCGATACAGGCACGGATGCCGAAGACTGAGAGCTTGGAGTAGAAGTAGTTCCTTTACTGCTTTCCTAGAAAACCAGGGTTGTCTTGTGGGATACAAGACATGTAATATAAATAAGAACCCTTTGTAGTATGCAACCTTTTAAAAGCTTTCAATAAGAATAATGTAAGTAAATGTGTTTCTCTAACAGATGCCTCGTCCTATCACCCGAACTGGTTGCTAGTGGCTCGCACGACGATGATGAGTGCCCAAATCCTCCACCAATGCCCTCGACTATGGCAGATGCCATAGCCGCACTCGTCAACGCAACGGCAGAGAATGCCAGGCTGTTAAGGGAGTTGGCGCAGAACCAGCAGGCACCATACCCTAATCGTGGCCGTCGTAATAATGGAAACGACGAGTCAACCTATGTGGATTTTACTGACACACGTCCGCCTGTGTTCTCAAAGGCAGACGAACCTTTAGAAGCCGATGATTGGCTTAGGACAATAGAGCAAAAGTTCGAGCTGATCCACTGTACTGAGGTTCAAAAACCAAGGTTTGCGGCACAGCAACTCCGAGGAGCTGCTGGTGCCTGGTGGGCAAATTTGGTAGCAGTACAGCCCGTTGGTCACCAAATCAACTGGAGGGAGTTCAAAGATGCCTTCAGGGCACATTATATTCCGGACGGTGTGATGACCATGAAGTTGGAAGAGTTCTTGGCTCTTAAGCAAGGGGAGCACCCGGGTGATGCATTATGTTGGGTGTTTCAACCACCTGTCTCAGTATGCTATTGAGTATGTGAACACGGACAGGAAGAAAAAGAATCATTTTCTTTGAGGCTTGAACACTAAACTTCAGACAATGATGGTAGCCTGTGGTAATGCAACTTACCATGAAACAATCAACATTGCTATCGCTTCGGAAGAGAATTACCGCCGACACAAGGAGGCGAAGAAGAAGAAAATATTTGCTTCCGGATCATCAAGTGGCAAGCGTCAGAAGATAGTATACCATCCTCAGAATCATGGCCGTACGCCATTTCGCCCACAACAAGGCCAAAGCAGGCAGCAAATCTTCATTCGCCCTGCAACTAATACACCTTATACTCATCAAGCACCACAGCAGCAGAACAATGCCAATAATGCAAACCGCAATGCTACTCCCCAGAATCACAATTTTCCATGCTATAATTGTGGTAAACCCAGGCATTTTTCCCGAGAATGTCCGTATCCTAGGAAGAACAATCCTGATGCAACCAAGGCCCCTGTTAATCAAGCTCAAAATCAGTACAAGGGCAATGCTCAGAACCATCAAAAGGGTCCTGTTGAGAAGAAAACTGGAAGGGTATTCTATACGCAAGTGGAATCTATTCCAGAAGGAGAACCGGTTATGATGGGTATGTTTCCCATTGCTAAGCATCCTGCAATTACCTTATTTGATTCCGGTGCATCCCATACCTTCATCAATCGTACATTTGTTGTGAAGCATGGGATAGCTATTGGGGAAACAAAAGAACCCTATCATATACAGTCGCCTGGGGGACGAATCTATACAAGGGAGGTAGTTCAGCATGTACCTATTGATTTGGGAGGATATGAGTTCCCTACCAATATGCTGATATTAAAGGATCAAGATATAGATGTGATCCTTGGTATGAACTGGCTAACTCAACACGGGGCTATCATAGATGTCCTGCGTAGAACAATAAGGGTAAATGCACCTGACAGCAAAACCCAACTTCTCATCCAACTTCCTTTTCCTAAGAGTACAGTGGAGACCGTCTGTGCAACTATTGTTGAAGGAGCCGAGGAAATTTCAGTGGTATGTGAGTTTACGGATGTCTTTCCCGATGACCTGCCTGGTCTGCCACTAGACCGAGACGTAGAGTTCAGAATTGATCTGAAACCAGGGACAGCACCAGTGTCCAGAAGAGCATATAGGATGCCACCGAAAGAATTAGCAGAATTAAAAATGCAACTACAAGAGTTGTTAGACAAGGGTTTCATTCAACCCAGTTCATCACCTTGGGGATGTCCTGCTATTTTTGTGAAGAAGAAGGACCAAACCTTAAGGTTATGTGTTGACTATAGGCCATTAAATGAAGTCACCATCAAGAACAAATACCCCTTACCCCGAATTGATTTGCTTTTTGATCAACTTGCGGGAGCGAAGGTATTCTCAAAGATAGACTTAAGATCAGGCTACCACCAGATTAAGATCAGACGTGAAGATGTGCCGAAGACAGCATTTACTACCCGATATGGTTTATATGAATATTTAGTCATGTCTTTTGGGCTAACCAATGCCCCGGCTCATTTCATGTACCTGATGAACTCAGTTTTCATGCCTGAGTTAGATAAGTTTGTCGTGGTGTTTATTGATGACATTCTTATCTACTCTAAGAGCAAAGAGGAACATGCGGAACATCTCCGTATTGTTCTACAAAGATTAAGAGATCACCAACTATATGCCAAGTTCAGCAAATGTGCATTTTGGTTGGAGGAAGTACAATTTCTGGGTCATGTGCTATCTGCTGAAGGTATAGCTGTTGATCCGAGCAAGGTAGAAGAAGTCCTTAACTGGAAGCACCTACAACTGTTCATCAAGTTCGTAGTTTCCTAGGGTTGGCAGGGTATTACCGTCGGTTTATCCCTGACTTCTCCAGAATTGCGAAGCCAATTACTGGATTGCTGAAAAATCAAACTAAGTTTATATGGTCAATAGAATGTGAAGAGGCCTTTCAAACATTGAAGAAGTTGTTGACAACTGCACCAGTATTAGCACAACCTGATATCGAGAGGCCATTTGATATCTATTGTGATGCATCTGGAATTGGTATTGGCTGTGTTCTTATGCAAGAAGGCAGAGTCATAGCATATGCTTCCAGACAACTCAAGAAGCACGAAGAACATTATCCCACCCATGATCTTGAATTAGCTGCTGTTGTCCATTCACTCAAGATTTGGCGACATTATTTATTAGGCAATATATGTCGTATCTATACGGACCACAAGAGTTTGAAATACATCTTCACCCAGTCAGAGCTAAATATGAGGCAAAGAAGATGGTTGGAACTTATTAAAGATTATGACTTAGAAGTACATTATCATCCGGGCAAGGCTAATGTGGTTGCCGATGCCCTGAGTCGCAAGAGTCATTGTCATTGCCTAATTGTAGAAACTATGCAGAGAACATTGTGTCAAGAGATGGAGCATCTGGATTTACAAATCTTAGAACAAGGTTCCCTGTCCAATATTGTAGTTGAGTCCACTATCAAAGATCAGATCATTGCTGCTCAACAGAAAAGTAAGGGCATAGCCCATATTAAGGATAAAGTCAGATCTGGAAGACCAACATGTTTCAAGATTGATGAATCAGATGTTGTATGGTTCAAGGATAGGTTGGTAGTACCCAAAAATCCGGAGCTGCGAAAGCAGATTCTTGATGAAGCTCATTCTACAAGATACTCCATTCATCCGGGTAGCAACAAAATGTATCATGATCTGAGAAAGAGATATTGGTGGACCAAAATGAAAATAGAAATAGCTCAATATGTGGCCAAGTGTGATATTTGCCAGAGAGTCAAAGCAGTTCATATGAAGACTGCAGGGTCCAGTACATTCGTTGCCAGTTCCATCTTGGAAGTGGGAGGATATTTGTATGGACTTCATAGTAGGGTTGCCTAGGACATCTGTAGGCTACAATTCAATATGGGTTATTGTTGATCGTCTAACCAAAATAGCGCATTTCTTGCCAGTCAGAGATAAATATCGAGCGGAGCAGTATGCAAAGCTTTATCTTGATAGAATCTTCAGTCTGCATGGAGCACCCAAGACCATTGTCTCTGACAGAGGATCATTGTTCATATCCAAGTTTTGGAAAAGTCTACATGAGTCTTTAGGAACTAAACTTATCCGTAGTTCTGCTTATCATCCGCAAACAGACGGACAGACCGAAAGGGTAAATCAAATTCTTGAAGATATGTTAAGAGCATGTGTTCTTTCCTTTGGTGCTAAATGGGATGAGTGCCTTCCCTTAGCTGAGTTCTCGTATAACAATAGCCATCAAGAGAGTATTAAAATGGCACCATTCGAAGCACTGTATGGCCGTAGGTGCCAAACACCTTTAAATTGGTCAGAATCTGGAGAACGTTGGTTCTTTGGACCGGATGTGGTCAAGGAAGCTGAAGAGAAAGTTAAACTCATACAAGCTAATATGAAGATAGCTCAAACCCGGCAGAAAAGCTATGCTGATAAGAGGAGAAGACCGCTAGAATTCAAAGTGGGAGATTATGTCTACCTCAAGGTATCACCGATAAAAGGAGTTCATCGATTTGGGATTCGGGGAAAGTTGGCGCCCCATTATGTCGGTCCTTTTCAGATCCAACAACGATGTGGACCAGTCGCCTATCGCGTCAAGTTACTAGATCACATGTCAGCGGTACATGATATCTTTCATGTATCTCAATTAAAGAAGTGTCTTCAAGTACCTGACCAGGAGATCGACCTTGGTGGTGTAGAACTAGAACCTGATTTGACTTATGCCGAGTACCCCATTAGAGTCTTAGATCAGAAAGATCGAGTCACTCGTAGACATACAATCAAGTTCTACAAAGTACAATGGAATCAACACACGGAAGATGAAGCTACTTGGGAGTCCGAGGATTACTTAGAAGAGAACTTTCCTGACTTCTTCGCTTCTATCTAGTTGCAATACCTTGTCTATATTGTAACTTGTCTTGTTATTAACAGAATGGAAAACCCCCTCGCTAGCCTTTTGAATAAAGTTGTAATGTGTTAGCTTGACACATTTCCTTTTCCATTACTTAGCCTTAAGTTTTAAATCTCGGGACGAGATTTCTTTAAGGGGAAAGGGTTGTAACACCTCTGGTGTTTTGACCTAATACTCAAATTTGACATGTCATCATGTGCATTGCCAAGCATTCATTTAGTATAAAGTTTTGAATGCATTCACTAAATAAGGTTTATTTCATAATGTTGTTATTTCATGTGATGTGTTTCAAAAACCCTAAATACAAATCATGACCACAGGGGTTAAATTTCATGTGATCATGTGAGGTCATATGTCCTTTGACTCAAATAACCCTAATGGGCCATGTTACTGGTCAAAAATCAAAATCTAAGTGAAAGGAAGACAAATCAAATTTGAATTCATATTCAAATTATAAAAGTCCTTTTTGCCCCTTTTTACTAATTCAAAATCCATGAGGAATTTGGGGTTGAGGCAAAAAGCAAAGTTGGAGATTATTTTATAAGGATCAACTTTGGTATTCAAAGTTTTTCAAGTTTACATACAAAATTTGGAGTAATTTTGAAATGATTCAAATCTTTAAATGTACCCCAAATTTGAATTTCAAAATGGAGGCAGAATTTGAAAATGTTTCTTAAACCAAAGTTGTAGTACTTGAAAAGTTGAGCAACTTTTATTTTTGGAGATTTTCAACTTCTTTAGAAAATTTCTGAGTAATTTGAAAAATAGACTCAGTGGCAGTTCTGTAAATAATGCAAAATTTAAAAACTACATCGCCGCTCACCGCTGGCGCCACGCAGTCTGCTTGCTGCCGACCTTCTTCGCCGCTTTCACGCGCGGTGACACGCCGATGTCACCGTGGTGAACCCACCCGTGCGTTGGCGACATCGGACGCCTCCTTCCGGCCTATAAATAGCCACAGTCGCCGCCGTCGCTCCCATTCTTCCCCTCTGCTCTGCTCTGCCACCGTGTAGCTCCGCCGCTCGCCGTAGGCCTCGTCGAGCCGCGTCAGTCGTTCCCAGCTACGTCAACGTGATCGCATTGGTCTTGCGCTCCTCCTCGACTTGCTCTCGTCGCTGGTGTTGGCCGGAATCGCCCTGCGCAACCCGTCTTCCCCGTGACCGGTCGGAGCTCCGCCGCGACTGCCCTTACCGTGGCCAGGCTGCTCCAGACCATCTCCGACTGCACCGAGTCCACCATCGTGATCACAATGAGCTCCTGAACGTGTTTATCACTTCGCTTTTGACGCTACCGCAGTTTTGCCGGGGTTACGTCGTGAGCCGACGTGCTCGAGCCGCCATGGCCGGCGTGGGGTCTTCTCCGGTGTGCCTACTGCCGTTCTGAGGACTGGGATAGATTCGTAGGATGGTGTAGATCATTTTGGTGCTATCCGCCTCGCCGAAGACTCACCGTCGGCGCGTTTTGGCCGTCCAGTATGGCAGCGCCGCCGTGCGTCCTCGTTGTGTCGCTGACAGCGGGCCCAGGCTGTCAGTGAAGCTGAGGAAGAAGAACAGTGAGCTTTGGTTATTTTCTAATTTTGAATAGTGCAGCAATTTTGCAATTTTGTAGGAATTTATTTACACATCCAAAAATTCTGAAAATTTTTGTGTAGCTTCTGTACATGTTCTAGTATGATTTAAAAATTTGAAATTTGAAATTTGGATAAATTTTGAATGTTCAAATATTCAGTCCATTAATTGAAAAATGCAATTTCCATGATTTTTGTAGGTCACTGTATAATTCCAAAAATTATGAAATTTGTTTTGGTACACTAATTTGTCATAAGGAAGCTTACATAAAATTTTCAGGTCATTTGGAACAAGTTTATTTTTGGGCTTAATTCCAAATTAATTCAAAAATAGATAAAAGCAAACCCTAAGTGTTTGATTAGTGTTGGATCTTGTTTTGGTCATGTTTTGTGACTAGTAGGGTTCCAAGATCCATTAGGTCAAGTCACATGTGTGGTTCTTAATGATAGGGTTACAGGTTGGTTTTGTTGGCTTGCAACTGTACCGCGAAATCAAATCGTTTGCGGGTGTTTTTACATTTCATGTGCCGTGAAAGCATCATGTTTACATTATCATCATGTTAAAGCATATGTTATTATTTCGTGTAGAACCCGAGAACGAAACGATTCTAGTTGAGCAAGTTCTGGAAGAATCCCCGGTTGTCACGGGATTTGATAATTGTGGTACTAATCCGAAACCAGAAATCGTCAACGAAGGCAAGCCCCGGTTTATGCATTAAGCCATTACCTTGTTACTTTGAAAAAGTTTATCACCTATGTTACTTATTGCATTAAGTTGATCAATTCAAATATTACCTACTTGATGCATTGCCTACCTTGTTACTTGTTTACCATCCTTGAAGATGTTTTTATTTACAAAGGCGTAGAATGCTTAGTATGCTTTATGATAGGCTTTCAAAGTAAAAGTTTTGATACAATCAAAGATGGCATACTGGCCGAAGAAAGAAAGAAGGTTGAATGAACTAGAGACTAGTCGGGTGACTTATCTTGAATTGTGGGTAATGTTGCCGACTATGTCGCTTAAAGGCCACTCATTGTGGATCTTCTGAACGAGACACTTTGTAGTACTGGTCACATACTCCGGTAAGCCTACTTCGGCTAATCCGATACTAAGACGAATGCCCGCGCACTGGGAGTGGAGAGATGGCGGGAGTAGCGTGTACCCTCGTGGCTGGAATGTGGCCGGATTTGAGGTGTGCTGTGCTCTCGGGTGGCGTGGAGACGGCTTAGTATAGGAGGATCCTGTAGCGAGGTTGATATATGCAAGATTAAGTTCTACATATGTCGTGTGATAAGGAATCCCCAGCTGGGACTTGAATCAATTCGAGTTGCCGGTGCTCCGCGGATATGGAGACTCGATTCATTACAGAAGCAATGTAGTACTGGTGAATTACTAAAATATGAGAAAAAGAATGGAATGAGAAGGAATGGAATATGGGAAATGTATATTTAGTTGAGATAATGAACTAAAAGAACTTAGTGGTAAACTTGAAAATAGAATAAAGGATAGTAAGCTTTTGGCAAAGAACTTTTGAACCTTGCTACATCCTTACCTTGCCCCAAATCCCTGCATCTCTAAAGTCTTACACCCCGTTACGTCGGGTTAGTCTTGTTGAGTACCTTTGTACTCAGGGTTTGTTAACCCTTGTTGCAGGTGAGTCGCATGCGCAGGCTTGTTTTGGTCCCTGCTGCATGTCATTGTTTGAAGTCAACGATGATGATGAGGAGTAATGAATGGCCTTTGGACAAGGCACTAGTTTGTATGATAAATAAAGTTAATATAATATTATCCCGCTACTATGGTCGTATGACACTTATGGTATTGTAAGTTTGAAAACAACTGGTTTGTAATAATACTATCTTAAGACTTCCGCTATCTTTTACTCTGGTATATGTTTGAATAAAATGTTGTAATCTGCAATGACTGTGATTGGGATCCTGTTTGAAAAGAGAATCGTGGATGATTCGGGTTTCCCGAGGACACCCGACAGACCTGTTGAGTTGTTGGGAACTCGTGTACGCTATCCGAGGTCTGTTAAGACAACGATAGGTGCATGTGGGCCCAATTCCTTAGGAGGTTCTGCCATAGCATTCATATGTAAGCTTTTACATTTGAAACATGTGATTGAAACATATGAAACATGTTTGTTATTTTATGTTTCTTTGTATATATGCATATGACCATGAGTGAATACATGTAAATGGTTGATGTGAGTCACTAAAACATCTTAGCTACACTTAGGATGACTAATGGAACATTGTTCATGAAGATCACTTTGTCTAATCAAGTCCTTAAGTGATGCTATGTATGTTGACCTAGAAAGTAAAATGTGTAACCAATGTATGAAATGTTTGTGTGACCTTATGAATAGCTTAAACATGTTTAGAATGTCATTATGAACAACTTTGGTATTCATGACTAAGGCTAATTTGGTCACTAAGTCATAGTTCAAGTGTTAGTCATCATTTGAATGTAATAGGTTTGACCTAGTTTGAACTATATGATAGAGACCTTGCATGGATGTGGTCACTAAAGCAAAGTTGTAGTATTTCATGAGAGGAACAACTTCTATTCTTGGGTCATATGCTAGTTTAGCTCCTAACATGCTTGAAATTGGCTCACAAAAAACAGATTTGCACTATTTCCAGCACTTAAGAAATTTTTTCTAAGTCTTATACATTGACAGTTCGACAGCCTCAACTTGGTGATGACTTTACTCACTAACCATTGAGATTTGTACTTTGGTTTCTCAAGCATTATTGTAGCTGGTACTTAGGGCTACAAGTTTCGTTTTAACATCATTCACTAAATCGATCTGTATCGAGAGAATTAGCGTCTTGAAATCACGCTGTCAGGCCTGTATCACAGGCGCTGATGGCTAGATCGCTCGGCCTTTAGTGGCCGACCGATGCCAGCACTTGGCCACCACGTGGAGGCGGTGAAGCCGAGCGTCGTCATTGCCCTGACCAGCCAGGCCACGCTAAGCCAAAGCGTGCCTTCAACCTCCCTAGCGCTCGCCCATGACGCCCTGCGCTCCCATTTGCATTTCCTTGCCTCCTCCTTCGCCATAGCGCTCACCCGCAGCAGCAGCCATAGCGCCGAGCTCGCACCGTCGCCATTGTCGGCCCTAGCTCGCACCGCGTCGATCCTCTACCACCGTAGCAGCTTCATTGTTCTCCCATCGTCGCTTCGAGCCCACATTTGCTTACTAGCCACACCTGGTAAGCCATCGTGCCGTGCGCGACCTCGTCGGTGCTCCGCCGCTGCACTCCATCATCGTGGCCGCACTGCCTCCGACCGCCATTCGCCGTAATGGTTGGTGCGCTAGAACCGCCGTCGTGTGTAACAGCTCAGAGTATCCCTAGATCAAGTCATCGCGGTCACCACCGGTGTATCACCATTGTCTTGCTCCGCCGTGCCGCCAGTGATGCCGCCACCGTGCTTAGCTCTGGCAATAGGTCCAGCTTGTTAGCTCAATAGGTGCGGGAGGTCATGGGGATCACAGTTGTGTTGGTTCCATCGCCAGAGAGGGTCGCCGTCGGTGAACTCTGGTCGATTCCGTGCCGCTCCCCTATTTCGTGTCACTGACACGCGGGTCCGACTGACCCGAGGGCCCCAGCTGTCAGCGACTCAGCTTGAGAAGGATAGTTCATTTATTTTCATATTTGATGCAAACTTTGAAAAATGATAAGTTGAGTTCTAGATGTTCATTTTTGGTGAAACAAATTTTGTTGTGTCCCACATGAAGTGTAGTGTTTTGTAAAAATATGATAGGTACAGTTTCTAATGTTTTTATTAAGGATTAAAATGCATTTAGATAAATGCTTTTTGTATGTTTATAATTTTGTAAATTAGATATCTTGAGCTAGAAAACTCCAAAAATTGTGATTCTAATTTTGTGGGTTTTGTATTGACATGCTCTAGCTAGGAAAAATAATAAGCTTGCTGGGAACTTGATTTAAATATGGTATTTCTATTTAATTATTAATAAATGGCATTTTCTAAGGAAATTTATAAGGATAAAAATATGTAATATACATGTGCAAATCGTATGAAATTTTCACAGTAGCCTATTGTGAGCATTAGGAGACTACTGTAATTTTCTGAGAATTTATTGTGCACATTTGGTGTATGTTTACTATTTACCCTAATTATTTAATTAAATTAATAAAGGCATTTAAGTAATTAAATTGGGGTTCACCATGATGTTTTCTATGATTCTTGTGAGGCATAGTAACTGTTGATGTTCATAGTAAGGTGTAGAAGCCATTGATTGTATGCAACTAACTAATTATCACTTTATAATTCAAATACAAGGCTGCATATATAGTTTTGATTGTGTGGATGATTTCATTTGGATAATGATCTTTGCTATAAAACTTGTTAATAACAAAGTTGTAGATAACTTACTAATCTACCTTGTGTTAAATTTTCACAGTTATAAGACTTAAGGTTTTATAGTTCTAGCTGTTACAATTTTGCTGTCCGAAATGTTTAATTTCTGGATAGATTTTATTGAATGATTTGTTTGCCCCATATAAGTATTGAATCACAGTAAGAGTCTTAAAAGAGAGTTGTAGACAATTTCTTAAGCTTTCTAGAATGTCCATAACCATATGATTTTGATGTATATAACTCCAGTTATGAGTAAAACAAGTAGCTACTGTTTTGTGGTGTAGTAAATGAATTGTTGAAGTGTTTGATTAAGTAATCAAGAAGAGATATGCACATACTCAGTAAAATGTGATACACTTGTTATTACTTTAACACTATGCTGTTAAGAATACTTACACGAATGCATTCATCATGTGTCATCATACTATACTTGTCAGCATGTATGCATTCGCAATATCTTATGCCATATTCATGCATCTAGGATCGACAGAGGAGATAACGTTGCTGGAGTTCAACAAAGGAGAGGAAGGGGACTAGCAGGAGATTCCTCAAGTCGCCACTCCAGAAGAAGAGGAGCAGAGCCCAGAAGAGCTCCCGGAGTGCCCTGACCACCGCCCCACTTCTTTTTTGAAAGGCAAGCCTCGAAGCATTCTAAGTCTCCTAGTGTTTTACAAAATATTACTTAAGTCCTTTATGATTGGTGCATTAGGTTATAAGAGTTGTCTGGAAACACTTGATGCATAGAACTACCTTGTCCAGATATATACACCTTTAACCCTATGTAGGTCCAGGATCGAATACATGCTTAGCCCTGCTTAGACAGGTAGAAGTCGGGTGATTTCCTGTCACCTGCGAGATATAGGTGGATACCGAGGCATGGTTGGCTATATTTGCTATCGTGGAAAAGAACCATGGGGTAATGTAAATCGAGGCCGGGCAGAGTCTATGGTAGGTTGACTCATGTGATTTCGTCTATGCCGATTAAGGACCGTACCATTGTTGGCCCTTTTGACGAACGCATGCCTATCACTTAGCTGGCCGGATAACTCGTTCCGACCATGAAGCCAAGTAACTCAACTCAAGCTGGGCCCCGCTCTGTAAGAGTGTGCACTCTGGATGGTAGTAAGGATGTGTGGGGAGCCAGACATGAGCCCAAGGACAGGCTAGGCCTGAACATCCTAGCAGTTGGTTGTCCCTGATTGTGCGGCGCTGAGCGAACCTATGAAATGTGTACTTGAGTTGTACCAAAGGTGACCTAAGGCTACCATGGCTGGTAGACCTAGGTTTGTGTTAGGAATAAATTTCCAGCTGGTTGAAATCAATTCGAATCACTGTCTCTCCCGGATAGTGAGAAACTTGTCTAGCACCAACATCATAGTAATTATATTATGGAATACGATGGTTGGATAATCATGGAATTACTATACCTGCTATGGTTACTATTGCATGCTCTTAAAATAATATATCACTGCTAATCTAGAGGTGGATAGTTATAATTAATTTGATAACAGAACTATAACTGTATAATTGATGTTAATCGCTTTTTATGCAAAATGTTGTCAAGCTACCTCCACTGATACAGCCTTGTATAATCCTTGGAGTCAATTTATTTCTGGTTTATAATGGGTAAGTCTAGCTGAGTACCTTCTCGTACTTTGGGTTTTATTCCCCTTGTTGTAGATGGCACAGTATTTCATGGATATTGCAAGAGTTGCTTCTATTCCGCTGTGGATGAGGAGTAAGCCTTGGGCAGGCTTCTTTACTAATCCCTCTATATGCTTTTGTGGACTATGATCGTATGTTGGCACTGTATTAAACTATGTTGGCAAATGCTACTTTCGAACTTAATTTGCTTCCGCTATTATTTATCAAACTTGGTTTGTAATAACTTTATTTCATACTCTGATGATAGAAATGTATTTGTGAACTTTATGTAAAATGTGACATATATGTTGAATCATGTACGATCTTGGTTGTTTGTGGATCATTTATCGAGACCCGTCGTGGTACTCGACAGACTATTGCTGGCTGCCATTGTACTTGTGCTCTTATAAATTGGATGGTTCTATGACAAGCCAGTGCTCCTATCAATTCATGAGGTGCTTGTTCTATCTTGTATTTAGTTCAGAGGGGTAGGGGGCAGGGGAGGGGGGGTTGAGGTAGCCATGCAATGCTTTACTGTTTGGATATCAATGGAATTTATACATGCTTGCTGCTTAAGTTTGTATCTCCAATTTCAGTGTCTGGATCGAAGAAGCCATAGAGGAGGCTTTGCCAATAGGACAAAAGGCAGCACTGCCATGAGTCCTGGGTGAAGGCTCTCCAAGCGAGTGAGGTAAACGTCGCTAGAAGAGGCTGCTCATGGATTTTGTACTCGAAGGTCTTCCGCTGGCAAAAGGGTGGATGTAGCAGCAGTAGGTGAACATAATTCTCCATCATAACCGACACTCGAACCTAGGGATCAATTCCAAGTTCATCCATTAACTGGAGACATTGGTCAGGACAGCACCCTACCTAGCCTTGAGAGAGACTCCTCATGGCTAGATGATGATAGCCCTGCTGAAGAGGAGCCCTCTCAGCAAACTCCCATCTCCCTCCACCCGCAGAATGATGAAAGTTTCCTATGTTGGTATTACCTTATAGATGTCTATCAATCAATTTGCACTAGCCATTTGATATCCATGTAACTTTTCTAACAATCTGAATGTATGAAAATTGTGTAGTACCATTGCAAGGAAGAGCAAGGAAGCCGAGGCCTCAACTCGTGGAATTATACTTAACAAAATGAGCAAATCACTAGGAGGAGTGAGGATGCGCAACTCTGTTGCTGAGGAGAACATAAGGCCACATGATCTAGTACAAGTTGACAAGTTTACCTTAGAGGCAGGAGTAGTAGTCAGGAAGGAAGTACCAATTTTGACGCATTGGAAAGAATACAAGGGGGAGAAGCCCGGCGCCATCTATTGCATAAGATTTGTGGAAAGGCTAAATATATGTATGGGTATCCCCTCTTGATATTCAACTCTGCTTTGAGCAACTTTAATGGATTTACTTTTCATTCACACTACTGTGTTCAGGGAAGGCTGCGCGTTAATTGTGCTCACTCACCAACAAAAAAGCTTACCGAAATGTAATGCAGTCTGTGGTAAGGCAGGAACACTACAGGTTGAAGAGAACATACTTCAATGGCATCCCTACTAATCAGATCCATATGACCTCTCCTGTCTCATCCATGAACGATGCATAGTGGCGTGAACTTGTCAAGATTTGGTCTAGTGCTAAGAACAATGTGTGTGAACCCATCGATTTCCTGTCTAGTCTTGCTATGGTCTAC
Source organism: Miscanthus floridulus (assembly GCF_019320115.1). NCBI lineage: Eukaryota > Viridiplantae > Streptophyta > Magnoliopsida > Poales > Poaceae > Miscanthus > Miscanthus floridulus. The sequence goes on from NC_089587.1 coordinate 159,865,627, forward strand.
TTGTGTTGCAGTCTAACATAAATGAAGCTATAGGAAACATATGAGAAGAATAAGCGAAACCATGCAAAAGTAAAGTACCACCAGGCTATAGGATCTCGCTCCTATGTTGTCTAGATGCAAAAATTTGTAAGTGATGGTTGTGTTTTATTGTTACTCTTGCATTTGTATAAATATAAATAGAAACTCATGTGCAATGTGAACAGAAGGAGAACAAGAGGAATGCAGCAGAACAACATCAAGGACTTGAAGAAGAAAATGGTTCACCTAATGAAGATGTTAATGCTATGGAAGACTTCCATAACTTCCATACCAGTACGAAAAATGGCCTGAGCAATGTTGCAAGAGCAGCAGTTGTAAGTACCTTCTTTTGCTTCCCTTGAAATCTACTAAAGCCATTGCCATAAAAGAAGGAAACATAGTAGGAGCTTAGTGTTATGGAAATCTACTAAAATCTACTAAAGCTTGTATAATCTCTATTAGCTATAGGCTGAGGAAGACCTATGCATTACTTGTTATAAATCAATCTCTTGGGTTTTCAATTGAAGTCCTCTTACACTATCTGTAACCTAATGTTTTACTGATTAAATTTCATAGAAAGCTATGGAAACTATGCAAGCAAAACCGGTTGCTGATGGGTAGCAACCAATTACTAGTGCTAATGTTGTTTGCAAGGTCCTCTGCGTCCACTAGGGCAAGGCCCCCTCCCTGGGAAGCGACAACAACTTTTTTTGAAGAATGCTAGTATCTAGACAAGCTCCATCAGAACAGAGACATCAGCGAAGAGAATGCTTCGGGAACAACTTGCCACTAAACAGGAAAGTTCTCTGGCCCTCATCGATCAAGTGGATGAACTGAAGAGGAATACAGAAAAGACTGAAAGGGAGCTTGAGGAATACAAGAAACGGCAACAGAAGGAGTACAACAATCTCCGTGAGCTATGCATGTGCTTCAGCTCTTCTGGTAACCCTCAGTCTTCAACTCCTATGGCTTGATGTAGTGAACATTTGTGGTTTGATGTGTAGACTCATGTGCCGGTTTGATGTGTGGACTCGTATGCCGATTTAATGTGGTGATACTCTATCAGTGGTTCGCTGTTGACATGTGAAATGTAAATTGTTGTTATTTGATTGCTAGGCTAAATAGTTATGTAGTCAGTCTGTACAGTAGTGATGATCTCGAATTACTTCTACGATGAATTAATTGTGCTCCACGCAGTAGAAGCAGGACATGCCACGTGATCAAATAAAAATGCGACACGTGGACGAACTAGTGCATGACACATGAATTGGCCAGGGCACGACACGTGGGATATTAAAAATCTGACACGTGGAAGAAAATCATCAAGCCACATGGATGTATAAAAATACGACACGTGGATGGACAACATGGTGATGCATGGTCAAATAAGAAACAATCACGTGGACCAATAAAAATACGACACATGGTCCAATGAAGAAGTGACATATGATCCAACGGCAACACGACACGTGTGCTAGTAGAAAACTGACATGTGGAACAACAAGGATACGACATGTGGTCCAATAAAAACCTAAAACGTGTAAGAACCAGAGATGGCCACATTGTGCAATAAGAAGGTGACACGTACCAGAATCATCTCCAATGCAATCGGCTATAGCATGTACACATGGGCTATAGCATGTACACGTGGAAAAGCATCTCCAATGGAAGCGTCCACCAGTGTGGCAGCCCCCTACCATGCATGCCAAAATAGTTCTATGATGATCTGTTTTTCATCACAGATCAAGGCACTTCTATGACGATTTTGTTAGATTCGTCATAGATTTGCAAGAGTGACGTGACTTCTATGACGAATCGGTTTTCGTCATAAATTCGTCATAAAACTAAAATTATGACGAATTTGGCTACTTCAATGACGAAATCTATTCATCATAAAAGTGGATATTTCTAGTAGTGTAGAGAGAGAAAGGATTGGAGAAGGGATTAAAGAAGGAAATGAAGAAGAAGAAGGGAAGCACCAACACCACCTCATGGACACCATCAACATCTTCAACCTTGTCCACAGTGAGCTCAAGAAGAGTAGCTATCATTCCTTTGATTTCTCTCCAAATGCCTAATTTGTGGTTTTTGGTGAAGGCTTGAAGATTTCTTACTGGTGGTGGTTCCATCATATGTAGAGTAAGTTCAAGAGATCTCTATCTAGCTCAATCACCTAGTCATCCTATGGATTATCCTTTAATTCATCTTCTTGGAAATATTGCAAGAGGAAGCCCATGAGAAGCCAATCTCTCTTTGGATGAAGAAGGTTGTATAAGAAGAAGTTGGATCTTCAAGTTTTTGGCTACGAAAGCTCTCAAATCTAAGAGCTAAGGGTTTCATCTCAATCTCAAGGTTTATATTCATATTCCCATATTTCTAAGTTTGATCCTAAACCTATAGTTGCACTTAGTAAACCTAGCTATCTTGAGCCTAGTGAGCCACCTAAACTATCCTAGGAATGTCTTGCACATGCATGAATCATAGCTCAACACATCTAGGCTTGAAACCTAAGAACACCATGAACATAGGTTCTGTCGACCATTTAGCGGAGCGTCCGCTAATATGACGGAGTGTCCGCCAGTCCTAGAAAACTAACTAGTAGAGCCTTATCCTATGTCAGCATGAGCCAGCAGAGAGCCCGTGGCATTACGTGGAGTGTCCGCCAAATTATAGAGTAACCCAAATACCTGAGAATACCAAGTTACCAGCGGAGAGTCCATGATCTCTCACGGAGCGTCCATCGAATTATAAACCCAGCTGACCAGAAACCTGAGACTGCCTAGTTCTCATCGAAGCGTCCGACACCTAGCTCAGACCGCCCGCTGATGACTATGAACCCTAGAAGTACCTAAGTCCCAAACCATCGGAGCATTCTTCGGAGCATCCGCCAAATAATGGAGTGGTCATCACCTCCGACGGAGCGCCCGCCAAGCCTAACAGTGTCAAACTAGAACCAAGTCACCTCAGAGCCCAACCCGATGGAGAGTTCGCCACATATAGCGGAGCATCCATCAGTTAATAGAAGGTGTGAGTTTATTTAGGAAACTTACCCAAGAGGTCAACAATACTAGAGTAAGCTTAGTTAGAAATAATGCAATAGTAGAGCCATGCTAGACTTCTCTTCCCAAGTTCCAAATCAAGTCTCAACCTTTATCCTCTTATCAATTCTCTCCAATCTCGATCTTTGTTTCTTTTAGGGAATCATGTAGCGTGAGGAACGTGTATAGGTCATCATCGTCAGCTTCGAATTCATTATGAGTCATGCATTTCATATAGAATTGGTTAATAACATGATGATGCCTTGTTAACTTAGAACTACTCATGAACTAATTAGAGCCTTTCATTTAATCAATGAGAATGGAAACGCTTAATTGCTTATTTGCTTAGTAACCTTGGAAGTCGAGTATGAGAAGGGAACTCATGCTTGCGCGTGTAGGATGCTACACCAGAATAATTAATCATTAAAATGAATGAGGGATACAACTTATCTACTTCCCTAATCTTGACTAAGGACTCACTTTAATTTGAATTATGAATTTGATGATCAATTTGGCAATTTTTGCTCAAGCGAGGGGTAGGTCACTATGAGTGTGGGATCTTAGGTGACATAGCTCGTGGAGTAGTTAAGGACCGTATATTGGGATACGTGAGTCTGAGTAACCACCCATATAGACCACATGTCACATATGGGGGCGGCAAGCCGAGTAACTAATTGCGACCAGTCTATCCGTGAAACTAGCAAGAAGGTATCGTCGGTTAGATGGTGGTAGCATTAACTGGGAACCAGTCAAACCTTTCATGTGACATTCGGGCAGAATTAGGGAAAGGTGGGAGACATGAGGCAACCATTACCCCCATGCACAGGTATGGTGGTTAGTCCCATTCTTCCGCGTGGATACAGTTGTACACCTCTATAGAGTTTTGAAAGCCTAAAGTCCCTCGGGACGGAACCCTTTTGGTTGTTCTTACTTTCTATGCCCATGGTAGAGATGAAACTAACGAGGAGTAAGATATGGATTAATATGTTGATATTTTAAATGTGCTATTTATTACTACCTATCATATGCTTAACAACTATGTTAATATTGATTCATGAGCATGTCATTATAAGAAATGCCATTGCTTTTCTGCAAATGTACAAATGCCTGATAATACCCTTGCATCCACCAAATATCTATATGTTGGAATTAAGTCCTGCGAGTATGAAATGTACTCACGGTGCTGCCGATAAGTTGTTTTGCAGGTAATGTCATTTTGATCAATGTGAGCCAATGCTCTATTCATCGTTGCATAGTAGACCTTGGAGTGGGCGATTCCAAGATGAGCTACAAGTTAACTCCAATAAGATTTATGTGATTTTTTGAAGAGTTGAACCATAGAGAGCGAACTCTATAACCTTGTACACTTGATCCCTATTATTTTGTATGTCAAAGGGTAAACAATTACACTAACTAATTCAAGTTCTTGTGGCACTATGTTGCGTGTTATCTATCGGTTTGCCATTTGGGGTGTTTTGTGTCACTCGACCGTTACAAAGATCTTGAAGAGGAGGTGCAGATGGCACAGTCCTAGGGGCCTTGTGATTGTGGAGACGACCCCCGCATCTTTGATATAAAGTTTGTCTTCATCTGAATTTGTTTGAAAAAGTTATGAATATTATTGTGCTGCATCATGGTTATCACCGCTGAATCATATGACGAGATGGTGGTGAAAATTGTTTTCACCGCCGGTTCATATGGAGAGCCAGTGGTGATGAGGAGCCCATCATCAGTGCCCATTGGTCAACCGGTGGTGATGATGGACTATCGCCGCCAGTTGGTAACACCAACTGACAGTGATGATGGGTTCCATTTTTATCGCCGGTTGGTATTACAAACCGATGGTGATATAACCCTATCACCTTTGGTTTTAATAAATCTGACGGTGAAAGTGTCATAGGAGAGGACCATTTCTGTAGTAGTGTTATCCTATATAGTTTTCAATGACTTAGAGGCCCACTTTTGTGCATGATTTATCTTGTTGTTGTTCACCATGAACTGTGTACTATGTTTGTTAGTTATAAATGCATATTCATACTTAGTTCTAGGTAGAAGTCAAGGAAGTGACAAGTCACCACTACTCACAAGTTATAGGAGTTGAAATGTTTAATCGTTTTGTAGATGATAATAAGCACAAATGTGACTAACTATGTATGATGATTTGAGGCTCAATGAAGGCCAAGGCTATGTAAAAAATGAACTCGATCGAGCATCATAGACTTGCTTAAGCTAGTAAGGATTATACTTTTGTTGCATCGAACTTGAGCACCTTCTCGTACAAGATACATGCCATGGATGAGAACTATAAGCTTAGTAGCATGTTGTGATCATTTTAACCGGTGGACTCACTGTGTGGTGTGATCACTGATGAGGTGAATCCTAAAACTCCTATCCATCTTGATCGTTCATAGGGCACCTTGGTCAAATGTGTGAAAGGATGGTGCATGAGTCACCCCTTCAAACCTATCTGTTGCATGGGCGTTGGCCTCATGTGCATGTGGCCAAAGTTGTGCACCTCTATAGGGTTATGAATCAATTTAAATTGTTGCATGCTCAGTTATGAACGCTCTTGTTGGTTGGCTCAATGTCGAGTTTTAGAATGTGGCAATGCAAGATTGAGCTTGTGTCTTGTGCCTTGTTTAAATTGGAGATTGTACAATGTTAAGTCTTTTGCTTTCTCTTACTTATGAAAATATCAATGCTCCTATATGCATTTGGAATTAACCATGCCTTATGCATGAATCCATAGGAGTTTTGGAGGAAAATTACTAACATGAGGTTGGACCCTAGGGAAACTTTCCTTTGTGTCCATCTCTCCTTTTGAATTTTACTATTTTTCCTCAGTAACTTTCATGCATTTTGAATTCATGTAGGATTGTAAAAATCATATAGCTCCTATACCGCTTTTCCTATTCCTACATTTTGAAAATCTTGTGTTCCAAAGAGACCTATAGACATGCTTTGGAATAGAGGAAAAACATAGAATTTTGAAAATTTTAGTTCATACAGAAAAATTCCCATCGAGGATCTATATATAGAACAAAGAAATGTTTCATAACAACGCAAGATAAGCCTTTTGCCTCCTCTAAGTTTCCTGTGTTGCTTCTAAAGGCTTATCTTGAAACTTTCATATGCTCTAGAATCATATAAGATTTGAAGTGTCTAGGCGTTCCAATCCCACATTTTCTCCATTCATGCATTCCAAAAGGTGGGCTCAAGGTCCATTTCCAGCCTTCCAGGTGACTTTTGCATGACACGGTTTAATCAGTGGAAACTCACTTCCACATGGTCTCCAAGGTGAACCATGCATATTTTGAGGCATGTTAAATAAACATTTAGTTGGTACATTAAAAATCACCAGCTGTAACTTTTGTGCAACGTTCTCGGGGTGTTTGATTTATCCTCCTAAATAGTCGTTGTCCAATCGAATGTTTAGACACATGCATGGAGTATTAAATATAGACTAATTACGAAACTAATTGCACAGCTTGCGAGTAATTTGCGAGACGAATCTTTTAAGCCTAATTAGTCTACGATTTGACAAGACAGTGCTACAGTAACATATGTTACTGACAGATTAATTAGGCTTAATAAATTCGTCTCGTGGAGTACCGACGGATTCTGTAATTTGTTTTTTTATTAATATCCGAACACCTTATACGACACTCTCACATGACACCTCCTAAATTTTAGTCACCGAATTCAAACACCCCCTAAATTCCTAGTGCTTTCTCTAACTAAAAAAAGGATACAAGACATTTTGTTGTATATATTAGTAACCATGACCGATCCAAAGTCCCAGATACAAATATACTGTCCTAGCTTTCACACTCACACTCTCACCTATTTCCAGCTCTACTCCAGTTTGCCAGGAAACAAGAGAGAGAGAGAGAGGGCCAAATCCACATTAAAAAAAATTCTAGTACTGGTACCACCAGATGAGATGAGCCGGGGACAGGGGTGATTAGTTCCAACGCATTTTCCGTGCGGGCCGGCCGGCCTGACCCACTGACCCGCCGCACCGTCGTCCCCGCTAGGAGCTAGCCGCTGGGCGCTGGCCCTTGCGGCGCGCGTTACAAGTAGCGGCAGTGGAGTTACAGCCAGCGAAAAGTTACCTACAGCCCACTCCAACGGGCGCAAGAACCACCACTCACTCACTCACTCGCCAGAGGCGTGTCTGACCGAAACTGAACTCTAGTGCGTTGAGAGCGGAGCAGAGGAGGCCGAACCATGGGCGAGGTAATGCCTGCGGCTTCTTGGCACCGATGCTCTGACTCTGGGAGAGGTGCGGGAAGATCTTGATGTGCTTCGTTTTGTGTGTGCGTTGGTGTAGGAGGAGAAGGCGAAGGAGGCGGCGGCCCCGGCCAACAAGGCCAAGGAGGCGGAGGAGAAGAAGGACGAGGGGGGAGGAGGGGAGGAGAAGAAGGAGGAGGCCCCGCCTCTTCCGCCGCCGCCGCCGGAGGAGGTGGTCCTGCGGGTCTTCATGCACTGCGAGGGCTGTGCGCGCAAGGTCAAGAAGATTCTCAAGGGATTTGATGGTAATAGATTTACCTCTTCTCTTTTCTGCTGTACTTGGTGCCGTTGTGTTCTTGGTATACTGTTTTGTTTTTTGAACAGGAAGTGTTCTTGATAGTTGGCATACTATTAGTTGTTTTCTCTCTCCGATTTCCTAACAGGACGTCGCATATTGGCATTGTTAGCTCTGCTCTTCTTCCATGGTTACAAAAATCATGTTGAAATCTCCACGATTTTTTTTGTTTGGTTTGTTTCCCCAGGTTTTATTTGAAATCTGGTTCCGTTTTCTGAATTATGGAGTGATTTCCTCCGGTACTTTTGAAAAAAGGGCAAACTTTTGTGTTTTTTCTGGTCATTTGAAATGTAACCAAGTACTATTTGTGTACTGCATCGCTTTGAGGGAACGTTTAAGGCGCCTCTTCCGTAAGGTGCGAGTTTGAAAATTTTCTTCTTTTTTTTAATCTGCTGCTCGTTTTCTCTTTGTACTTGTGCATCATCATAATACATACATGTGGGTGTTTTTTAGTTGCATTTGAAAACGTTAGGTGGGCAAATGCTTGCTTGGAGGAGACAACTCCGAGTCGCACGTGTATCCTGTGTTATTGGTGAAACAATTTAGATCCCAGCAACCTTAATGCCCAATCAGATATCTCATAATGCAAACCACTGCAGTTTAGTATATGCCTCTCTGGGCAGCATATGTTCAAAAGAAGTTCAGGTTGCCTGAAGAAAGATGTAACCCTTCTGTCTGTCATCAGATGATGATGATGGATTATGGTAAAGATTCTGGGTCTGCCATAAGTTTAACTAATTATTGTATTCTCAACTTGGATACTGAAGTTCATGAGTTCATCTGAAATTTGTATGCTGACTCTTTGTGCAATTGTTCCAAACTTTCTATTTCTTTTCCTGCAAATGTGCGAGTCTTTCAATTGAGTTCCAGAGTCTGAATACTAGTCTTGTGATGTGCAGGTGTTGAAGATGTTATTACAGATACAAAGGCACACAAGGTGGTCGTTAAGGGGAAAAAGGAAGCTGCTGACCCAATGAAGGTAGTGGAACGCGTGCAGAAGAAGACAGGCCGCAAGGTAGAGCTTCTCTCGCCAATGCCACCGCCGAAAGAAGAGAAGAAGGAAGAGGAGAAAAAGGAAGAACCTGAGCCACCAAAACCTGAGAAGAAAGAGGAGGTGAATTATCCTTACCTAGATTCTTGAACACACTGCATTGCTATTTTTACTTCCAATTATGTGTCACATCAATTTTACGTGCATTGTGTACTGCTATTGTTTCTACGATTTGGGACTGAGACATTGATGTTTTGTTTTGTTTTGTACTAAAGCCCATGGTGCTCGCTGTGGTGCTCAAGGTGCATATGCATTGTGAGGCCTGTGCGCAGGTGATCAAGAAGAGAATCCTCAAGATGAAAGGTACAAATTTGTTGCCACATCTCCCTTGTATGATCCATCATAACGTAGCTTTCCATTAGTTCACTAAAGTCTTCTTGTGATGGATGATGTTTTATATTTTAGCAAGATACATCAAACTTCAATGATTACACCAGTCAAGATTCATAGTCTGTCTGTGAAACTTGATAACTGTTACGCTGTTGCAATTTGTGCTTGATACGAGATATACTCGATCTTCTCTCCTTGTATTCGACTGAGACTCTGAGAGGTACACTGAACATGTAGTTAACATGTCACAAAAACTACAAATAGATTTACGTTAAGTTCACTAGCTTAATTTTTTGATAAAAAAATGTCTTTAAATAAGAACAGTGCAAATTATGCTGTATATTGTCAATTAACTATTATTTCAGTTTAGGGAATGTCAAGTCGAGGCGTACATCTGCTTCTCAAGTATTCATCAATTAGTTTGTAATGGCTTTGCAGGAGTGCAGTCTGTAGAGGCAGACTTGAAGGCTTCTCAAGTCACTGTGAAGGGTGTGTTCGAGGAGGCCAAGCTGGCTGATTATGTGTATAGGCGCACTGTCAAGCACGCTGCTATCGTCAAGTCTGAACCAGTTGCAGCTGAGAATGTTGATGATGGAAATGCCAAGGATGACAAGAAGGCAGCCGAAGGTGGGGAGGATAAGAAGGATGATGGCAAAGAGGAAAAGAAAGATGGTGGAGATGTCTGTGGAGACGAGAAAGAAGCGGATAAGAAGAAGGATGATGGCAATGCTGGTGATGAAGAAAAAGATAAAGACCCTGGCGCCATTGCTAACATGTATATGCACTACCCAAGGTTCAATCATCTGAGCGGATACGGTTATGCCTACCAGTACCCACCTCAGCTCTTCAGCGATGAGAACCCAAATGCCTGTTCTCTGATGTGAGAAAGCCAGAACCAAGTGATCTTAAGCGCAAAAATAAGAGGGGATTGAGTTATCCCCTGATTTTGGAGTCTAAGGGAGTCTAGAACTTTTCTTTTCTAAGGTTGAACTTCTATCTGGTACAAAGTAAACTCTGGGCTGGTTTGTGGACATCATATTGTGTAAGCTACTGGTTAGTAGGATTTTGTGTTGTACCTTTCACCTTTGGCTTTTATTTTTGTACAAAGATGTATTATATATGCTAGTTTTGAAATAGTTTGCTGCGAGTCTGTAGTCTGTTGTCCGGAATAGACGTAACTTTCTCAGTTAACATTGCCAGTGCCGTCGTAAAAATCCATATTCTTGGTGTTCTTTTCTAACTATATGCTGTTGGAGGAACATAAAGCTGCGGTTCATCTTCTTTTTTTGTTTCCGTCTGGCTTAGTTCAGCGGCATTTTTCAACAGAGGCCACTTGTCAGCATTCATTCCCCAGTTGGCAATGACACTTCTCATGTCTGTGACTCTGTTTGTTGGGGAACTGTGAAAATTGATCCCCGTTGTTGCAAAGGCTAGCTGCAATTTTGAAGTCTCATGTTATCTGTTTTCTTTTTTAGAAAAAAAAAAAAGAAATCTCCTGTTTTTTTGTCTGATGAAGTAGCATGAATATAGGAGGGCCACTGCCCACTGGTGCTCTGTGCGGTCAGGGTTCAAAGGCAGAAGAGAAGTGCTTCTCATGTGCATGGGTCCATCAATCCACCCATCCATCCAACTCCAGGGCACCATCATGGCTACAAACGCAGAGCACATAGCACCGGTCGATCCCTTTCACCTTTGTTCGTTTTTTTAGACCTAGATAGCTTCATGTTAGCATCTGCTCAAACAAGTGATGGTCAGTCAGATTCAGTCAGCAGCCATGTGTGGCGTGGGTGCTGTAAACGGCTTCCCTCTGAACCCCAGTCGAAAAGCATTGCTGTGAACATCCAGCAGCTGCAGATCAGCACTGTGGCCATGTTTTTGCCTGGACGGTGAAAGAGGCAAGGATGCAGTGACTTGAGTCTGCAGCCATGCCATGCCATGCCCATCTGGTGTATGTGGTAGCATCAAAGTCTCGTGATCCCACCCGCTCTACTGCTCCGCACTCAATGCGCCTATAGTGTGGCGTGTCCACCGTACCCCGTCCGGCCAGAATTACATGGGCAGGTTGAAGTAGGACTGTGTTGAGCCTTATCAGCCATGTTCCTAGAGGATATAGGGACGAAAACGTGGAAACCTGATATATATTTTGAATTTTTCAGGAATATTGATGTCCTGAGCTATCTCCACAGAGCGACCCAAATTCCTGGGTCACGGCACGTAAAATGAAGTACGCAAACATTTTCAAGAAGCAAATTCTTTCATTCCTTCTCTCCCCCGGCTGGTTTTCTCTCTTTCTCCAGGACGGCGACGACTGGGGCGATGGGCGCTCTGGCTGGCGGCCATCGCCCCCCTCCCTAACGAGCGGACGATCGCAGCGTCCGCCCTCATTTTCCATTCTCTTTTCGGCCCTCGCCGGTGCTAGCTCGCCCCGGGAGCTCGCCATATAGATGTCCCCAGACCGGCAAGCCCGACTGGTCACGCGAGCTTGCCCGCGCCGGCTGCTCCCCGCCGCGGGCCCACCCTCCTCCTGGCCTGAGCTCGCCGTGGACCCTGGTCGCGGCCCCCTCGTTCTCTCTAGTCGCGCCTCGCAGGACCGCTCGGGCTAGATTGTCTCCTCCTCGAACTCTTATTTTTCGATCGGATTGTTAAATGGGTCTTCGGTTGGGTGCTCTGTGGACGCGTTTATGGCTACGGAACATTAACGGCATTTGGAATGGGGGTTTTGGAACAGTAGAAACGAGACTGGTATGTTCCATGATGCCTGCTACGGAATATAGCCCCAAGCAAGAAATATGGTCACAGAGGTGAGTAAAATGTATAGTCCATATTTATCTATTTAAACTATTACATATTAAGCTTCAACTAATATCGATTCATAAAAAGATAAATAATACAAATTTCAAAAATCGTAAAGTAACCTCCTACCTAACTCTACATCTAAATTACTCACCTATGACATTATAAAACATAATCTAAAGTAGTCTCCTAAATTTATATAAATGCTATCCACTCTGCTATTATGATAGATAATTTAAGTAACCCTTAAATTTGCAGCAAAAATACTATTTCTATGATTGCTAAAAATAAACTAAAAGATGCCCCGAATCTCCATTTAATTATCTAACATATGCTATTATATTTAAATATTCTAGGTTATGCCTATATATATGTTTCTAGATTACCCAATTCTATTGTTATTAATATATTAAAAACTATTTAAAAGGAGGATTGGTCCCGATCATTCATGGATAACTCGATCAGCCTAACTACAACCATCCAAGGGTATTGCACTTTAGCGACCTATACACCAACTCAAATGGTTGGTTGAGATTTTGTGGAGTGCGATCAACCTAGCCTCAAGGGCTCTCGTCCTACATGCAATCAAAGAACAAGCAAGAATAAGAAGAAGCAGCACTCAATTGCTCGATTAATATATATGTTTCAATCTATAGGCACAATATGGTGGGGTTCCAAAGACAAGTAGGTGTGGGTAGTCTTACCGACACACATTTCAAGGTGAAGTAGCAATAATGGATAAATCAAAATCAACAAAATCTGATTTATTCTTGGTGTCTCTAGATCCCTATAAGTAGATGGGAAGATGACCATTGGGGTGTTGGGGTCATGCTTCGACGCTAGGATATACATATCTTTAATAGACCCAACTTAATACATGTTCCATTGGGCCAAAATATGGTGACGCAACACCATGCACAAAATAGATTCGACATTAAGATGGGAATTGCCTCTGAGTCTAATAATATACAAGCATGAGGCCTGATCCTTTTCAAAGTAGACTTGACAAGTTTTCACTACTAGAAATATCCATTCTATGATGAAAATCTTAATGACGAATCCGAAACCATCATAAAAAATTATTTTTTATGACGAAAATTTTGGTTTCATCATATATCATTGGTGACGATCCTCGAACCCCCCTTATCTATGACGAAATCGGGTATTGTCACAAAAAACATCATAGAACATCACATGGTTTCGTCACAGATCACTCGCGCGACTGTTCCTGCTCATTTATGACGATCTTATTCAGAACTGTGACGAATAGGGCTTCACCATTGAACTAATTACTGATCTATGATGAACAATATTCGATCTTTAACAACGGCGCTTCGTCATAGATCTCCACGTGGTACTTTCTACATCTGACATGTACTTGTGGGACCTACAGTTACTCATCCGTAACGCTTGCAATTCGTCATAAAAGTCTCCGTTCGATCCTTTCTCCATGCGACGTGTACCTATGGGACCCTTCTCCATCCGACCTGTGGGACCCAATGGCTTAGCGTGTACCTATGGGGCCTTTCTCCATCTGACCTATGGGACCCAATGGCTTACGTGTCACTTGTGCTTGTGGACCCTTCTCCATCCGACTTATGGGACCCGATGGTACCTTTCTCCATCTCTATCCGATCTGTGGGACCCGATGGCTTGCGTGTCACGTGTCCAACTTGTGGGACCCGACGGCACCTTTCTCCATCTCCATCTGACCTGTGGGACCCGACGGCTTGCGTATCACTTGTGGACCCTTTCTCCATCCGACCTGTGGGACCCGACGGCTTGCATGTCACTTGTGGACCCTTTCTCCATCTGACCTGTGGGACCCGATGGCTTACGTGTCACGTGTACTTGTGGGACCTTTCTCCATATCCATCTGACCTATGGGACCCGACAGCTTACGTGTCACTTGTTGTCGTTGGGGTTTAATAAATTAAAACTCAAAAAAAACCATGAGACCTGGGAGTCAAACCCAGGACCCAGAGCAAGGAATAGACCGTCTTCACCATTACGCTAGACGCCTGGTTGTGTTGACATGTCTTTGGAGTAGTATATGTTCTCTGTGTGGATAGGTTGAATTATATATTGGATATATCCCCTACAAGTGGAAACAAATCTATGCTCGTTGGACTTGCGGACGGCGGCGGCAACGGAGGATCCCCAGTGTGATGTGGTGGCTCAGGTGTCCTTTTGGAGGCTAGACGGTGGGTCTTCCCGGTGGAGCGCGGTGGCATTGGCGTCCGTGTCCATCGTTTGCCACGGCAGAGGCTACAGATCCGATCCGCATGTCTCCTTTCTTGCCTTTTCCTATTCGCTTCACTGTTTTGGTCCTTGCTTGAACATGAGTCATACAAGAATATTGTAGTGTTTCAGATCTGGTTAGGCCAATGATGATGAAAATAACTAGGAGGTGGCACTTTTTGGTTTTCTACCGACGTGTGTCACTTATAGATCTGTCTAAGCAAACAAACATGCCCTTCGCTTCTGCCTTAAACTTTTTTCCTGTCTAGTGCTTGCTTGATTCTATATTTATGTTTTGTATGCTCTAGTGCCGCCAGTGAGTCCTAATGGTATCTTGAACTTGTAACATATCTAAGGCCACATTTCTATGCCAATGATGTCTACATGACTGTTGGATGTATTAGGATATAGCTCATATGTTTGCTTTTTGTGTCTTCTCCTTGTTGACAACCAAGTTATCCATTTGGTTCCAAACAAGATGAAGGCATCGAAAGCAAATCAATGCTTTTGTGTCCATCATTCACATGACTAAGGCTAATAATGTCTAAGCTGCACATGTTGCTACTAATGTCAATGATGATCACTACCACTTGTTCACTGACATTCTACTTGTGAAAACTGAGGCAGCCTGTTTGGGTTGTGCAAATTTGAGATGGGTCGTCCCTGCTATGTTATGTTCAATGGCCGTAAGCCAGGAGTTTACTACAATTGGCCTGACTGCCAGGAACAAGTTCATAGGTTTCATGGTGCTTGTTATAAAAAGTACAACTCCTATGAAGATGGAATTGCTACCTTCAAGTCAAGAACCAACTTAAATCCACCCTTAGCTCATGATGATGACTTCTATCTTCAAAACCCAAAAGCTGCTCCACCCTCTTTATCCTTCAAAACTATTGTAATTGTAGTCCTCTTAATCTTTGTCTGTCTCCTATGCAAGAAGCTCTGAGCTCATGTACTGATTTGTAAGTGTGATGGTTAGACTTGATTTAGCTGGAACTGTAATGGTTACAACTCCATTAACTGCTACTCTAGTTTGAGTTATATATATCTATGTGGTGCTACTCTAAATTTAGATGAGGTCATACCATGAAAATTGTTAATGATTGTTAAAGTTACACTTTGGTATGAGTTGTGGACTTCACTGATGGATCTTTGTTGGATTATTTTCCTCCTTAGTGATCTCATTACTGAGCAAGCTCTCATCCTACTGCATGCACACTGATGAAATGGAGGAGGCCCCCAATAAGAGGAACGCACTGGCCAGCCTCATGGATGATATCTTTGTTGAGATCCCCCACTGCATCCCCACTCGCTCCTTATTCTACTGCAAATGTGTCTATCGCTCTTGAAAATGCCTCATCTCAGACAACCATAAGTTGATGCCCCAGACTGTGGCCGACTTCTTCTATGATGGAATCTATGGCCAACAAAACTTCACCAGCATCACTGGTGTCTACCCCTCTATTGACACCTGTGGAGGCACATAGAGACAAAATCCACAAGCGCATGGGTATCGAAGTAGTTTTCACCCAGAGTATTATCGAGTATCGTATCCATAGGGAAACATATGTATGCCGTCTAAACACTAGTTCGTCTAGGGATAGCAATCAAGGTATAAGGTATGAGTAGAGAGGATTCCTATAGTTATAACCCTATGCAAAGCAAGGCTTATGATTCTAGTGTTCACTTTGGGACACCACTTAGACGGTAAAGCACCACTAATAGATAACTCTACCGGCATGACTATGGTCCTACTAATTTAAGAACCTACTCAGTTCGACGTGGACTACAAAGGATAGATGGGGCTGTCACCTCCTACTGCTACTACCACACAACCAAGAAGCAGGGAGCAAACACAGGTAGCCAATAGCCTAAGCATCACGCTTATGCTAATGATTACTACTCTAATCTAGAGATCTAGCAAGGACTAGAGCACTCAAAAGAACTGTGAACCCGTGAACAAAAGAGCACAAAACTTACTTTAAACAGAAATCAATTACCAGAGGTATCTGAGATGTAGACTTGGAGAAGCCTAGATCCAATAAAGTACAAGCCGTAGAAGTAGTACCGATAGGCCGGTACCTCCTCCCAACTCCTCCCTCACTCTCTAACTCACTATTTTCTAGGTACAAGACTAGATCCTATAAAGGACTAATCTTCTCTTGAGAGCTAGTTCTGATCCTGACAAGGAGGATATGAATTAGGGTTTTAGGATGGTTCCAGTGAGGGGGGTAGGGGCTGCTATATATAGGCTGGAGCATCAATCCTGAGCCTTCGGATCAAACCAACTTGAATAAATGGCGTAGATGCAATCTAGGAGGCAGTGGAGAACCGACATAGCAACGAGGGGCTAATAGGTGGGCCCCTAGGGCTGCCCGGCCTATAGGTGTTGCCCTCCGCTTTGGTGTGGTGTCCTCTCGAGTCTTCTAAAACCTTCTAGGGTTGTTTGTGCTGTGGATAAGCGCGATTAATTCTGACATCAAGGTCCACCTTGACGGTTTTTTGGATAAACCTTGCAGAAATCACAGATTCACCAAAACTCATAGAATTTGTTAGTTTAAACCCCTAGACCTATATTTGGTGATGGAATTAACTATATGTGCATGATATATTGATGGTTTATGATTGATATTAACGACCACCAACAAGCTCCCCCACACTTAACCTTTGCTCGTCCCTGAGCAAAGCTAAATTCAGCAATGGATCATGAGTTGCTACAATGTTTTCACTCCTAAAAAATACGCATGTGTACTTTTCAATATCTCAGACACTTGTCCATTTTTTCTCAACTTTTTTCTTCTTCTTTTTATGAATAACTTTTGCATAGCCCCATGTCTTTTTTTGTAACAAAACTTTAGAAAGATAGCAACAAAAACTTGGAGCATTTATTTGGTGGATGGAAAACCTAACAAGCATGTTTTTGTGCCTACTCCCAATGTAGGAGTAGTGCATATGTGGGTGGTGTGTACATGATCTTGATTTTAAGAGCTTGACAAACCTCTCATCAGGGTCAACAAAGCTTGAGAAAACTTAATGCAAAAGCAGGCAGCATATATGTGGAAGTTTTCTTAGTCTAAATAACATGTATGGCTCTGGTGGGAATTCAAGCTTTGTCATACAGGAACTCATCATGTAGCATTTTTATATTTTTCAAAAGAAATCTTTAGAACATTAGTGTCAATTGGAATAAGATAAACAGTAGCTCAGACCTTCTCATATCATATCCGTCAATTACCTAGACTTAGATCAAGCATATGCTACCCACGAGTTTCAAGTTCAGAGTAAATCCTTATATCAAAATAATTTTATCCAAAACTCGGAAGAATTCTGGGCTGAAAGCTAAGTACTTGAAAGGAATTACAACAGAGCAACTATTCATCATTTCCATTTTAGGGGATTATCTTCAAAGTCTTTATTATTTATTAAAGCAAACTAGACACACTCTTTTTATTTTGTTTTCATTTTTTACTATTATAGGGATAACTATTTATTTTGTTATTAGTTTGCAGTTTTAACACATATTTTAAAGCAAACTAAAAATAATAAAACAAAAGGAAAAGAAATACTTACCTGGATACACGGGGGTGCCTTCTCCCCCAAGCTAGTTGTTGTCATGGTTCTTTCATTATTTGTTGATGATGTGCTTTGTTTGGGAGGGTTGCCTCCCCCACACTTGAATTATGTTACCTTGCATAAACATGTGGAGACAAGCACAAAAAAACTAGAGAGATCCTAGCAATATTTTAGCATGGTTTTTTAAAGATTTTTCATAGAGTAAAGAAGAAGAGTTGAGTTGAAAATTTATTTAAATTCTATGAAGTTAATTATATCCAATTCTTCTTCTGGCAATTGTGTGTCCTGGAAAACTTTTAAACGCTGACCATTTACCTTGAAAAGAGTACCTTCATCGTTTTGAAGTGTGACGGCTCCATGAGACGATGTGCTAATTACCTTGTAAGGCCCTTCCCATTTGCTTCCTAGTTTCCATGTCTAAACAACTTTATTCTAGATTTGAAAAGCAACACCTTATCACCTGGTTTGAATTCCTTCTTTTTCAATCTTTTGTCATGCCACCCTTTCATCCTCTCTTTGTAGAGTTTTACATTATGATATGCTTTTTCTCGCCATTCCTCTAGCTCAGAGAGTTGCATTTTTCTTTTCTTTCCGGCTGCTTCAAAGTCCATGTTCCACCTTTTTATGGCCCAATGAGCTTTGAATTCCAACTCGACAGGTAGGTGACATGTCTTCCCATAGACAAGTTGGTATGGTGACATTCCAAGAGGTGTTTTGTAAGCCATTCTGTAAGCCCATAGTGCTCTAGATAACTTATCTTTCCATGTTGTGCCCATTTCATTAACGGTCTTCTGTAGAATGTTTTTGATTTGCTTGTTTGGTATTTCTGCTTGTCCGCTAGTTTGACGATGATATGGTGTCACAATGTTATGACAGACCCCATGTTTGGATAAGATGCATCGAAACCTTCTATCAATGAAGTGAGGACCTCCGTCACTAATTACGTTGCGTGGAACTCCAAAGCGTGGAAAGATGGTCTCTAAAAACATCCTCTTGGCGTTATTGGAATCTGTAGCTCGACATGGTAAAGCTTCAACCCATTTTGAGACATAGTTGACTACCACCAGAATGTATTCACACTACCAAGATTTTAGAAATGGTCTCATGTAATCAATTCCTCAGACATCAAAGAGTTCTAATTAGAGATTGGTGGTGAGTGGCATGGCGTCTCTTGCATTGATACTCCCGTGTTTTTGACATGGAGTACACCTCCATATGAAGTCTTTGGTGTCATCGTACATGGTTGGCCAGAAGAATCCACTTTGCCAGATCTTAGCATTAGTGCGGAATGCCCCATAATGTCCTCCATATGGTGATGAGTGGCATCTTTCAATAATCTTGGTTGCTTCCTCAGCCGGAACACACCTCCTGAAGAGTCCATCAGCGCAGACTCAGAAGAGGTATGGTTCATCCCATAGGTGGAGGCGATTTTCATGGATGAGCTTCCGCTTATTCTCTCCTGGTGGTACATAACCTACAACCATAAAATTAATAATATTTGCATACTAGGGGTCGGATCCTCTGACTTTTAGGAGCATGTCGTCCCGTAGAAAGTCGTTGATGGGCAACTCCAATGGATTCTCGAACTGCATTCTTGACAAGTGATCGGCTACATAATTTTCTATTCATTTCGTATCTTTAATTTCTAAATCAAATTCTTGAAGCAAAAGGATCCATCTTATAAGCCGAGGCTTAGCATCTTTCTTAGTAAGGAGATATTTAAGAGCAGCATGATTAGTATAAATAATATCCTTTGCTCCTACTAAGTAAGATATAAACTTGTCAATAGCAAAAACAACAACCAGGAGCTCTTTTTTAGTTGTTGCATAATTAAGTTGAGGTCCTAACAGAGTTTTACTAGCATAAGAAATTGCATGACGCTTTCTATCTTTTGTTTGACCCAAAACTGCCCCCACAGCATAATCACTTGCATCATACATGATTTTAAAAGACAGCGACCAATCAGGGGGTTGGATGATTGGTGCAGAGATGAGTGCTTTCTTAAGGATTTGAAAAGCATTTAAACACTTGCAATCAAATTCAAAGGGAGCATCCTTGGCTAGCAAACTTGTAAGGGGTCTAGCAATATGAGAAAAAATATTTTATAAAATGGTGATAGAACCCCGCATGACCAAGGAAACTTCGTACCCCTTTGACATTTGTGGGAGGAGGTAACTGTTCTATTACTTCTATCTTAGCTCGGTCTACCTCAATCCCATGTTCGGACACCAAGTGTCCAAGCACTATGCCTTCTCTAACCATGAAATGACATTTTTCCCAATTAAGGACTAAGTGCTTTTCCTCACATCTTTGCAAAACTTTGTCTAAATTTTCTAAGCAATCATTGAAGTTTTTCCATAAACAGAAAAATCATCCATAAAATCTTCCATGATTTCTTCTATCATATCAGAAAAAATAGACATCATGCACCTTTGGAACAAAGCTGGAGTGTTGCATAATCCGAAAGATATCTTGAGATAAGCATAAGTTCCATAGGGACAAGTAAAAGTAGTTTTGCTTTGGTCATTAGGATGTATCGGGATTTGATGATAGCCAGAATACCCATCAATGAAACAAAAGAAAGAATGCTTTGCAAGTCGTTCCAACATCTCATCGATGAAGGGTAATAGGAAGTGATCTTTCTTTGTTGCCTTGTTAAGTTTTCGGTAATCAATGCACAGCCGCCATCCTATGATTGTTCGTTGTGAGATTAATTCATCTTTTTTATTTTTTACCACAGTCATGCCCCCTTTCTTCGGTACAACTTGTACCAGGCTTACCCACTCACTATATGGCACGAGATAGATTATCCCTACATGCAAAAGTTTTCAAACCTCTTTCTTAACAACTTCTCTCATCGCATTATTAAGCCTACATTGGGGCTCCCTAGAAGGTGGATATGCTGGATCTATGGGAATGCGATGGGTGCAAAGGGCAGGACTAATCCCCTTGAGGTCTTCGAGCGAGTAACCGAAGGTAGATCGATGCTTTTCTAAAATGGTAAGGACCCAGAGGGTCTCATCCTCAGAAAGTTTATCACTAATAATCACATGAGGCTCCCTATCATTGTTTAGAAAAGCGTATTTCAAACCTGAATGAAGGGGTTTGAGAACAATGGGGGGTTTTGGCGGCTCTTGAGTTTCATCTAGAGGGAAAGGATCTTGTGGTTCTTCTTCTTCTTGGATGAAATCCTAGGCATCTTCTTTGAGATCTTTGTCGAAGGCTTCTAGGAGAGATGCTGCCATAATCTCCTCCGTTGGATTTTGCTCGGGACTTAACTCTGTCTTAACATGTATTGAGCGAGTGATGGGAATAGAAAGGTTTATGCTTTTCCTAAGACTTACATTTATACTCCCTTTTCTTCCTTCATGTAGGAGTCTCTCTATTGGATGCCCTGTCAGAAGATCGAACTCCCAAATATCAAAAACATAAAAACTAAGATACACCTTGGTTTTGTCTACTTTGATAGGGATAAGGTGAAAAATTCCTTCGCTAGGAAGGATTTGCCCTGAGAGACTTTTTAAGAGTTTGGTTGTTAGAGTTAAGTGCATATTTTCAGGAAGGGTATGTGCATAAGATTTAGACATAATATTTACTCCTACAACTAGATTATAAAAAGCATTGAAGGAGGTTTTACGAATCTGATAATGAATGGAGGTAGAGGGAGAATATAAACGAACGACTTTAGGAGAAAGCTTGGATTCTCCCAACCACTCATTGATTACGATCGTTGTCAACTCCTTCTGTCGACACAAAATTTTCATTCCGTGCCGAGGACACACGCAGCAAGCCAGAAGGGTCTGCTTGATGGAGCTATAGATCCACCTGGCTTCAGCGCAGGGGTGGTCGATCCTACACACTCCTCCTGAGACGTGCCAGTCAATTTGACCCTGTAATTGACAAGGAGAGAAAGTTAATCAGTAATTAAGGGTGGAACTTGCCGGTGTTGCCAGATAGTCCCGAATGTGCGGCTCTGAGAGCCGATATGAAAGGAGATCGACTAAACAGTCGATTCCAGCATATTTATGAGAATAAATCGGTTAAAGCTCATTGGGTTGTATAAGAAGAATCGGTTATCATTCAAGATAAATGTTGTTATTTGAGTAGATATTAATCAATGGCAATAGGATATCAACAATGATTGGTTTATGCTGAGCCAATGATTACAAGCAACCGAACTCCTTTTGTATAAAGAAACAATTCAACATCACTTAACCGTTTAATAAAGATAAATCTAATGAACATGTTAGATCTCATCTATCATTATGACCAGTGGGGCATGAGGCAGAATCATACAGGCTGTAGAAATAACAATAGACTCGATGACCCTAACTCATTACTAATATCAGTGGGGCATGAGGCAGAATCATGCATGCCATAATACAATAATAAGATCATGGGGCTAACATATATTTTAACCTATCTTTACTTCAACGGTCTCGTGATGCGAACTGTTTGAGAAAGCACTCGATATTGGCTAAAACAGCCGATTCAGGCATAGCGCACAGTTAAAGTCATGCCTTATCAGGAATAGATCTATCAAATAACGATCCCCACTCCATGGTGCTAAAAGTGGGGTGTGAGGCAGAATCACACAAGCCGTGATAATGGACCATGGAACGGTTCTCGCTAGCCAATAAATCTACTCAAGACGCAACATGCTCTAACCGCACGCTATGCACGATTAAGATTGAAGTAAAATAGCCGATAAAACGTAACTCATCTTTTATGGTATAGATTAGATTAGTTTCAGATTAACAAACAATGGGCTAAACAAGATATAAGGCTGATCTAGATCAATCTCAATTGGGCAGAGTGATATTGCTGCAATTAGATAAATAATGAAAGCAATAAGCAATATCGGTAACTTAATGAATCTACCAAAGACTGCCACTCTAAGGTAGAGCCGATAACTTGACCTTGATCTAGTTCATGCATTGGGGGTCGACTGGATCGATGTAGCCATACTTGAACTAGGCAAGAGTCAATAACTAACTTATACCAGAGTCACAGTGGAGGTTGACCGGATCGATGCAGCCGTACGAACAGAGGTATAAACCATTACGGTACTTACAACAAGCAGTGGAGGTTGATCAGATCGATGCAGCCGTACTTGCTGAAGAACTCACCGAGATCTACTCTACTCCTACTCCTAAGGGGTGGCCAGAGCCAAAAAAGTAAATAACTTGTGTATTGGATTGATTGTTGTTCTTTTACAATAGTCGGGGTCTGATATTTATACCCAGAGTCTAAACATGAATCCTACTTGAGCATGATTCGTTACAATCTTTGGCATAAACGAAAACATTCCTAATTTAAGATAACTTGGACTCTAATCTTTCCCTTTTAGTAGAGTCCGATATGTAGTTTCCTAGCGTCAACCGTAGTTCACCATCGCTATCCGCTAACATCATCCCAAGCGATCCGATTCTAGAGTCGTATCTGAATCGGCTGACATCGATCCTCATTCAATCGATTCCTTGATTGGCACAATCTTGGAAGCCTACGAGTTCCCGCATTCTTCTCCCAAATTTTGGTGTAAACACATGCCCCCCAATTTTGGGATAAAATGGTTTTATTCCAAAATTCTAGCTTATTGGTTTATCACGCCGTAACCGCTCTATCCCGAGATATATGCATAACTCCTGACTTCCCGGCCCGAGTCTTATACAATATCTCAATAGTATCTCTTTTGACGCACTCGGCCTTTTTGCTTTCTGTGATTGTCAGCCTTGATAGTGCAGTTGGAATCTCTCCAACTGGTGGCGAATGTGGCCGTAGACGCCATCAATGCCCAGGGTTCCCTTATCGATGCTCATCTCCAAGATGTCCTGGTCCACATTCAGGAGATCACCCTCCACGGCGTTCGTCATGGTGCAGCGGTGGCGCTGACCGCGGCACAAGTCTAGACTGGGTATGACTCCATGGCATGGAGACTGGTTTCCTAATGGGCGACGGCCCTGAGGAGCATGAGGACCTGCTCGAAGAATTCATCATGGTAGCGGAGGCCATAGTAGACATCACATCCGCCCAGGATGTGGTGAACAAGATCTTTGGTTAGATTGTATCTAGGGTCATCCGATGAACAAAGACTCATGTTCTTTCCATGAATGTACTTCAGTACAATGCTCTTGTGTATGACTATTTTTATCTTTTGTTTTTTCTCTATAGGCGATACATATCGTATCGGCTTTTATTGTCTTTGAAGATTTTCATTTTTTGGACTAGAGGCGATACTCTCCTACTACCGGCTATTAGAGCCGAGAACAAATCGGCTATCAAATGTTAGGATAACACCCCGCAGAACTTTTTCATATCAAAGGTCAAATGATCAATCAACCTAGGTCAAGCGTCTTATTAAGCTAAATAGAACTTCTTTAAGAATTCCATTAACTCTGAATCGCATTTACACTTCGACTCGGCATTCACATACGTCGGCCTAAACCCATCTCCAAGACTCAACGCTTATTTTTCCTTTAATCTAATGGCCGATGTGAAGCCGTGATTTTTCTACTAAAACAAACTCTCAGAGCCGATCGCTTGCATCGGTTGTTGGCTTTCATTGCTAATCTTAATGAAGCCTCCTTCCCATGACTTGCTAGAAAAACATTCAAAGTCTCCTAGTTCCCAAAAGACTAGATCGGCTATTGTGATGCTCACGTACTCATCAGCGCGTACTAGTTCGACGTCATCTCCATGCCATTGAATCAAACACTGATGCATGGTTGATGGTATACAACAATTCGCATGAATCCAACCGCGACCGAGGAGCAAACTGTACGATCCTTTTCCATCGATGACGAAGAATATGGTGGGCAGAGTCTTGCTTCCGATTGTTCGTTCGACGTTTATTGCCCCCTAGTCTTAGACGTATTACCTATGAAGTCCTTAAGCATCATGTTAGTCTCCATCAGATCTTCTAGCCCTTTGCCAAGTTTACGAAAAGTAGTGTAAGGCATAAGATTGATAGAAGCACCTCCATCTACCAACATCTTGTTCATTGGCTTCCCATCGATAAGACCTTTCATATATAAAGCTTTTAAGTGCCGATGTTTGACTGGTTTGTCAAATATTGCTTGTTGTACAACTGTTAACTTGGCAACTATCTCCTCATACCCCGATTCATCGAAATCCGAATAAATTTCTTGATTTGCTGGAGCTCTGAATTCCGATGGCAATAGAAAAGTCATTTGGATATTAGCCGACGGTTGCTTTCTATCGGCTATTTGCTTGGTACGCCACACTTGAATTTTATCGGATGCCCGAGCCTGTTCCATCTCTTTCTTCCTTAGGCATTGCACCCTTCTCTTCTGGCTTCTTGTTAAACCTCCTAGGCACCATTGGCTTTCCTGCCAAGCATATTTTCTTTTGTTGCCTTCTTCTTCATGATTAGCCTAGTCCTGATCAATGACTCTTTTTCCAAGCCGATCATGAACACTTTTATTTTTTAAGCGTCGATCCATGTTATTATGATGATATGCATCTTGAGCATAGATAGACCAACGGTTGGTTTGAGACTGCCTATACTCCCGATATTGATTGCTGCATTCTGGACAGTCATGTCTGGTAGGCAACTTCAAACCTTTATTCCAGCAATGTCTAAAGAAAGGACAATTCCAATGTAATTTGGCTTGTTCTCTTTCGTACCTCTCTTGTTTCAGTTGATGCTGGTACGCTTGATCTTTTAACCAACGCTGATAATCCTTTTTCTTCTGCCGTTGCCATTTATTCAACAAAATCTGAGACATGACCCGTGGCTTTGTCGTCTCTGCTTTTGACATCTCCCCTTGCTCGTATCAGCTCTTTTGCTCGGCACGACGTCTTCTAATCTCTCTGTACTCGTCGACCGATATTTGCATCTTGGGATCGACTATTCCAGCTTCTTTTGATTTGGTTGATGTTAGGACCTTAGTTTTTTCTTTGAATAACCCAGCATCAACCATGTTTTGATCTCCTAGGAAAGGATTATCATCAACTTTCATTTTTTGAGGCGTATCAAATTTGAGCCTCCCGTGCTGAATAGCTCTCTGTATATGCTGTCGAAAAATTCTGCATTCATTAGTGAAATGAGAAGTGGCATTATGGAACTTGCAGAACTTATTCTTCAATTGATGAGGGGGCAACATGACATGACCATCGGGCAACTTGATTTGCCCTTTCTCAAGCAAGAAATCGAAGAGCTTATCTGATTTGGTAACATCAAAGTCATAGCTCTCATCGATCTCTCTTCCCCAAGGATTTGGCACCATCACTATCTTCTTACCCCACTTTCATTCAGCCGCAGCAACCTCTCCTTCTTCATCTTCATAGCCGTCATCGACTGAGTATGGATCATAAGCTTCGGCTACTGTGGTACTTTTCTAGAACCGGATGTCTCTATGCATACTCTAGAATTAGCTATTGAGCGCTGCTACTCATTGAGCCAATTGTCCTAAGTTATCAAATTCTTGTCCCAGCAGCTTTTCTTTCCACATTGGCAGCATTCCTTGAACAGCTAAAGCAGCTAATTGATCATCGGCCAAGTTTAAGGAGAAGCACAAGTTCCTAGTTTCTCGGAACCTCTAAAGAAATTCAGTGCCCGATTCATTAGTCTTCTGTCTTATAGTTGTTAGATCGGTAATCTTCTTTCTCCAGTCCCAGTGTAAAAATATGTATGAAACTTCTTTTCTAGGTCAGCCCAATTGGCAATGGAATTGACTGGCAAAGATGAAAATCAAGTGAAGGCTGGCCCTGATAAGGACAGAGAGAAGAAACGAACTCAATGGGCATCCTCAACTGACGCTTCACCCAATTGTGTAAGATACCGACTGATATGTTGTATCGTGCTTGTACTGTCTTGGCATGTGAACTTAGGGAATTCTGAGAGCCTATAATTTGTTGGAAGAGCGACCAAATCATACCATTCTAGATATGGGCGTTTGTACGAAAAGGTTAACCCTTTTGGCTTTAGACCAAATTGATTGTTCATCATTCGGTCACCCTCAGCAATAATTCATCAGCTTATGGATTTGGATTCCTCTGCACCTGCTGACCCATCTATGGATTGAAACCCTGCGTGCCTTGATATCCTAGATTTGGCATCATGTGGAGGGTGTTATAATCTGTGCCATAGTGATAACCTTGTGGAATCTCAATCTGTTGGGCTCTTTGCTGGCTTGCTGCTTGAAGTCTCTGATTATAGACATGAGGATCTATATCTCTACGGATCCTTTGAATTGATGGTGCTATTTTTTGAGCCGACGACAGTATGTAGCCTAATGTGCCAAAATTGATCACCTGGTTCTGACTTTGCCCCGTCGGCTGTTGCACATGCTGTACTGATAGTCCAGAATTATATTGTGTCTAATTTGCAGTAGTTCCTTGAGTTTGTTCAGATGAACCCTGAACTATTTGGACATCACCACTACCAGCTGGTGCTGCTTCTTGATGACTGGTACCGACTTGATTGGTCCCTTGGGTCGACAGATCTGGAATGTTGTAATAAGCCGGTCTACCTTGACCAACTGGAAATCCATGAATCGCCTCTCTCATGGCGTTGTGGAATATGTCCACGAAAGCTTCGTTACGGCTTGATATGGCATCACGAACAGATTTGTCTACAAATTCCTTAAAGAAACGCCTGTCTTCAGCTTCAGTTGTGTCTGTCTGCCCGTGTAACAGAACTCTTGGTAGTGGAAATTTCTAAACAATTGTGTTGTCACGTGTTTTGGTGTAGGACAACAAACATTTGTTCTGAAACTCTTCTATAGCTTTGCTAATGATACCCTTATCCCCATTAGGTAGATCTTCATAATGCAGCATAAGGATGTCATCGTTGTTGTGAACCGCCATGACGATTGTGGGGTCCCACCGAGTGTGCCAAAAACATGTGTCGACATAGAATTTTTATCCCATGCCAAGGACACACGCAGCAAGCCAGAAGGGTCTGCTCGATGGAGCTGTAGATCCACCTAGCTTCAACACAGGGGTGGTCAATCCTGCGCACTCCTCCTAAGACGTGCCAGTCAATTTAACCCTATAATTGACAGGGAGAGAAAGTTCATTAGTAATTAAGGGTGGAACTTGCCGGTGTTGCCAGACAATCCCGAATGTGCGGCTCTAAGAGCCGATATGAAAGGAGATTGACTAAATAGTCGATTCTAGCATATTCATGAGAATAAATTGGTTAAAACTCATTGGGTTGTATAAGAAGAATCGGTTATCATTCAAGATGAATGTCATTATTTGAGCAGATATTAATCAATGGTAATAGGATATCAACAATGATTGTTTTATGCTGAGCCAATGATTACAAGCAACCAAACTCCTTTTGTATAAAGAAAGAATTCAACATCACTTAACCGTTTAATAGAGATAAATCTAATGAACATGTTAGATCTCATCTATCGCTATGACTAGTGGGGCATGAGGCAGAATCATGTAGGCCGTAGAAATAATAATAGACTCGATGACCCTAACTCATTACTAATATCAGTGGAGCATGAGGTAGAATCATGCAGACCATAATACAATAATAAGATCATGGGCCTAACATATGTTTCAACCTATCTTTACTTCAATAGTCTGTTGATGCAAACTATTCATGAAAGCACTCGATATCGGCTAAAATAGTCGATTCAGGCATAACGCACAGTTAAAGTCATGCCTTATCAGGAATAGATCTATCAAATAACAATCCCCACTTCACGATGCTAACAGTGAGGTGTGAGGCAGAATCGCACAGGCCATGATAACAGGCCATGGAACGGTTCTCGCTAGCCAAGAAATCTACTCAAGACGCAACATGCTCTAACCGCACGCAATGCATGATCGAGATTGACGTAAAACGGCCGATAAAACATAATTCATCGTTTAATGTATAGATTAGATCAGTTTCAGATTAATAACCAATGGGCTAAACAATATATAAGGCCGATCTAGATCAATCTCAATTGGGCAGAGTGATATTGTTGCAATTAGATAAATAATGAAAGCAATAAGCAATATCAGTAACTTAATGAATCTACCAAAGACTGCCACTCTAAGGTAGAGCCGATAACTTGACCTTGATCTAGTTCATGTAGTGGGGGTCGACCAGATCGATGCAGCCATACTTGAACTAGGCAAGAGTCGATAACTAACTTATACCAAAGTCATAGTGGAGGTCGACCAGATCGATGCAGTCGTACGAACAGAGGTATAAGCCATGATGGTACTTACAACAAGCAGTGGAGGTCGACCGGATCGATGCAGCCATACTTGCTGAAGAACTCACCGAGATCTACTCTACTCCTACTCTTAAGGGGTGGATGGAGCCAAAAAAGTAAATAACTTATCTATTGGATTGATTGTTGTTCTTTTACAATAGGCGGGGTCTGATATTTATACCCGGAGTCTAAACATGAATCCTACTTGAGCACGATTCATTACAATCTTTGGCATAAACGAAAGCATTCCTAATTTAAGATAACTTGGACTCTAATCTTTCCCTTTTTGTAGAGTCCGATATGTAGTTTCCTGGCGTCAACTGTAGTTAACCATCGCTATCCGCTGACATCATCCCAAGCGATCCGATTCCAGAGTTTTTTCTAAATTGGCTGACATCGATCCTCATTCAATCGATTCCTTGATTGGCACAATCTTGGAAGCCTACGAGTTCCCGCGTTCTTCTCCCAAATTTTGGTGTAAACACCTTCATAGTCTTTTTAAGGAACTTCTCTTCGGTTGGGTCAGGGAGATGTTGGTTAGGTGCTGAGGGTGCTGAAGATTTCCTTATTGCATAATAATTCCAGGTGTTTCCAAAATAAGAGAAAAGATCTTCCTCAAATTTGAACATATTTTCCAAAGGTGGAATTTCTTCCTCCTTCGGTGGTTCGGGAACTTGGAGGACAGTTGAGACTTCAAGTGGAGTAGTTAAAGGTTTAGGCTCAACTATCAAAGGTTCTTCCTCAGGAGTTTTCTCAACTACATCTTCCAGGCCATCGTCATGAATGCGGGTGTAGGGGGTGTTATCTAAAATTTTTCTAAGGATATTTCTCCCTTCACTAGCATAGTAGTGTAAGAAGGCGCCTCTAGAAGTTATATCAAGAAGCAGCACGGTCTCCCCACTAAGACCCATATAAAAGTGTTGTAAAAGCATAGGGTCTTGAATGGCAATGTCAGGGTTAGAATTGACTAGGTCATTAAAACGCACCCATGCCGCACCAAGAGATTCTTTTTCTTTCTATTTAAAAGATAGAACCTCTATTCGAAGGCTAACCACTCCAAAGATGGGAATAAAAGATAAACAAAAGCTAGAGCATAGAGCTTCCCAATCTCCTTGTACACTCCCTACGGTTTGGGTATATCGGTGTTTAGCTCTTCCTGTCAAAGAGAACAGAAATAGCTTCCACTTTAAAGTTTCATGTGACATGCCTGTGATATGCAATCATGCACATGTTTGCTCAAACTCTCGTAGGTGGGTATATGGGTTTTCATCTCCTTCTCCTAAGAAGGATTGTTCCTAGAACATATTTATTAAAGATGGATGCAACTCATAGCCAAGTGTAAGGATAGGTTTCAAAGATTTTAGTGGCTTTAGTTGTGTGCCCGTGGGAGCAGCGAATTGATTGATAGACGTGATATTATCCATGCATAAAGATAAAAGATACAAGGACAAACCTGGTTCGATGAAATCACAGCAACTGTTTCCCCAGCAACGGCACCAGAAAACCTGTTGACACCTATGGAGGCATATAGAGACAAAATCTACAAGTGCACGAGTATCGAAGTAGTTTTCACCCGGAGTATTATCTAGTATCGTATCCACAGGGAAACATGTGTATGTTGTCTAAACACTAGTTTGTCCAGGGATAGCAATCAAGGTATAAGGTATGAGTAGAGTGGATTCCTATAGTTATAACCCTATGCAAAGCAAGGCTTATGATTCTAGTGTTCACTTTAGGATGCCGCTAAGACGGTAAAGCACTGCTAATAGATAACTCTACTAACGCGACTACGGTCCTACTAATTTAAGAACCTGCTCAATTCGGCGTGGACTACAAAGGATAGACGGGGCTATCACCTCCCGCTTCTACCACACAACCAAGAAGCAAGGAGCAAACATAAGTAGCCGATAGTCTAAGCACCATGCTTATGCTAACGATTACTACTCTAATCTAGAGATCTAGCAAGGACTAGAGCACTCAAAAGAACTGTGAACCCATGAACAAAAGAGCACAAAACTTACTTTAAACAGAAATCAATTACCAGAGGTATCTCAGATGTAGACTTGGAGAAGCCTAGATCCACCAAAGTATAAGTTGTAGAGGTAGCACCGATAGGCCGGTACCTCCTCCCAACTCCTCCCTCACTCTCTAACTCACTATTTTCTAGGTACAAGACTAGATCCTATAGAGGACTAATCTTCTCTTGAGAGTTGGCTCTGATCCTGACAAGGAGGATATGAATTAGGGTTTCAGGATGGCTCCAGGGAGGGGGTAGGAGCTGCTATATATAGGTCGGAGCATCAATCCTAATCCCTTGGATCAAACCGACTTGAATAAACGACGTAAATGTAATCTAGGAGGCGGTGGAGAACCAACATAGCAACGGGGGGCTGACAGGTGGGCCCTAGGGGCTGGCTAGCCTACGGTGGGGTTGGCTAGCCCCACCTGGTGAGGCCTCACCCTCTGCTTCGGTGTGGTGTCCTCTCAAGTCTTCTGGAACCTTCTAGGGTTGTTTTCGCTGTGGATAAGCGCGATTAATTCTAACATCTAGGTCCACCTTGATGGTTTTCTGGATAAACCCTACAGAAATCATAGATTCACCAAAACTCATGGAATTTGTTAGTTTAAACCCCCTAGACCTTTGTTTGGTGATGGAATTAAGTATATGTGTCGGATATATTGACGGTTTATGATTGATGTTAACGACCATCAACACCCTCCTTGTCCTTCTTGCCCTTCACCATGAATAATGTAGCTATCTTAGATTGCTGCAATAGCCTCATCCTATGCTGGTGCCTTGGGGCTGAACGATACTACTATGTCGTCTATAATCTGGCAACCTAGAAGTTGAAGGTAGTGCCGCCTAGAATCCATTCTATTGGTGAGGTTTGATTGGGATTCGATCCAACAGCCTCCTCGCACTTCCATGTGTTTGAATATATGGAGGAGGATGGCCAGTGTGTGGGTGTAGACATCTACTCATCTAAAACTACAGCATGGATCTTTAAGGAATCTAAATGGGGCGAGGAGGCTGAGTTGACATTTTTAAAATCAACAACTATGTTTCTTAACGGTTGTCTGCTCTATATTGGGTTATGCGAGTGTTACCATCATATACTTGCTATGGATATGGAGAGAAAGACATGGAGGAAAATTCCTAACAGGCCACATGGTTTTTCACACTACATCCATCAAGCTCAGGGTCACTTGTGTCAATGTACTGTTGGTGGTCGCAATATGTCTAAGCTTTCAATCTGGATCCTTGAAGACTATGGTCCTAATAATAAATGGACATTGAAGCATACTATCAGCCTACATAAGTTGTTTGGAAAGATGAAGAAACAAATGGGTTACTTTGATTTTGAGTCGTGCTACACAGCGGTTATAGTTCACCCAGAATGGAATTTGGTTTTCTCTATTGGGGTTAGGGTGGAACGAGCCATCATCACAAATAACATGGATAGCAGAAAAGTTCATGTCATCCCTACACATTATTTTGCATATGGTAGATGTGACATCCTACCAGAAATCATCGGTTGACCTTACTATCTTCCCTATGTTCCGTTGTTCTCGGAGTTGGAGTCATTA
The DNA here is from genome assembly GCF_019320115.1 of Miscanthus floridulus. Lineage (NCBI taxonomy): Eukaryota > Viridiplantae > Streptophyta > Magnoliopsida > Poales > Poaceae > Miscanthus > Miscanthus floridulus. The sequence goes on from NC_089587.1 coordinate 159,898,033, forward strand.
GCAAAGTAGTAAATAAAGTTGTATTTGATGTATCTCTCTGTAATGACATGTTTAAATGGATCGATATTGTTTGATTGTCTATAGACTTGTTAATTTCCTCTTGGATGGATGTTGTCATTATTTTGCAGCAACTATAACTTGTTTGTAATGTAAGCTAAGGTCTGTGCAGTGTGTCAGACACGTTCAAACCTACAGAGGTCAGACTTTCTTGTGTGTGCAGTAACATTTCAACACCAATGGCTCCTCTTTGTTCCCAAAAAGAACACCAAATCACCAATGGCTCCTCTGTGGAAGTGTTATATTAACCACCGTGATCTCTTCCGCAACTCCGCTTGTTTTCCTTCCTTGCATGAGCCCTCCCATTCCTACTGTAGATCTAAAATCACCAGGAATGTGTGGTTGCCTTCTCCAAACCTACTTCACTCTTAGCCACCACCATGGTGAAGGGTGAGCCTTCTGCAAAGCACGCACAGGAGGGGAATGACGCTATGCCCATGGTGAAGGAGGATGACATCGTTCCTATGGTGAAGGTGGATGGCGTCGTGCCCATGGTGAATCAAGATGAAGCTTTGGTGGATCCCTTTGGAGATAGAGATGATTGGGCCATTGGCATCATGAGTAAGGCTTTCTGGAAGATCAAGAGTGTGGTAGAAAATATCAATCTAGGCACCCTTACCTCACCTCATGTTGAAAAGGTGAGTAGTTACGTCTTCATTTTTCACCAACTCACCGATGTCCTAGAAGAACTGCCAGCCTACCTGAACAAGAATCGTGCGGACAATGCAGAGTACATCCTCACCTACTACCAGAGCCGGATAGATGGCTTTGACACTATAGTCATGACTTAGGGAATCAGCACCGCCCACAACACCGAGAAGGACTAGCGCAACCTGGTTCATGTCGATGCTGAGCAGGTGGCCAACCGCATCACCACTGATGAGCAAAAGGGCCTAATGGCGATAGAGGAGGACAACAATGACATTGATACCATTGACGATGATGAGGATAGTGATATCGACGATGAGTAGAGGAGTAAATAAGGTTGCTTTTGATGTATCTCACATTGCATTTGATGTATCTCACATTGCATTTGATGTATCTTCCTTATGTTGAGAGTATGGAGGGAGTACATTTTTTTATTTGTGAAGTCTTATTTGGTCATTTTGTAGATCTTCCCTTGCATTCTTCCTTATGTATCTTATTGTGTTTACTTTTGTTGAACTTTGTATTAGGTGGGTTCAACTCTGTTGAGCATGGCATAGATCAGGTCCTTTGGTCATTTGATAGCCGGTTTCTAGCCCCTGTTGGTTGGTTTTGCCCATAGGTTCTTTTTGGTACTATTTCTGATCTATAGTATGGTAATCATGCATAACGGAATTCATCCGATCATGTCTCACGTCGATGTAATGCCTAATAGAGGAGCCACATAGCTATTCAAATTTTACAGCACACGCAAGAAAGTCCGAGCATCATAAATCTGACCAGGCCAGACACATCTCATGTTATATAGGGAAACATGTTTTGTACAAATACATTCATTGAATCCCTAATGGAAACAAATAAAACTAAAACTAGTTACATGTCTAGCCCATTCAAATTTATGCTGCTCAGACTATCAGGCGAGCAAATGGTTTACAAGAAATAGGTAAATGTCATTTTGTCGAATATACTAGAGGGACATGGTCAGGGGAAAAGTGGTGATCGTTTGTTGTAGAGTATACATCCGTGGTATGGTAACTAGTTGCCATATGTAAGCATGATTTCGGTTAGTGTCAATCGACAGAAGGGGAAAGCCACTCATGACTACTACTACTACTTCTGATACAAATGTTGTGACCGAGTGCACTATGTACGCAATAGTTTTACTCATAGCTCTATGTTGTGAGATCAAATGTGCCGCATTTAGACTTTCTTGCAAGTGTAGTAAAATATGAGAGTGAAGCGAATGTGGCAGGAAAGCTGGACACAAGAAGTGAATCGAGAAAAAGAGCTTTTGACCACCATGACACGCTTGAGACTTGAAAGCCTGGTGCAGTTGTGATAGGTCTTTTCTGTACTTATTTCCCTCCAATCCAAGTGGTCATGATAGTCAAGGAGTAGACTGATTGCTACGACACTCTAGGCCTATTTTATTTCACTTTTAGTCACTAGAACCAAATAGGGGTGATTAAAGTTTAGTCATTGGTTTTAGTAGCTCAATTTTAGTCATAGGAAACCAAATAGTCATATGCCCCAATGGAATCAGGAGCTCTAGAGAGAGAAGGTAGCAGCTGTATAACCTTCCCTCTCACCCCTTGTCTCTGCTACTAGTAGTTTGGGGCTGTCAACCACCCCACGACCGAGATGTTTGTGTGGGTGGTCGGTGGAGCTTCGCCCCATCACGTTAGTGTGACAGGCCGGAAGGCGACGTCCCCTGCTGTAAAAGGCTGCTGACGCCACCCACACACGCGTGCCTATGTGGGAATGCAGGAGCACGTCGTCTAGGTAGTCAATATTTCAAACGGCCGGACCATGTGTGCTCCTATGAAGTATAAAATTTTTGAATAAAAATAATCTTTGATGCATGGTTCTTGCAAGTTCAACAAATCTTATCAAATACACAAAAATAAGATGAGTTGGGTTCAACACAGATCAAAGCCACTCATGACTACTACTACAACTGATACAAATTGATCGAGTGCGCTCTGTAGGCAATAGTTTTACTCATAGTTTTGTATTGTATTGTTGGGGTTGTAACCTCGAGGTGTCTCAAGGCACCGATTTGTTAGCAGGCCTTGTGGCTTGCAACATAATGGCTAACAAAGGCATGAATGGCCGAGGCTAGGCAAAAGTCGAGCGGAGTAGGCAAGGCACCAAGGCCAGTGTCATCCGTGACCCCTTTCACCTGCCTTAGTCACATGACACTCGCAAGACGCATGACCACTCCTCTGTCATGACCCCTGGAAGAGGTGGAGAGAGGTCGTGCCTAGCAAAACACGCCTGCTTTGATATGAGCAAGCATGCTGAACTGACTCCACAAGGACCAAGGGGACAGTAGACACCTCGATCCGGTTAGACACCATCCCTATGCCATGGCGCACCAACAAGACAACACCGCACCATGGTGGCAATGGGTACGATACCCACCATCCAAATACAGACCGACTAGATGCTTGTATGATCCTATCCACTATGGGATGGGATCCACGACAAGGGACTCGATGAAAAGGCCACCCAAACCAGAAGAGTGCCCCAACCTCGAGGATCAGGGTGGTGGCCCTCGGCCCTATAAAGCCACTAGGTGAACGACAACCCGAGGCAGCTACCTACTTCATGTACGACGCCCCTAGGAACCAGGAGACGATGGCAAAGGCTATGACAGACACCGCGTTGCATAGGATGGCTAACAAACCACCATCGAGGCTACAGTGCCTCCATGGCCGACACAGTAGTGGCATGCCACACCCTGTCGCAATGCAGCCAGAAGACCATGAGGATAGTCATGACTAGACGTGCACTAGAAGACAGCGTAGCTTGTAAGCCAAGTTAGCTAGGACCTCTCTCAGGCTCTCGACCCTTCGGTCAGGAGAAACTCTTGCTTTGTATACACCCTAGACCTGAACTCTATATAAGGGCAGCTAGGGCACTCTCTTGATATATTCTAAATCCTCTACCATTCCATTCATTCACCATTGTAGTAGGGATCCTGGTGCTTCTCTTCGGGTAGCCCTTGTCCTATCATAGGACCTTCCTCCATTCTTGCACCCCCTATTATAAGAACTTCAGAGCATTCAAGCGAGGAATACGCACTTGATCATCTCTAAGACTGGACGTAGGGCTCTAGCCTAAACTAGTATAAATCCTTGTGTCTATTGGATGCTACCATTGTCTTCCTAGAGCAGTGCAACATTCATATACTTTTACTAGTCTAGTTTACAAAACACCGACAGTTGTTATGCCAGGTAGGGGACCATCGCACACTCTCAATTGTTGAAGGAAGCGATGGCTCCTCACCCTATCAGTGAACTCGCTGATGGAATGGCCCATGGTAGGCACATCCGCCACAAAAAATATGAGTTCACCAGCATCAAAGGGCCAGCGCCCATGTTTGCCCATGGCTATGACCCAAACCTCTGCCATGGAGATCCGGGACCATAGCTCGCAGGGCATCTAATCAGAGCCATCCACCCATGATCAAATGGCGTAGAAGAAGGGGGGCTCCCCTTGCCAGCATGCAGTGCCAGCGCAGCGGTGCCATGGTCGTCGATGGCCCGAGATTGACAGGATCACCGGTACGGTGATTCCGGCCGCCTTAGACCCAACCGGACACACCGAAATGCAGCGAGCGGCCTTGCAAATCCATTGGAGTATGAAAAGGGGGTGGGGAAACATGTTGGGATGATAGCCCCATGGCGGCGCCATGAATGGCGTGGTCTGGAGCTCACTGGTACGGTGCTCTAGAGCACCATTTGTAAAAAGGAGGGTACGGGGAAGTCGAGTGGCTCACCACGAGTCTGATGGGGAGGTTGCTTGCATCCTGGTTGGCTCCAAGATGATCGGTGATGTGCGGTGGTGGACTATGAAGAGGAACGCTACTGGTGAGCATGAATCCATGAAGTTGGTGACCAAAACGAGGAGAAGAAGGCACCTACAGATGCGGCGGGGCATGGCGGAGCTCTTGGGTGAGACATCGACGGCGATTGAGCACCGGGGCGAGCGAATTTCGATGGCAGGGTGAGAGTTCGACTGTGAATGGAAAAGAGGAGGGGGAAGGCCTCAGCAGCGGGGTTTATAGGCGAGCGGGGGCACGACAGAAGGGAAAACAGGTGCGGTGGAGCTGTGGGATCACCGGAATTTCAAATGCTTGCCCTAGCTGGCTCGGTGGCGCGGCGGGTGAGCTGCCATTGATGGCAAGCGCCATCACTAGAACGGCGAAGAAGGAAAGGGGAAGGGAGCGGCTGACATGCAGGTCCCATAGTGCAGTGAGAGGAGAGGGCGCACGGGAGCTGGGCGCGGAGCAGGCCTTCGCCTGGGCCGAGCGGAGCGCCGAGCCGGGCCGCGGTGTGCGCGTGTGGAGGGAAGGAAGGCGCATGAGCGGGCTACCGAGCAGGCCACGCTGCTGGGCTGCGCGCGTGAGACAGGAGGAGGGAAGAGGATGGGCGCGGGGCTGGGCTACCAATGGCCCAAGGCTAGAATGGGGTGCGGGGAAAAAGAAAAGAGAAGGTGGGCTGGTTCTATTGTTGGGCTAGAAAGAGAGTGGGAAAAAAGAAAAGATTTTTTTTTCATTTTCTGGTTTTTACAAACTTGCTCCAAATTCAAACTAGATTTGAATTTAAATCCACTCAACTCTAACCCTACACTCAGACAAAAACAAAAATGCCTCGGCATGAATGCAGCAATCATGTTACTAAATCTTATAGCAAATTTTAATTAGCCAAAAATTATTATTTAACCTAGTTTAAAATGCATAAAAATTAATTTAAATGCTCAAATTTAATTACTAAATTATAATAAATTCTTAGATTGTTACATTTCCATTGCTTCCTAATTATAGGACTTAGTTCAAACAGCCGCAGATGCAGTCACACACACATAAAAAAATCGCCAGTTGCAGCGCAATAAACTACAACGAGTAGGTTTATTTTTTATTTTTTGGTAATTTTTAGGTGTCAAATTCATGGATCTATTAATTGTTTATTATCATCCTCTTTTAGTTTTATGTTTATTTATATTATGAAAAAACCAAAAAGGCAACAATTAACTGATCGGATATATAAATAGGTGCACAAGAGAAAAAATAAAAAGACAGATATTAGGTAAGTACAACATTTTATCGTAATCATTTCCTATTAAAACATGAAATAAATTCTGGTCTCTGCTGAGCAGATGGGATGGTCTGCCCGCCCGAAAATTTGATTTTGCACCACGTCGAGCAGTTCCGCCAACACGCACCGAAAATTAGATGTCTCTCTTTTGCCCTCAGCGTGGAAAATAGGTTTACCACGCCATCAATTTCAGACAAGGGCATTTGTGGTAATGTGATGGCCACATAAAAGCACAAAGAGTCATCGTCTCTGCCGCCATCTCCATTCTCCAGCCACATCGTCTCTCCTCTAGCTCCAAATTCTAGTCCCATGGCCTCCCTCTCCACTCTCCAGCCGCCCCCTCTGCCACCCTGCTCTGAACCCTAGGCACTATCGGAACAGTAGCTCAACTCCCTCTCCACTCTCCAGCTGCACCCTCTCTCATACATTTCTTAACCCTAGCCAGAGCTAGATCCCCTTCGAATCATCGATAGCAGGTCGATCAGCTGACGGCGGAAGGATCGGCTTGACGATGGTAGAAGCCAGATCTAGATCACCTACCGAGCTTGGCACCTATCACGACTGACCGGATCTAATCCCTAGCCGGAGCCAGATCTGGTACCCCTTCTTTAACGCTGGCCGCACTAGCTCCACGACCATGATGATAGGATAGCGGTGCTGACAACAAAGTAAAGCTAGGGAACATGGACGAAGAGGTACCCAAATTCCTTTTATGATGTGTGCTCTACTATAGTGGCTGAACCAAGGATATGTAGATAGTGAAGAGGTTACATATTTCCTATAGTTGAGTGTAGCGACATGTGCTTTATTGGACTAATGACTTCCGTATAAGCTGTAGTTACTAGTTAGGTGCTTATTTGCATACTCTTGCTCTATTGTGTTGACATTCTGTAGAAGCTTTAGTTAATAAATGCCTTTATAATCTAGATGAACAGCCACTAACTGCTTATGAACGAGCACGGGATGCAAAAATTGCAAGGAATCATAGAAAGATGGAAGAACATGGAATACGTGGTGGCCCAAAACCTATGTCTCCAAAGGCAAAAAAAAAGTCAAGCACAAAGGATAGAAATGGTGAAGATTTGGAATATATCCCTGAACCAGGCGAGTTAGTTGAGGGATTTGATGATACAGATGAAACAGATTTAGATTTAGAATATGAGCCAGTGCCCCTATCAATTGAGGTGCTTGTTCTATCTTGTATTTAGTTCAGAGGGGGAGGGGGTAGGTAGCCATGTAATGTTTTACTATTTGGATAGCAATGGAATTTGTACATGCTTGCTGCTTAAGTTTGTATCTCCAATTTTAGTGTCCGGATCAAAGAAGCCATAGAGAAGGCTCTGCTAGTAGGACAAAAGGCATCATTGCCATGAGTCCTGGATGAAGGCCCTCCAAGCGAGTGAGGTCAACACTACCAGAATAGGCTACTCATGGAGTTTGTACTCAGAGGTCTACCACTGGCAAAAGGGTGGAGGTAGCAGCAGTAGGTGAACATAATTTTCCATCATGACTGACACTCGGACCTAGGGATCAATTCCAAGTTCATGAATTGACTACAGACATTGGTTGAGATAGCACCCTACCTAGCGTAGAGAGAGACTCCTCATGGCCAAATGATTATAGCCCTACCGAAGAGGAGCCCTCTCAGCAAACTCCCATCTCCCCCACCCATAGAACGATGAAATTTGCCAAGGTTAGTATTACCTTATAGATGTCTATCAATCAATTTGCACTAGCTATTTGATATCCATGTAACTTTTCTAATAGTCTGAGTGTATGAAAACTGTGTAGTACCACTACCGGGAAGAGTGAGGAAGCCAAGGCCTCAAACTCGTGAAATTATGCTTGACAAAATGTGCAAATCACTAGGAGGATTGAGGATGCGCATCTCTGTTGCTGAGGGGAACAGAAGGCCACATGATCCAGTGCAAGCTGCCAAGTTTGCCTCAGAGGCAGGTGTAGTAGTCAGGCTGAAGTACCAATTTTGACGCATTGGAAACAATGCAAGGGGCAGAGGCTAGCACCATCTATTGCACAAGATTTGTGGATAGGATAAATGTATGTATGGGTATCCCCTATTGACATTCAACTCTGCTTTGAGCAACTTTAACAGATTTACTTTTCATTCACACTGCTGTGTGCAGCAAAGGCTGTGCGTTAACGGTGCACACTCACCAACAAAAGAAGCTTGCCAGAATTTAATGCAGTATGCGGTATGGCATGCACGCTATAGGTTGAAGAAAAAATACTTCATTGGCATCCCTGCTGATCAGATCCATATGACGTCCCCTATCTCATCCATGAACGATGCATGGTGGTGTGAACTTGTCAAGATTTCATCTAGTGCTAAGAACAAGGTGTGTGAACCCATCGATTTCATGTCTAGTCTTGCTATGGTCTACTTGTGTTGTAGTCTAACACAAATAAAGTTATAGGAAACATCTGAGAAGAACAAGAGAATCCATGCAAAAGTAAAGTATCACTAGGCTACAAGATCTCACTCCTATGTTGTCTAGATGCAAAAATGTGTAAGTGATAGTAATATTTTATTGTTACTCTTGCCTTTGTATAAATATAAACCAAAACTCATGTGCAATGTGAACAGAAGGAGAACAAGAGGTAGGTAGCAGAACACAATCAAGGACTTGAAGAAGAAAGTGGTCCACCTAATGAAGATGTTCATGATGTGAAAGTCTTTAGGGACTTCCATACCAGTAGCAAAAAGGGTCTGAGCGATGCTGCAAGAGCAGCAGTTGTAAGTACCTTCTTTTGCTTCCCTTAAAATCTAATAAAGCCATTGCCATAAAAGAAGGAAACATAGCAGGAGCCTAGTGTTATGGAAATCTACTAAAATCAACTGAAGCTTATGTAATCTCTATCAGCAGTAGGCTGAGGAAGACCTATGCATTACTTGTTATGAATTAATCTCTTGGGTTTTCAATTGAAGTCCTCTTACACTATCTGTAACCTAATGTTTTAATGATTGAATTTCGCATAAAGCTATGGAAACTATGCAAGCAGAACCTGTTGCTGATGGGTAGCAACCAATTACTAGTGCTGATGTTGTTTGCAAGGTCCTCTGCGTCTACCAGTGCAAGGCCCCCTCCCAGGGAAGAGGCAACAACCTTTTTTGAAGAATGTTGGTATCCAGACAAGCTCCACTAGAATAGAGACATCGGTGGAGAGAATGCTTCAAGAATAGCTTGCTGCTGAACAGGAAAGTTCCGCTGCCCTCGTCGATCAAGTGGATGAATTGAAGAGGAAGACTAAAAAGACTAAAAAGGAGCTTGAGGAATACAAAAACAGCAACAGGAGGAGTACAACAATCTCTATGAGCTATGCATGCGCTTTAGCTCTTTTGGTAACTCTTAGTCTTCAACTCCTGCGGCTTGATGCAGTGAACATTTGTGGTTTGATGTGTGGACTCATGTGCCGGTTTGATGTCTGGACTCGTATGCTAGTTTGATGTGGTGATACTCTGTCAGTGATTTGTTGCTGACGTGTGAAATGTTAATTGTTGTTATTTGATTGCCAGGCTAAATAGTTATGTAGTCAATCTATGCAGTACTGACGATGTTGAATTACTTCTATGATGAATTGATTGTACTCCACGAGGTAGAACCGGGATAGGCCACGTGATGAAATAAAAAAGTGACACATGGATGAACCAATGCATGACACGCGCAATAGCCAGGACTCGACATGTGGGCTATTAAAATCCGACACATGGAAGGAAGTCATGAAGCCACATGGCCGAATAAAAATATGAAACATGGATGGACAACGCTGTGACACGTGATCGAATAAGAAACGGCTATGTCGACCAATAAAAATATGAAACATGGTCCAATGAAGAAGTGCTACGTGATCCAACCATAACATGACATGTGTGCCAATAGAAAACTGACATGTGGAACAACAGGGACCCGACACATGGTCCAGTAAGAACCTGATACGTGCAAGAACCAGAGATGGTCATGTTGTGCAATAAGAAGGTGACACGTACCCAAACCATCTCCAATGCAACCGGCTATAGCATGTACACATGGGCTATAGCATGTACACGTGGAAAGCATCTCCAACAGAAGCGCCCACCAGTGTGGCAGCCCCCTATCACGCATGCCAAAATAGATCTATGATGATCTATTTTTCGTCACAGATCAAGACACTTCTATCATGATTTTGTCAGATTCGTCATAGATGTGCAAGTGTGACGCGACTTCTATGACGAACCGTTTTTCATCATAAAACTAAAATTATGACGAATTTGGCTCCTTCAGTGACGAAAACTATTCATCATAGGAGTGGATATTCCTAGTAGTGTTTCTATGAAGTCTTAGAACAACCAAATCAAAGTCCGTATAAAGACGTGGTGACCATTCATAAGTCAGTGTTGTCCTGCAGTCCAAAACCAGAATACATGAATCCTCTTCCTTTTATTTCATCTCCATCGTTTCTAAGCAAAATAAGAGTGTGTATGTTTTCGTTGTCTAAATAAATAGGACACAAGCTACGAGCCCACACGATAAATGAGTTGACTTGCATGACCGCGAGTAAGCAGTCCAGTAATCTCTACTCGTGTAGGTGTGGATATATCAATGATGTTGATGGCCTCATCATAAACATAAATGTCATTGAAAGGATCGGTTTATGTCTAGGGGGTGAATAGCCTATTAAAATTTACAAGGCATAGAGACAACTAGGCACAAGTATTACTAACATAGGTGAGCCCTAATAAGCACTATTAGCACCTAGCCTTGCAAGAAAAAGTAAGAGCAACCCTACACAAATCTAGTAGCAATACTACAACTAGCAAGAAACTAGAACAACAAGCAATGGCTAAACTAAAGCACACCAACACAATTGTCCTGAGAAAGATAAATAACAAGCTACCATTAGAACAAGCCACTACTCAAATTAAGCACAAAAGCTACTCGATTACTCTAGCAACTATAGAAGAAGCTGAATGCACAAGTAAAGAGCAAGTACAGTAGAGCAAACCACAAGGGAGACAAGATGACACAATGATTTTTCACCTGAAGTTTGGCTGCTCACTGGCAGCCTACTCACCATTACGGCGTGTCCAAGGATTGTCTTTCCTCTACTAGCTCAACAAGCCCTCAAACTTGGCTTAGTGCTAGTGTGTAAGCCTCCAATGAGGTACACCAACAACCATGATTTTACTAGAGTTGTTCTTTGCAACCTCCCATGCATGGCGATGAGCATAATAGCCCCACACAAATCCTTCACCGAAGCCCCTACACAATCTCCAAGCGGTGCTTGATGGTGTTTGCTGCCTCCAAAACATCTAGGTGGCGACAACCACCAAGAGTAACAAGAAATTCGCGGCCTCAACAATGATGTAGTGCAACTAGATGCAGACTCTCAATGCAAATGCACTAGGTCGTGTCCAATCTCACTGAAATGCAATCTCAGCTAAGCAAATGTGAGTGGGGTGTTCTCTTGAGATCTAATAGGTGTGGGTAAATGGGAGTTCCAAGAGTTGCCAAATGACCAGCCACACCCTCTATTTATGGAGTTTCTCAAGAAACTAGACATTACCCACTTAAGTAGGCAAAACACGTACTCACTAGAACCTTCCGGTGACCACCGAAGAAGACGAACGGAGGTTTCTCAATGACTAGTTAAGGACTACTTTTAAAATCATAAAATAGATGTTATCCTACCTTATTCTCTGGTATTGTCCAACTAGTAGCACCAAACTCTTCGGTGAAGGAAACTACGCATAGACCATTGTTATCTTCTACAAATGGCCCTTTCTCTGGTGAATCTTTTGGTGATCACCACCGGAAAAATCTAGAGCATAAAAAGGTTTCTGCGGAAGATTTTTAGGGGCAGCGGAAGATCGGTGGCCCCATCGAAGCTTCTGGTGCTCCCCTTCGAAAACCTACGCAAACTCTTCTTTGTCGATCGCTGCCATGTGTCTACTCCTCTCTCTGGTGCCCTTCTCTTTTGTGTCACTGGAAGAATAGGTCATGGCCTAAAGTTAAACCGTTAAACCCACTGTATTCACTAGCAGAGCCTAAACTCTAGTGCCACCTGTTAGACCATGGTGGTTAGGGGGTAGCCTAAGCTTCAGTTCCTGCCCTGTAGGGGGCACAAGACTTTTTCGGTAGTTTCAGAAATGCCTACCAAGCCCCTTTCTCAAACCTTTTTCAAATGTGCTAACTCCAAATAGTGTCACATGGGACAACAACACCTTTAGCACTGTGTTAGCATTTTCAAAACATTTTCAAAGGTTTCCTCTTTCTTTTTCACCACATCACTATGTCTAACACATATGTAGATATTGGAGGTGCTAGGATTGAATTGGGTTCAATACCAAATCAACCTTGGTATTGAAATTGGGAACGATACAAATTCTGTTGTTTGGATGTTGAAATTTCGGAGAGGCGCGGATGTGAGGAAAAAGGGGTGCTGCACGTGAGGAACAAGTGGCAGAGGAGCATCAGGCCTCAGGAGCGTCGCCGTCAGGAGCCTCGGGGTAGAGGAGCGTTACCTAGTAGCGTCGAGGCGGAGGAAGACAGTTGGCGGCTGGCAGCGAAGGAGGGTGTGGGGGGTCATCAGGACAAAGGTGCGTCATCACCCAAGAGCGTCACCTAGGAGCGTCGGGGTGGAGAGGCTGAACTACTTGCCTGTAGAGAGGCTCTTCTTCTGACTATACAATGGATACCCACATGGTCACTATCGAAACTGATTGTTATACAATTTGTCAGGCCTTGAATTTACAAACTAAGATAACAGGTCCTGCCTCGCCGTACAAGTAAAGAAAACACGAGCACTCGCGGATGAGGTTTCAGGGAGCTGGGTTTGCTTTCATAAAGAGATAATAGTATAGGGATGATGATCGATGTTGTAGCAAAGCATGCTTATAAAGTTTTGTCATCAGCAGTGAGGCTGCGACATGTACCTGATTTTGATGTAAGATTAGTGGTAAATGATGTAACCTTTCCTGATTAATAAAGCTCAGTCTTTCTCGCAAAGGAAAACGTGTGGTCCTTGATGAAAATTTCCAATTTACAAGCATCTGGTCAACTTGGCCCTCGAACGGGTTTCAAGTGTGCGTGATTTCTGAGTTGAAGTCGTTCACGTGGACGTACGTTACTGTAGCGGATTGTGCTACGTGGTGGTCTACACATGTGACAACCTAGCCAAAGGTACGGTGCGTCCGTCTGCCTCCATGGAAGGTAGTATAAGTGGTGGGAGGTTGGACCAGCGCCAAATGCTGCTGGTCCATGCATGCATCATGCGCCGATGAATGACCACCAAACAGATGAACAAGAAGCACTAGTACAGGCAAGTGTATGCTGCATGCACATGAGCAGCCAGCCCAGCCATGTACTGTTGCCCTTTTGGCAACAACGTACGTAACGTGAGGACCAGGATCGGAGTGCATGGATAGAGACCAGACCCTCAAATAAACGGTGTGTTCATCACCGATCCCCACTAGCATAGCAAACCAAAACCACGGTGATTTCCAGGTGCATATAGCTCTGCAGGGCACGTACGTACTGCTGGTTGGTATATATAGCTCATCGACGCGCCGGCCCTAGTTAGCTGATTAAGGTCGAATGGACCACCCAGCCTCGCAACATGTACAGCACCTACATGCGTTGCAGCAACAGCTAGCATGCTAGTTGCTAGCTGCTTTGGAGCATATATCAAACATCGCCATGCATGTGGTCCGGTCATCCAGTGCCCTAAGATTGCCAAAGATTCCGGTCATGAGGCGCCGTACGTGCAAAAGCTTGTAGCCTTGCAGCCGATATATACTAGTATGATCAAAGTCAATTCAAATGACGCCGTACAAGTTCCCAATAGTCAATAATAATAGATACTCCCTCGGTCCCAAAATAAGTGACATGCATTATTCTTGTTTCCGAGGAGTCAAACGCTTTTATCTTAGATTAAATATATATAAAAATATTAATCCTAGACTTATATGGGAAACAAATGTTGCTAATATTTTTTACATATCTAGTCAGACTCATACTTCCAAAAAAATCAAAAATTCTCATCTTTGACTAAATATATAAAACAATTACTATAATATTTATAAGGCATAATTAGTATTATTAGATAGATTATTAATAATAAACTTATTTAGAGATACAAATATTGCTATTATTTTCTCTAAATCTAATTAAACTTAAGAAAGTTTGATCCATGGTTCTTATAGCGACAATTAAATAGGGACAGAGTGAGTAAAATATTTTAGAGGGCCGGCCCAGCCAGCTACATACACCACTTTATTAGTTTGTTTATTTTAAATTTGGCCATTGCTTCCGAATCCCAAGTCCCCAACAATATACTCTAGTCCAAAACCAATCTAAATTATGGGTCCCGATTATTTTCTGACGTGGGTTCAAATTTTCTGTTTGGGTGACCAGTGAGGACTCTAAAAATATACTTGGTTTGGCCTAGCTAATACCGTTGGAAAAAATAATCGTCTAATCAGGCGCGACTAAGACCAGTCTCAGTGGAAGTTTTGGCCTTGTTCGGCTGGTTATAAAAAAGCACTGTAGCGGCTGAAAGCTACTGTTCACGGCGGAATTTGTGAGAAAAAAACACTGTTCCGGCTGAAAAAAGAAGCGGATCAAGCCGGGTTTCATGTCAGCCGAACAAGGCCTTTATCTGACTCTCATTTGCATTAAATAGGTTGTCATATAGGTATTTTTTATGATATGGCAGTGTATTTAAGAAGAGAGAGAAGAGATGAGTTTCATATAGATGAAACTCTCTTTGCACGATTACCAACTCTCTATGAGTCATGAAATTAAATGTCTATAAAACTATAGAATGAGAAACTTTGTATTGAGAGTGGGTATTTCATCTAAGTTCTATTTTAATCTACATGGCATAGCAGTCTTGGAAATAATGCCATGAAACCATCCACTGAGACTCGCCTAAGGGCACTCAAAATGCAGAAACTAGATATTAATTGCACTGCCACATAAGCAATTTGTTGATGTGGCAAGTGATTTAATAAGGAGAGAGAGGAAAAATTCAAAAAATTAGGTCTAACTAAGAAACTGGGTCTTCACGGTTATCGATGGACAAGAAACTACTCGTAGCCCATTGGGAGAGCAAACATGGTTTCTATCACTACTTATGCCCTATACTATAGAAAATCTTGCACTGTGAAGGATAGTTTCTTGGTACGATATCCTATGCTATAGAAACTGTTGATAGTTTCTTGCATTGAGAGTGCCCTAAGAAAACGACAAGTATTAAGCTCTATCTATGCGACCAGTCGAGGCACTAAAAGAACCCCTTGACCTTGAGTTCAAGACGGCAGTGGTGGCGGTCTAGGATCCAGAGCCATGGGCGCATTAACAGACGCGGGTAAATGAATCGATCGAGATGAGGAGAAGATTTTGGGAAATGCAATCTTATCATCCTCGTTGACGACAATGCAAGTGTATTAGGCCCCATTTGGAACATAGCATAGGAAAAATTATAGGAATAGGAAAATTGTACGAATTGAGGTGCCTTGTTTCTCTAATCTCATAGGAATTGTAACCATAGAAAAAATACATGAGGAGGCCTTTGGTGGGCAAAGGAAAAACACAGGAATGTTAAAGGAATCTTAGGAGCAAAAATAATATTTCTTTCTTTAATCAACCTACTTAATCCGTTCTACTCCCTTGATTAGGCGCCACCAGCAACCATTAGTCCATTATGTGCTTCGTTCCTCGTGCACAGGATTTTTTTCATGAGCTCCAAGTGGATTCTTTTTTCCTCTAATTTTCCTATGGAATTGAAGGAAAAGGAAAGTTTCCTTTAAATTTTCTATGACCATTTCCTACCATCCAAAGGCTGCTAAAGGAATTCATTCCTATGGAATCTTAATCCTATGTTTTTCCTTTATTTCACCTCCATTCCAAAGGGGCCCTTAGCAGGGTCGTCATCGACGACAAGTGCATGAACCGAAAGGCGACGAGATGATGAATAATGGCAACTGCAAAGCTCATCCGGGGGGAAAGAGAATCATATTGGCAACTCAGCATGGCAAGCCAATTCGCAGTGACCGCGTGATGGTGAGACACAGGTGCAGTGCAGCTCCATCTCTCTCTAAGATCTGCTTGTTCTGACCCTCACCATCTTTCTCTTCCATTCATTATCTAAAAATCCTCTTCCATTCATTATCTAAAAATATTCCTCTTCCATTGCTAGATCCATTGTATATTTATATTTTGAGTAAAATGCATTGACGGTCCTTAAACTTGTTTAGTTGTGTCATCCCGGTCTTTAAACTCACAAATTGATCGTTTAGGTCAGTGGCCGAACTAGGATTTTGATTGAGGGGGTACGGACTAGCCCCGTTCGCGTGTCCTTAAACCCGACTTGATCCACTTCTTTTTTTCATCCGGAACAGTGTTTTTCTCTCACAAATTCCTCCAGCATTCCTCCAAACCATCCAAATTCCTCCAGAATTCCTCTAAGCGAACAGGCTCTAAAGTGATGTAGGTCATCAATACTAGTAAAATGACATAATGATATAATTCGATCACTAATAATAATAAAATAGTTGTAACGATATATAAATGGAACAAGTTATATGTTTTCATTACAGGTTTGCAACTAATTCTTAAACTAAATCTTCACAAGCCATTCCGCGACTCTTGGAAGCTTTTAATGACATCTTCATCGCTTACACATCAGAAAAAGTCACGAGCTCAATAAATGTGATCAAAAAATCATTCAAGTATATTGATCACCCATCTTGTTTCAAGGCTTGGTCTTCACATGGTTCATTGCTGAAAATACTCCGACACTTGAAGTAGCCATAGGTAGGATGAAAAATACTCTCTCAACACGAGTAATTTAAGCAACAAATAAACAAGTTTAAAGCGATTGTGCTTGTTTGTCTCAACAAGTCCAAGAGGGAGCTCACTAATATTCTGCTTATTGGAACCATGTGTTGTTACACACATCAACAACAAATACATTAAGTTGCAAAGAAAGTTAGACCAGATTTGTACTCGTCAAATCTTGAGGATATATAAAACTTTACAAGTTTAATACGTTTTTCCTTGTCATAAAAAGCAAAGGAAATTACTAGATTAAAAAGAAACAATGCAAAAAAGAAGCATGAGACTTTCTTTTCCTAGTCGGATGAACTAGCACTACTTCGGCTTGCTACTTAACAATATATTATACATATATAATGGACTAAAGGGTATACGGAGTATGTGCTTAGTATTTTTGCAGAAATTTTGGGGTACAGCTGTACCCCCAGGCACCTACTGTGCATCTGCCCTTGGTTTAGGTCCTCAAACTTGTTATATGTCATCCTACTCGCTAAATAAGCAAATCGTCCATTTAGATCCCAAACTTGGTTCAATTGTGTTGTCTAGGTCCATAATCTCGTAAATCATCTGTTTAGATCATCAATCTATTTTCAGGTCTCATAGCCAGTACGTCCAAACGGGTCTAGACCCATGCCCATATGCTAGTTAAGGTGGCATGCACTACCGGAGAGAACTACTTTGCCGAGTGTAAAATAGTTTGCCGAGTGTATTCCATCAGGCACTCGGCAAAGGCAGTCTTTGCTGAGAGCCAGACCCAGCGGCACTCGGCAAATAAATGTCGTCGGTAAATTTGCCTTTGAGATTGGCCGTCGGCAAAAATCTGCCTTTGCCGAGTGCTGGGCGCTCGGCAAAGATTGGTCGTCAGCAAAAAAAATTTGCCGAGTGCTGGGCGCTCGACAAATTTCGGCCATCGGCAAAGGTGGCCGGCGTGACAGCGGCCACCTGCCGTCATCCTTTGCCGAGCGCCCCGCCGTTTGGCACTCGGCAAAGAATTTTTTTATTTTTTTTTTTAATTCTTTGCCGAGTGCCACGTGCCCTGGCACTCGGCAAAGACTTCTTTGCCGAGTGCCAAGGGTGGCACTCGGCAAATTAATTTTTTTTTTGTTTTTTTGGTCCCATTTTTTTGTGGGGCCTTGCTACAGTAATTATATCTCCATTTCAAAATTTGGGATAATTTTGAGTTTTTTTACTATATTTCCTTAATTATTTTTGTTTCGTTGAATTTTTTCGAATATTCCAAATTTGAACTGCAGGTACATGCAATAATGGAATTTGGTCATTCAAAAAATGGTATTCATGATGTTTAGCGTATGTTGAGGCCGTATCCAGAAACTCACATGAAATTACGAGCATCTTATTGTCGTAACATGACGAGGTACGTGCGGGAAAAGTGTATTTAAATTATATAAAATCCACGACTTGCGGGAAAGTGTATATAAAATCCACGACATCTCTGAGTTTTAGGCATCTGACGTCACAACTTGCTCGAAACTTTCTCAATTTTTTACCACGGCCTCCGCATGTGATAACAAGACACCTCGACAAGTTTCGTGATTTTCGGACTTCGTTTGGATTTTATATAATTTAAATACACTTTCCCCGCAAGTACCTCGTCATGTTACGACAATAAGATGCTCGTAATTTCACGTGAGTTTCTGGATACGGCCTCAACATACGCTAAATATCATGAATACCATTTTTTGAATGACCAAAATCGATTATTCCATGTACCTGCAGTCCAAATTTGGAATATTCAAAAAAAATCAACGAAAAAAAATAATTAATGAAATATAGTAAAAAAACTCAAAATTGTCCCAAATTTTGAAATGGAGATGTAATTACTGTAGCAAGGCCCCACAAAAAATATGGGGCCAAAAAAACAAAAAAAATTAATTTGCCGAGTGCCACCCTTGGCACTCGGCAAAGAAGCCTTTGCCGAGTGCCAGGGCACGTGGCACTCGGCAAAGAATTTAAAAAATAAAATAATTCTTTGCCGAGTGCCCCTTTCTGGAGCACTCGGCAAAGGCCCAATAGAAAATGGGCCGCTGGCCCAAAATCCCCCCCCCCACCCCAGACCCTATCTTCTCCCCTTGCGCCCCGCACAACAGCCTCGCTCGGTCCAGCCGACGCTCCGCCGCCGCATTCCTCCCAGCCCACCAGCGCCGCCACGCCCGCCCGCGACACCCACGCCGACCCCGCCCGCCCGCGCAAGCCAACGACCCGAGGTAGCGGCCGCTCGCACGACGACGCTTGCACACCGCGCGCGCCCCCCACCGGCCACCCCCGGCTTTTTTTTTTTTCCCCACGGCGCCACCCAGCGCCGGGCCGCGCCACTCCGCCACGGCATCCGGCCCGCCAAGCCGCCACCCACCCGCCAGCGCGCCCACGCCGCACCCCGCACGCCCGCGCACGCGCTTGGCCTGGTAGCGCCGCCCGCACGGCGACGCTCGCACACGCGCGCGCCGCCGCGCCCCCCCGCCGCTCCGCCGCCGCCGACGCGCCCACGTCGGCGAGCCCCCCGCCACCACGCGCCCCCACCCCTACATCCCCCACCCCCGAGCACCCCCCAGCCCGGTCATGCCACCCGGCCGCGTGGCTCCCAGGCGCGCGCCGGTGCACCCATGCCGGTGAGCCCCCGCCACCGCATGCCGCCGCCGTCCACGCGTGCTGCCACCGCCGGCGCGCGCCGCCGTCCTCCCCTGCACGCGCTGGCCCCGTGCGCCCCCATGCTCCCCTGGTCTTGCCGCCGGCTAGGAAGAAGGAGGAGGAAGCAGCAGTAAGAAGAAGAAGGGAGGAGAAGAAGGAAGAAGAAGGAAGAAAAAAGAGGAGAAAGAAAGAGAAGGAAAAGGAAGAAGAAGGAGAAGGAAAAAAGAGAAGAAAAAGGAAGGAGGAGGAGGAGAGGGAGGAGGAGGAGAAGGGGAGAGGGGGAGATGGGGAGGAAGCCGAGGTGGAGGGGAGGAGGAGGTGCCTCGGTCGTCTTCTCCGCGTGTCTGTCCCGCTGACGCCCCTACCGTCACTGAACCACCTACGAGCATGGGCAAGGTATATCCACCCTTTCTCCTCTTGTCGACCTTCGTGCCATTGTGATGTCGGCCTTCGTGCCGCTGTGCTTATCGGCCTTCATGCCGTTTGTGATTGTCGGCCTTCGTGCCGTTGTTTTTTGCAGGTTTTGGAAACCTCCCCGTGCAGGGGAGGTGCTGCCGAAATTTTGAACTTATAGTGTCATGTTTCTTCTTTTGCAGAGCAGGACCTGTTGGAGGTGACTCGGAGGTCCCTGATCGTCTTCATCGGCGTCGCGGGTCTGCCTGCACTGCGTCGACTCACCACTAGCCCGCTAGCCTGACTTCACCGACACCCTAGGTATAAATCACCTCTTTTTCCGCTTGTCTGTCGTCGTAGATCGATGTAGCCCAATTAGGCGTCTCCCGTCCAAAAGAGATATCTTTGGAGGTATGCAGATCTTTGCATATCTGCGACCGTTTCTATTTTGGATTGTCCACGTTTT
This sequence comes from Miscanthus floridulus, assembly GCF_019320115.1. Lineage (NCBI taxonomy): Eukaryota > Viridiplantae > Streptophyta > Magnoliopsida > Poales > Poaceae > Miscanthus > Miscanthus floridulus. The sequence goes on from NC_089587.1 coordinate 159,918,177, forward strand.
TTGGACAACCCGTGGATGCGTAGATGGGTTAGTTTCCATGGTCCGCTCCGGTCCAAGATGGTGTTTCGGCATCACCCCCTGTTGTTCTCCGGATACACACTCTCTCTTGCAGGACGTGTATCGGGAGAACAGCGGGAAGGTGCTGTCGAAATTCTGTCTGGGATAGGAGTGGAGCATGGAAACTAACCTTATCTACGCATCCACGGGTGGGATTAGGACCTATCCTCACCTATTAGAGAGTAGGGACACCGCGTAGATGCAATTGATGGTCACCTGTGGAGATGTTATATATGCTAGAGGATGGAGGACTGTCAGTCGATGTACACGGGCCAGACAAGTCAGGGTGATGCCAGCATTGAATGGATGAACAAGACCGATCGTTTCTTGAAGCGTGCATTTGGCAAGGCCACTAGATACCCGAAAATGGCTTTGTGTCCCTGCAGCAAGTGTGGTAACAGGAGAATGCAAAACCAGGAAGTCATGGGTATACATCTGCACAAGAATGGGTTTACGCCGAACTACACCCGGTGGGTCCACCATGGTGAAGCCGATTGTATGAGAGAGGAGGTGGTGAGACCACGCGTCGAGGCTTTTGATGCTGATGCCGGAGTAGCAGATATGGTAGATGACATTCACCAAGCACAGTTTGCTGAAGGACGTGAGGAGGCGGAGATGCAGGCAGCCGTAGATGTGTTCAAGTACATGATGGACTCGGCAGCGAAACCCCTTCACGCTCATTCTGAGGTCTCTCAGTTGGATGCCATTAGTCGCTTGATGGGGTTGAAGTCCGATTTGAACATGAGTCGAGAAGGCTTCGATAAGGTGTTGGCCGTGGTTGGCACCCTGCTTCCAAAGGACCACATGTTGCCGAAGACCATGTACGAGGCACATAAGCTCCTTAAAGCACTGAAGATGTCGTATGAGCAGATACATGCTTGTCTGAATGGGCGTGTCCTATTTTGGGAAGAACACAAGGAGGCAAAGTACTATCCGAAGTGTAAAGCCTCTAGGTTCCTGGAGGTAGAGTCTGATGATGGTGGTGGCCAGAAGAGGCAGCTTAAGATACCCGCCCGAGTCTTACGGCACCTTCCCTTTGTGCCGAGGCTTCAAAGGCTATTCATGACCGAGGAAACCGCAAAACAGATGGCGTGGCACAAGAATGGCAAATGGTACAATCCTGACAAGATGGTACATCCATCTGATGGTGAAGCATGGACTAGCTTTAATGACAAACATCGTCTGAAATCCAATGAGGCTCATAATGTACGTGTCGCGCTGGCAACAGATGGGTTCAATCCTTATGGCATGATGGACACCCCTTACACATGTTGGCCCATGTTTGTTATCCCCCTTAATCTCCCCCCTGGCATCGCCTTTCAATGACATAACGTGATCTTGACGTTGATAATTCCTGGACACCCGAGGAAGAATATGGGTGTGTTCATGGAGCCTGTGATTGATAAATTGATCAAAGCTTGGAATGAAGGGGTATGGACATACGACCGAGCTACAAAGCAAAGCTTCAAAATGTATGTCTAGTACCAATACTGGAGGAGGTGATAAACTTCACACAGCTATACTACACAATGAACCTTCCTAGCGTGCATAATCCACTCCCTCGCTACAATGCTGATGAGAATGAATCCAACCTCAGCCTTTTCCAAGGGCAACTCAGAAGCGCAAGTGGATCGACCAATAAGAGGTTGGATAATGAAGAGTGGCGTAGTATCATGCTATATGTGTTGCAGAACCTAACCAAGGTGAAGCCGTTCATTGAGTAAGTTCTCAACGAACTTGTTTGAATACGCCGACACTATTCTGCATCCAACTGATTCTTTCTCGTTTGCACAGGGAATTTATTCATGTATCCTGGCATCAACCAAGGGGTCCTACCCCATGGCAAACCGATACCCTTCTTTCACAAGGTCCAGGAGCAGGGAGGCCTGATTTCATTTCTTGGTTCAAAACAAAGGTATTGTCCAATTTACCTCGTACCTAGTTCGAGATTCCGAGTTTCGCGTACTTAGTCCGGCAATCTTTCATTCTTGCGCTTGCAGGCCCAAACCGATGCAACTATGAGTGAAGAGTTGAGATAGGTTGCAAATGGCTTCGACAATAAGGTGAAAGCTTATTCAGGTTATGATGTGAATGGATATCGCTTTCACACAGCAAGCTACGAGCGAGCTCGGCCCCATCGAAAAACCACAAACAGCGGAGTTTGTACTCCTGGCACTGATGGCCTCGAATATCATGGCATAATCGAAGAAATCTATGAACTTTCATTTTATGCTTCAAAACCTCTTCGTCTCGTCATGTTCAAATGCCACTGGTTCAATCCTCGACTAACGAAACGGAGCCCTAATATTGGTCAAGTTGAGATTCGACAAGATTCCGTCTATCAAGGAAAAGATGTCTTTATTGTGGCTCACCAGGCCGTGCAGGTTTATTATTTGCCATACGCATGCCAAGGCAACAAGGCTCTTAAGGGTTGGGCTATTGTGCACCAGGTATCGCCACATGGTAGACTAGCTGTCCCAAACGATGAAGATTACAACTTCAACCCAAACACATATGAAGGAGAGTACTATCAAGAAGATGGGCTACTAAAAAGGTTGGTGATAGACTTAACCGAGGTGATCGAAATGGAAGTAGACAATGAAAGGGTCAATGACGAGGAAGAAGGAGATGAGGTGAAAAATGCCAAGGACATAGAAATGCTTGAGCGATTACATTTAGACGATGACGATGAAGGCAACATTGAACCTTCGGGCAGTGTTGTTTATTTGGACAATTTTGATAGTGATGATGAGACATATGGTCCAGATAATCCCAATAATGATGATTACTTCTAATACATGTAATACTATGTTATTTTGTAATCATGTTTTGTTTATTTATTTAGCATCTATTTTTAACACATGTACTAATATGTCTTGTTTGTTTCTTTTTAATTGCAGGTGATTGAATAAAGATGGCGGGCAGTCGTGGGCCAAGGAACGTGAACTTGAGGTTCATGAGGGCACGCGATGCAGATCCGGATGCAGAAGAGGGGTCGTCGGACGGGAGGAGGCAGAGGGCCAGGAGCAGCGGTAGCGGCAGCGGCAGCAGGAGGGGCCGGCCTCCTCTAGTCAGGCCGCGTGACATGTCGAAGGAGGAGCGCCGTACCCTGGACTCCTCGGACGAGGAGGAGCTGGTTTGGCAGACGGACGACGAGGGAGACGAGGCACAGCAGGGCGGCGAGGCTAGAGGCACAGCTGGTTTAGACTCCTCTGCTGTGGCTAGGATCTACTTGTGAGGTCCCTCGAAACTCCTTGGGCCTCCGCTTCTTCCCCTACGCCCAGTGATCCGCCCCTAGGGGGATAGGTAAGTAACTTTAGATTTTATCACAGCTACTTCATATAACCTGTTGAAAATTGTCAGAGAAACTAATAATGTTTGTTAATGACTTGTGCAGGCACTGGCTGGTTGTGTCGCCTGGTGACTCACGCAACCCCAACCACATCCTGGGTCTTGTGTGCAGGCACTTTTACCCCGGCATTGTCACGCACAAGGGGAACACTGAGCTGGCCAAATCGTGGGACCACTACAAAGATGCCCCCGATGCATGTGGAGATAAGCAGGAGCGGGTGAGGAGAGAGTTCTGGGTAAGTCTCGCTCGCACAACTTTGATCAATACATCGCATTCATTTGACTTTTTTTGACATAATAAATTGATACATTGTGTCTGTTTGCGGACTTTTTCAGATGTGAAGAGGGACAGGAGGGCAGGGCGGAGAAGGTGATGGTGAAAAGTGCCAGGAAACGAATCACCGACATGCACTACGAGGAACGCCTCACTTGCATCGTCAAGTACTACGCCATGCACCTTGGTGAGAAGATCACCAAGACACAGGCAAGACAGAGGACGCTGACCCGGGAACAGTACATTGAGGTAAATGAAGAAGAATAATACTGATTCGTTTTGAGATTAAGTAGCTTTAATTTGGTCTTCTTACATCTCAAATTCTTTATGACATGTAGATGATTCCATGGTGCTGCGAGTCGTATCGGGACTGCTGGGTGATGATCGTGGACAGGTGGTTCACGGAGGGTTATATCCAGGACCACGAGGCGGGGTGGGAGCGGCGTATGGCAGCGACAGGCCCCACACACCATCAAGGCAGCCGCAGCCTCGGTGTGTACAGGCAAGCATGGGTACGTGAATTTTTAGTATTCTGACGCTCCATTCTACATGTTTCTTCTAATCATCTTGTTGTCTTTCTCGTAGTCGGCGTCACATGGTGGCCAGTCCATCTCCAATTTCATGGCATATGGTCTGGCCCGCAAGGGTAAGGCGATGTCCGCAGTCACCTTCACCTCGGATGACCCGCCCGAGTCCTACAGCATCCTGAGCGTCCACACCCGCATCAGTTCGTACGCGTCGGAGGCAAGGTCGGTCCATGGGCCAGACTAGGATCCGAGCACCGACGACATCGATGGGACGATGGTCATGAGGCTCGGACAAGGCAAGAAGCATGGGCGGTACTGGATTGGCGTTGGCACCCTCGAGCCCAGCGAGATTCCCTCCCTCTCCTAGATCCGAGCACAGACCCCGAGCGGAGGCCCGGCCATACGCCAACAGCCGTCCCCTTCATAGCAGCGGGTCGACGCACTCCAGGTTAGTCCCGTTTAACACTTCGTACATTGATCTTTAAATAACTTAGTTACCTTTGCATTACTGAAACATTCGATTAAAATGTTGTAGGCCGAGAACGAGAGGATGGCTCAGGAGCTGCGGGACCTGGCGGCGAGGACAGAGCAGGCCGAGCGGGAAAGACAGGCCGAGCGGGCCGAGCGGGAAAGGCAGGCCAAGCAGCTAGCGGAGATTACGACGTTCCTGCAGAACTTTGAGCAAATGCACAGTGTAGCTGTGCCGCAGTTCGCTCCACCGCTGCCGCTAGTTATAGCTAGTCCTGTGAGTATGAAACCAAATTGCTTCGACTAGTGCTTTCATTAGATGACCACTCTAACAGATGCAATCTCTTGTCCTTTATGCAGCCTCCGTCGGCGGGTTCGAATAACCCTTCTCAGGCGCAAGCAGGCGACGACACTTTTCCTTCACCAGGCACTCAGTTTCCTCCCCACCTGTAGTTTGTATCTCTTTTTCACCGCTTGATGGACATGTGATGCACTATGATCGACTATCGACTTGTTTCGATGGATATTGGACCTATTATGCTTGTGATGTCGTGTATGTGAGATATTGTGTGATCGACATGTGATATATATATGCGGTATTGCCTTTGTGATGAGATGGATGTGATATATATGTGCTATATTGTGTTTGTGATGTCACAGATGTTATATATATCTCTTATATGCTATGTTTGTGAATATAGAATAAAAAAAATAGCCTCTTTGCCGAGTGCCGCCCTGACTGGGCACTCGGCAAAGAAATTACAAAAAAAAATTAAAAAAAAACTTTGCCGAGTGCCGACCTGGCAGGGCACTCGGCAAAGAAATTATAAAAAAATCTTTACCGAGTGTCTCCCCGGCAAGGCGCTCGGCAAAGAAATTTTGAAAAAAAAAATAAAAAAATCTTTGCCGAGCACCTCTGACATGGCACTCGGCAAAGCATGTGCTAACGGAACCGGCGCCGTGACGATCACTTTTCTTTGCCGAGTGCCGAGATTGCACTCGACAAAGACTTTGCCGAGCGCCCGATAAAAGGCACTCGGCAAAGAATTCTTTGCCGACGGATTTTTTACCGGAGGCTCTTTGCCGAGTGCTGCACTCGGCAAAGGCTTTGCCGAGGGTAAAGTAGCCTTTGCCGAGTGCATTAGGCACTCGGCAAAGCGCCTTAATCCAGTAGTGATGCTGACATTTGTGGCCTCATGTTAGCTCCATATCCATCTCCTCCCTCCTATCTCTCTTGTAAGCTCCCTGTCCTTCTATTCCATCGTGAGCTCACAGCTCAAGGGCGGTGTGGCTTGGGAGGCACAGCCAGGGCAACGCTCGTCCATAGGGGCCCGCTCTGACAGGGGGCTCGACGCGGCTAGGGGCACAGTTAACCGTGAGGTCCTGGGACACGGTCAGGGCTGGTGTAGAGCTATTTGAACTAGCTGTGAGACTCGAACGTAGATTATATTGAGAACCTAAATAGCCGATTTACGAGTCTAGGGACCAGCATGACACGACCAAACAAGTTTAAGGATCTAAACGAACGATTTGTAACTTCAGGGATTGAGATGACACAACCTAACATGTTGGAGGATCTAAACAAGTGATTTGTGAATTTAGAGATTGGTATAACATAGCCGAACAAGTTTGAGGACCACCAGTGAACTTTACTTTTCTATTTTTTCTTCAATTAGAGGATGATGTGAGCTCCAGATGTTCCATTTGGTTCAAAATTGATGTGGTGTTGCCTGATTGAAAGGGATTGAGTTCATGCTTACTCAATCTAGTTGATTGTATGGATTCGGAGCTGAGCATCCTCGCTCCTTTATGCCGGACAGCATATGCTGCGGGACAAGGAGGTTGCAGCTCATAGCTGGCTTTCTCTTCCGGCTCATTTGGAAGATGAACGGCTTCAAATTTAGACAAGGAGGACGGGCTATTTCCCGTCCAGTGAACCAAGCTGTGGCTGCACGTACTACAGCAGGTTTCCATTCTGGCATTTATCCAACCAACATTTAATTTTATAGGGGTAGGTAAGAAATTTCAGTTGTATTCTTGTGCAGTAATAGTTTCATTCAACCGGAAGCTGTGTTTATAGTTATAGGTGTAAACAACCACAAAGCATCCAAACAGCGCGCCAACCCAACCTAGCTATATGACATCGCTAGCCACGCTGGTTGGTTCTTGACAAGCCATATATATCAGGAACCTACCAGAAACATGTATGAAATTAACTTTCGGAGTACACTGGATATAGAGATGTTCGTGCATGCACGTAATCATTTGGAATAGAATATTTCCGAGCAGACCAGAGACACCCTCTAGACATACATACATCACGCTAGCTGTTTCAATTTTATCGTCGTTGCTTCCCAATCCGACAGGTTGCCATCTCGTACATATGGACGTGATACATCACTAGGGCAGCTAAAAACATCACTCTATATATATGGCTCTTGTCTAAAGTAGAATGGTTTGAGATGAAATTTCAGAGTACTTTTCTTACACGTACTTACAGGGACATTGCAAAACAAAAGGTGCAGGTTCTGTATGGGACATATTGCATGTTGATGGATTCTTAGGGCCTCTCCAACAAGCAACAATCTAGCCCAGCTACTAGCTATATATTAGATGCCAACTCATCCACGCTGGTCTCACATGTAAGAAATTTTTAATTCCTACCTTCTCTCTTCTTTAATACTATGTTGAATCTATGCTGCTAGGGAGAGAAGTGCGGCTTCGACCAACCACCGTGCTTGCATTCTTCGGTGACGCGCTCCTAGCTAGCGACGAAAGAAGCGCTAAGACGGACTCCAACGACGGTAACCCAAACGTGACACGTATTTGACAGTTTAGGTAACACACAGTGAAAAGCTCGCGGACGTAGAATTTCGCGTTTCCAACAACGGACGCAAAAGTCCAACGCACAAGGCCGAGCGCCGCCAGCTCCTCGCCGTGGCGGCCGCTCCTCGCCGGCGGCGCTGCTCCGGCCCCAGCCTGGTCCCCGCGCGCCTGGTCCTCCCTTTGTCGCCAAGCAGCACCACGGCCATGCCCTTCCTCCAGCGAGCCCTCCGCACTGCCTCCAACCGAGTCCCGCGAGCGCCCTCCGCGTCGCCTCCAGCGGATGCACTAGGGGAGCCGGCCGGATCCGGGGAAGAGAAGGCAGGGGCGCCGGGGAAGGAGCCGGCCGGCCGGATCCGAGGAAGAGAAGGCAGGAGCTCCTCCGGCCGTGCCCCTCCTCCCTAGGCGCAGCACCTCCAGCCCCGCCTCCAGCGCCCCCTCCGGATCTACGCGCAGGTGCAGACGATGCCGGAGGAGCCGCTCCCGCAGGGGCACGCCTCGCCGCGACGTCGCCGGGGATGTGAGCCGCTCGCTAGAGATCCACACAGGCTCGCCGAGGGAGCAGATCCGCTCGCCGCGACCTCGCCGGGATCCGCTTTTGCAGGGGCACCAGGTCGCCTACCCCTGCTCCCTCCGATGGTGGCCAGGCGGATCCGGGCTCCACGACGGCAGCCGCGCCTCCACCAACCTCCATCGGCCCCGCCCCTATGCCGGGGCCCGGCGTCGGTCGCTCCTCCCTCTCTCTCTCTCTGCGGTGTTTTGCGTCGCTGAAAACGACGACGCTTTTTTGCCTTCTCACTCGGTTCCTACGCAAAATGGGTGTCGTCTTTGCGTCCTCCGTTGGAGTGTAATTTTAGGACGCAAAATACTATGCACGAGGTACTTTGGGTATAGGTCGTCATTTGCCTTCTCCGTTGGAGACAGTCTAACGAGTCATTTTTGCGCTCTCTCTCCTCTCCACGTCACTCCGAGCCAGATTTCGAACCTAGTCAGTTAGCTACGTCGGTGGCTGTTGGGGACGCCGCTTATCGTAAGTTCATCAATGGTGCTGAGGCCTGTAGGCTATGCTATGTACGCCAATTATTCCATGAGCTATACGTACATATATACACGTACACCATTCATGGCGGACGAATTATTGAAGCCGGCGGATCGAATTCATACGTCAAGGATTTTCTGTGGGTGAGAAATTTTTGCACTGTTGCGAACGTGCCCGTCCGGAATCGGTACCGGCGGTATGATGGCGACGATGCTGCCGGATCGGAACAAGGACGACTACACATCATTATGCTCATGCACGCGATGCCAAATGCGAGCAGCTAGCTGTGCCGGACTATGGGCGCGTTTAGTTCACGAAAATTCACTGTAGCACTTTCGTTTGTATTTGATAATTAGTGTTTAATTATGGATTAATTAGGTTCGAAAGTTTCGTCTAGCGATTTCTCACCTAACTATGCAATTAGTTTTTTTCATCTATATTTAGTACTCCATGCATATATCGTAAGATTCGATGTGACATTTTATGATGAAAATTTTTGGAAACTAAACGGGGCCATATCCCTGCAAGACTGCGCGCGTACGCGCGGACGGACGAGTTTGTGCAACTTGCCACAGGCTAGATAGCTGGTCCTGAACTCCGATCCGTCCCGTGTGTAGATGCATGTTGCTACTCAATGCTCGAGACAGTGTAGTAGGCCTGGGCTGGGAGAGAGTAGTGTGTACGTACAAATGACGACGACACCGTTTGAGAATTTTACAGAGATTCTTCCTGCACCATTGTACGCGACACAGAACGCCGGTTTCTGTAGCCAATGTACGTAGTATTTGCAAAAGCACAATACTGAGTTACTGACACCCTAATCTGCTGCACACATTGTGCTCCTTGCGAAACTCATGACGAGTTATGCCAAATTCTCTCCGTGTGCCTTTTCTTTTTCTCATTTTTTATTTGTGCCATCGAATATCACTACCACATAACCGAATTTCCTTGGCGGCCAATAACCGCCAAGGAATATAGAAAAACTGCTAAGAAAATAGTTATTGACAGTCAACCGTCAAGCATGAACCACAAGGCTGGATGGTAAGAAAAATATAATTTTCTTGGCGGTTAGCCCTCAAGGAAGATTTGCTTGACTGCCAACCGCAAAAAAAAAAATATAGACATACACTAAAGTGCCAAGACGACAAGAAAATGAGTCGGCAGTCAAGGAAATTCATTTTCTTGGGGGTGACTAACCGCCAAAGAAAATATGTCAACCGCCAAGAAAATATGTCAAAAAAAAGTTCAAAAATCTCAAAACCCTACGGCTATTGAGTTTCAAACTCACAACCTCAACCTTCACATGGTTACTTCCCTACCACAAAACCTCAAAATCATTTGTGATTGAAAAACTAATGCAATGCTTTTGTATTTAGTCTGGTGAATTTTGTAATGCATATTTGACACCCTAAATAAATTCAAATGAAAATTTTTGAACGGAAAATTTTGAGATCTTTTTTAGCACTACAACTTTGATTTAGGCCGTTTCTCCATCCAAGATTATTTAAAAAAATCATAAAAGTTGCATATTTCCTTGAAGGCCGAGTGGAACCACCAAAGATACACATTTCCTTGGCGGTTTACTACCACCCCCAAGGAAATGATAAATTTCTTGGCGGTTGGATTTCGGCACTCAAGGAAATCCTGGACCTCCAATGCAAGAAATTTCCATTTTGGTGTAGTGTATAATTTCTTGAACTGTGAGAATTGTTAAAATCAGCATTGCATGTATGCAAAGTTGGTGTGCTCCGGGCAAACAGATCGCTGCTGAAATACCTAACTATTCATGTAATAATAATGTAACGATGAAACGCGTGCAGTGATGACTTACCAACAACCTTGCGGAGGTTCCAATCATGACCTGCATAGAAAGACGATGTACTACAAAAGAGGCCTAAAAGTTTTTAGCCCATATGAAAAACGGTAGTACAGCCCATGATTTGACTGGGAATCCATCAGTTCAGAGCCTCAGCCAGAAAGATGAGCTGAGATGGGCAGCAGGGCCCGTGGCCATGCGTTGCCACTTGCCATCGACTTCCATATATCCTTTAATTTGGGCAATTGGGCTATGATTGCGAGAAAAAGATGTCAACACCAAGATCTGCAGATCCTGCCGAGTTGATGGCCACTCGGCATTACTATTTTCTATTTCCGCAGATGCAGTAGTAACTTAACTTTTGTTTTTGCACATGTAGTAGCAGCCAAGGAACCTTTAGAGAGCAGTGGCGACGCTGCCGTCCGCGTCGCCCCGTGCAGCGGAAGAGCACCGGTAGTGCCGCCACCAAGAAGATGGTGCTCATGATCATCGACGGCGTCGTCGCTGGAGGGGGCAGCCTCAAGGGCGGCGGCGGCGGTGCGAGGCTATCGGCTGTTGGTCCCTTGCTGCCCTACACAGTTAAGCAACAAGTTTACCAGCACACTCACACACTATGGCTAGATGTAAAAGAAAGGGTTGAGCTCAAGAACACACACAGCATCGCTGAAGACCGTGAGCTCCGGCTCACCTTCCTCTGTTTTGGGGTGCCTCACTGAAGAACGTGAGGCGCAGCCCACCCTTGCCGCCGTGCTTGGGGAAGATGATCGCTTGATAAGCGTCCTCTTGACGTAGCGCAGCAGCCTCTTCACCGCTGTCCAATGATCCTCCCACGGGTCCTCCATGAACCAGCTGACATACCCGACCGCGAACGCGATGTCCGGCCGAGTGTGTGTGAGGTAGCGTAGCCCGCCGACAATGCTCCGGTAGTATCGGGGTTATAATCCCCAGGTGTCTCAAGGCACTGATTAGTTAGCAGGCTGAGCGGCCCACGATACACTAGCTAGTTAAGGCCTAAACGACCGAGGCCCAGCTAAGCCAAGTGAACCAAGTTGGACGCCAAGGCCAGGGTCAGCCACGACCTTTCCCTTCTGCCTTAGCCGCATGACGCACAAGGGACTCACGACCATCTCCTCCTATGTTTGAGTCGTTCGCTTCGAAGTCGCCCGGGTTGACCCCCTCTAGGGGGAGGCATCTTGCCCTCTGGCTGCTGCGGAGGCGGTTGGGGACCGACGGGTTTGATGGCCAACGATTTATGGGATGTCTCTCGACGAGGCACAACCAAACTCCACGTCAATTGGGGAGAATATCAGGTCCCACTCAAATTACCCATTGACCTCGATGAGGCGCACAGCTCCGACCACGTGATTACGGTCGACAAGCCTCTCCCCACGTGGAGTAAAACCGAAGGTGCCTACAGCCAGGCATCACGACCTCTCGGGGTCGAAGAGGACGCCAGGGAAAAAGGAGTAGGTCCCACGCGACCCCGATAAGGTTAGTGGCCAAGCCACGATCATCTCCTCCCCATGCCTCGGGTCATCGACCCACTGCCATCTCAAAATCTCATGAACCAGTGGAGGCTGGCAGACCCATTGCGAGAGATTAACCACACCGGTGGCTAAAAGACTCATGAAAGTACCTCCGCAAGGAACGTGCTCATATTTATGTGGACTGCGCCCTAGTCACACATGACAAGAGATGCTTTAAAACCCACGCGGTAATCCTCGGCTAACGAGGGCATCCCGGATCGTGCTGTTACCGGGGTAAGTGACCACGACTCATCCACCACCGAGAGGCCCCAAAGAAAACAAGCTTGAGGGATCATCGCAGGGAAAACGCTCAAGCAAGGGTTGACTTTCCTATGACGAGAAGCAACGTCTGGCCCAAAACCATGACCTGGGGCCTACGACCTTGACCCCGGCCATGGTCCTTGGAGCTTGTGACAACCTCAAAGAAAACAGACATAGAAAAAGGGGTCTCTCCTTCTTAACTTCGAAAACAGGCGCAGCCAAGCCGCATATGAGAGATCAAATCTAGAATCACCACACCTGTGACATCTCCAGTAAGCCCTGGGAAATCCTACTGTTGCCACAGAAGGACAAGGCGAAGAAAGCCGTGCTAGCGTTCCTGTAGCAGCATGGCTCCTAGGGCACAGGAGCATAGGAGGAGGCACGGAGGTCGCACCAGCTCAAGGACGCCTAAACAGGCACCCGAGGGCTTTCACAAGCACAAATGGGGCGCAGGCAAAGAGCTTTAGAGTCAGGCAAATCCCATCTCACCCAAGATGGGATTGCCTAATCCCCATAGTGCATGCACATCACGAGCACATCCTCCACCGCTCACAAGTCCCCTTCTAGCACCAATTGCTGGAAAGGGCGACACTGGCTCCGGCCACCACAGACGACCCCTAGTGGGACGTATAACGGGAACCATGCAGGTCTCCTCGAACCTTTCTCTCCATTTTCTCATTCCCTCAACACCTAGTCACAGGCACGAGTGCTTCAAATGGTAGAAAGACCTCCATTTATAGGCCAGAGATGGACTAACAACCAGAGATCCCCGCGCCGCGTGGCGAACCACGGGAGGTCACAGCCAGTGTCAGATACCCACGTGAGGTTGGGAAAATCGAGACTCTCATAAAGGCAAGGCCGGTACAGCATCGACGAGACCACTCGGTCCCGCCTAGGTCACAAACCCTGATACATAGCACACTGACACGGCAGGGCTTAGCGGTCATGTACCACATCATCAAGGTGTCCTAATGGGGCATAACACAATGGCCACCTACCGCATTGAACGTACCATCCCGTAAGGGGTCGAGCGACGAAGCTCAAACAAGACACGAATTATGAACCAACACTCAGCATGCACACATCACAGCGCTTTCACGATCACTTCGTGATCGCAAAAACGCTTAGGGACTACTATTGGGGTTATAATCCCTAGGTGTCTCAAGGCACCGATTAGTTAGCAGGCCAAGCGGCCCATGATACACCAGCTAGTGAAGGCCCAAACGACCGAGGCCCAGCTGAGCCAAGTGAACTAGGTTGGACGCCAAGGCTAGGGTCAGCCACGACCTCTCCCTTCTACCTTAGTCGCATGACGCACAAGGGACTCATGATCTATCCATCGCCCCGACCCCTAGGAGGGACAGGGAGAGGTCAAGCCCAACCAAACGTGCCCACTCTAACAAGAGTAGGCATGCCACACTAACCCCACAAGGACCGAGGGGACAACAGTCACCTCGATCCGGTCAGATGCCATCTATGTGCCACGCAGTTCAGACAAGACAATATCGCCCAAACGGTGAAGACCGGTACAGTGCCCACCGGCCAGATACGGCCGAACAAGATGCCTATATGATTCTACCCACTATGGGATGGGATCCACGATAGAGGCCTTGACTTAGAGGCCATCCATACCGATGGGAGCCATGACCCTAGAGCTCAAGATCATGGCCACCTACTCCTCAAGACAACCAGGCTATCGGTGGCCTGGGGGCGGCTACCAATTTTGGTACGACGCCCCTAGGAAATAGGAGGCGATGACGAAGGCCATAATGGAGAACATGTCACAAAAGGATGACTAGCACACCACCATTGTGTCTATAGTGTCGCCACGGTCAGCACAATAGAACCACGCCACACCTTACCGCGACGTGGGCACAAGACCATGATGACAACCACATCCAGGCGTACTTCACAAGACAGTGTAGCTTGCAAGCCAAGTTAGCTAGGCTCCTCCCTCAGGCTCATGACCCCTTGGTCAGGAGAACCTTCTTCTTTGTACATGCCCTGGCCCCGAACTCTATATAAGGGCAGCCATGGCACCATCCCAACGGATGAACTCTCATTCACTCATTATTACACCGTAGAAGGGCAACTAAAGCTTCCCTTTGGGTAGCCTGTCTCCTAGCTCTAGCTCTCCTACCTCTTCCACCATTCTTGCATCCCCCATTATAAGAACTTTAGAGCATTCAACCAATGAACACGCACTCGATCATCTCTGAGACTGGACATAGGGCTCTGGCCTGAACCAGTATAAATCCTCGTGTCTTTTGGATGCTACCATCGTCTTCCTAAAGCAGTGTGGCAATCATATAAGTTTACTAGTCAGTTTACAAAACACCGATAGGTAGCATGTCGCGTCCACCTTCACCGTGGTGCTGTGCCTTGATAGCTTTAGCCGCTCTTCCATTAGAGTCACGCATGGCTTGCACTCCGCCATGACGCCACTCTCTAGTAGTTTCTCTATGTAGGTGAGCTGACCTAGGGAGATACTCTGCTTTCCCTGCCTCACCTCGATGCCGAGGTAGGAGAGTGTGATGAGGTCGCTCATCTTGAAACAAGCCGCCATCTTAGGCTTGAAGCCGTCGATGTCCTCTGCTTGTGCTGTGGTAACAATCAAATCATCCACGTACACGTCGATGATGAGCTCCTCCTTCTTAGTCGCCACGTGTAAAGCGCGTGCTCTGTGGCACAGTGGGTGAACCCAAGCTCACCCAAGGTGGCGTTGAGCTTGGCATTCCATGCCCATGGGGCCTGCCGGAGCCCATAGAACGCCTTGCGTAGCCTGATCACCTTGTGCTCTGCTCCCTTGACGGTGAAGCTCGGAGCTTGCTTGACGAAGACCATCTCCATGAGCTCACCATTGAGGAACGCCGACTTGACGTCGAGGTGGTGGATGCGCCAATCCTTTGCCGCTGCCATGGCAAGTAGCAAGTAGACTGACTCCATGCGCACCACCGGAGCAAATACCTCCTCGAAGTCGATGCCCTCGCACTGGACAAAGCCACGGGCAATGAGCCATGCCTTGTACTTGACGATGGTGTCGCGCTCGTCCCGTTTCACCTTGTATACCCATTTGAGTCCAATCGGCCGGCAGCCAACCGCTAGATCAACTAGCTCCCATATCCCATTGTCCTCAATTGCCTTCATCTCCTCCAGCATCACCCGCCACCAATTGGCATCGCGCTTGTGGTAGAACCACCTAATTTAATGCCTCTCAGGAGTGCTCGTCTTCCATTAGACACTAAGCACTCAAGGGAGAACACCAAATTGCATAGTTCCATCGGGCACACCCTAAGGGAGAACCCGAAAATCCATATTTTTCTATCAGGATCACAAATGAGAGAATAAAGCTTATAACATGTAAACCATTTCTTACATCACTTTTAATACAACATCAGAGTATAATATTTATTGTTATAACAGCGGAATGTAATCATATTATCAAAGTTATGAACAATTTAATTGAACAGCGGAATATAAATATGTGAATAGAGTTATAGCGGATTGATATATAAACTATGACAACAGATTATAAACTTTCATTTATAAACACATTTAGTAAGAGTTATACATAAAGACTATGATCGCAGCATAAAGGAAATCATCTCTGAGCCCACCAGGAGGAATCCACACACAAGAGTCATCTCTAGCATCCACCTGCCACCTGCAACAAGGGGAAATGAAACCCTGAGTACTCAGTTGTACTCAGCAAGACTTACCCGACAGGAGGAAAAAAAGACTCCAAGGATATGCAAGGCTATCTGGCTTGTGGGTTTATTGCATCCTTATATTCGATTTTTATTAGCATTGCATTAGTTCATTAACTAACCATTCTATGTAAGCACATGTGCTACTTTCAAGCAGGTGGTAAGCAATTAGAGTTCCTTTTTCCATCCTTCAGCTTTCAGTTCTTACTACGGTGCTAGACCCAAAACAAGTCGTACCGAATTGCCCGACGATTCGTGAATCAATGCCCTCAACTGGGTACCCCAAAAACACATGCCTCGCTTGCACCCTGGGCACAAGCAGGACCAACCCATCACCCTCCTATCATGGGGTCTAGGTCCCTGTCCAAACTTGGACTCCAAGCCCCCACTCCTAAGTCCCAGACTTAGTGCGGTGCAAGGACCTCTGTCATCCCCGCCTCCAATCAGTCGGTCCGGAAAGAGCCAGAACCCACGATAAGAGAGCAACAAGTCTTCCAAGCGTCCATACCCAAGTATGTACCTGGGATAATAAGTTTGTGACTTGCCTAGAGTCTTATGCAATGGCCGGTCCTTAACCGACACAGACAGGGAATGCAGTGTAACCAAGCTCTGTCCCGTTGGCCGCAGGACACAACCTCTTACACCCACCAATACCCCAAACCATATCCCTACCCAGTCACCATTTTTTCTTTCCACCATTTATATGTTCCAAGTGATAATAATACAGTAATATATTTTCTATCTCTCGCGAGTGACAGGCAATCACTCGACTTCTACCAGAGTCCTATAGCATAGCAATCTATACGATCCTATCATACTAGTAAGACTCATGGGATAAAGATATATATATATATATATATGCAAGTGGGTTTAATTCAACTCCTTAAAACTTAATGCAAAAATATAATTTAAAGTGCAGCAAAATATGGGTTATGCATTGGGCTTGCCTGGGTAAGATTTAATCAGAAGTTAGCTTTCCATTTTGGTGGCACGATCTTTGGCATCATCTTTTTAGCTACTCCAGTTGATACCATCGATCCACCGTCGTTGTTCCTATTATGATATGCAATGCGATGCAGAGATGATGCAATAGTTAATTAACACGACAACAACAACTCTTAAACAGAGTACATACTATGAACTAACAAGCTAGCTCTAATGACTAACGTACTAATCTACGTATCAACATCATCGAGAAAGGTGTCATTTCCTAAATAGTATTTCAGTTATACAAACCCCGTTGTTTCGTTATTCCATTCTCTCGATTTAATCTTTATTCGAAATAGGGCATCATTATCTACCTAGTAAACTAATTATTCTGAAGCTATAAAAATTACAGTGAGTAGCTAATAGTATTAGTAATTTACTGTAAAAATTTTAGAGCTAACACTATCACCGATTTATCACGAAAATTCCTACCAGTTCTCATTTTAATAATATTAAGCATGTTAAAATAATTAGAGAAATCCTAAAAACATACCGAACCTATGCAAACAAAATACACTATTAGATATATCATGATTTTAGAAACTTAACAAAATTAGTTTCATAATTTTTGGACAACTACACAAATTTATTTTGATTTTACAAGTTTATTTCCAAACTAATTTAGCAATTGCTTTAGAAACTAAAGGCCAGCGGTTTGGCATGGCCCGCAGACACATGCACGGCCCGATGGATGGACACGGCCCAGTGACGCGGTAAAGGACGCGGCGGCCCAGGCGGAAGTGGCACACGGCCGGCCTAGGCGTAGGTGGACCAAGGTTGGAAGAGCGACTTGGTCCTAGGCGCGCGCGTGCGGCCTAGGCGGCAAGCGGACCGCAGCCCAGCGTGAACAGGCCGGCCCATGCGTGGATGAGCGTGGCCCAACAAGCCAGCCCACGTGGCTAGGGTAGTGCAGCGACGGTACTTTTGCGATGAGGTCCCTGTACTTTCTCTAAATCAACTAAGACCCTATTTGTAAACCTATGAGTCTAGCATTTTTGCAAAAAGAACAAGGTAAAAGGTGCTATTTATGCTTGAGTCCTTTTCTACCTTTTCATCATCCTCAAAATAGAGCATGGACCGAGGAAGCAGAGCGCCGGGGTATGAGGCGGCACACCGGCGATGGTGCTGACGCAGAGCTACAGTAGCCTCGCACGCGCTCTAGGTAGGGCGTGACTCGGCTCAAGGCGGCCCACAGTGGTGGTTTGGCTAGGTGTAGGCGGCAGTGGCTTGGCCACATGCGTGGAGGTCACGGCGGGCAACTGCATGACAGCGGTGGCGAAATTGGTTGCTCCACGGTGCCGGCGGACAAGGCGCAGCTCACCGGGGCAGGGCGCAGCGGCCTAGAGGACGTAGACGTGCACACCTCAGTGGCGTAGACTGAGGCAGGGCATAGCTCGGTGGCCACACGCGGCCGCAGTAGGAGCAGCGACCATAGCGCCCTATGGTGCCGAGCCACCGAGGAGGAGGAGGACAAGGCCTTGCTTCGGGCCCTAGCATGGTCGTCCGTGGGGAGGTGCGGCTACGGTGGGGGCGCACAATGCGGGGAAGAAGGAAGGGCGACTGAGCAATGGCGGAGGAGCGGGGAAGGGGGCGACGCTACGGGCACGGAAGAGGGGCAGCGCCGATAGCTATGGTCCAGCGCGGAAATAGGGGCTCACACGCGCCTCCGCTGCGAGGGGAGGACCGAGCAAGAGTGAGCGGGGAGGGAGAGCAGAGCTGAGGCGTCGGTGCACACGCGGAGGAGCGGAGAGGGCAGCACTGCGGTTCATGCGTGCGCTCATGCGAGAGGGAGGGGAAAACCAGTCTGGCTCAGGCTTGACCCTGTCTTGGTGCATTATGGGGAGGAGCATCCCCATGTGCATGCAGATAGCATCGCAGCGGTGCAGGGCCAGGACACGACGCGAGACGGCAGGAACACAGCACAGACCGAGATGACTCAACTTGGCGGGACACGAAGGTAGACAACGGCGCTGCAATAAAGACAATAACGCGATGAGACAACGGAGGCAGATTGCGGTATGGCTCCGTCGGTGATATCTAGCAAGCCCGTGTACACAACGACATGGTCCGACAATGCGATGCGGATGTGAACAGCGATTTGTTTATAAAAAAATGTTTTTCACGCTTAATGAAATAAAAAGTCATTCGCTATTCATTTGCCCTCAGGCATTTTTAAGCACTAGTCCATACGTCATACTAACTCATAGAAACAAAACATCTAGGAACTAATTAACCCATTGTTCAATATAATTCACCAAAATTGACACTTTTAAATCCAAGTTAAATTTTAAAATCCAAGACAATCATTTCGGTAAATCCTCTTAGGTCTAAATCTCGGGGCTAAACAAGATCGTAACACCAGGGGTGTTACAGCGCTCGGCCACCGCAAATGTGGGCGGCTCCTCCGTGCTGACAAGAAGCAGCTCTGGATCATCGAGGATGAAAGTGGCCAGCCTAGGTGCTCCCACGTCGCCAGCGATGTTGTCCACCTGGCGGAAACGCACCTCCTTGCTGTCGTGGAAAGAGTCCACGTACTTGTCGATGTCGGTGGGCGGAGAAGTGAACTCGAGCGGAGGTGTCCCCTGTCCTACCAAAGCAGGGAACTGAGGTGGAGGCGAGTGCACCGCTGCCGGTGGAGACTACTCACATGTGCCCATCATGGCCGGACTTGGCGGCTCCTCCTCGGCCACCTCAGCTATCGGACCTGGTCCGTTCGCAGCAAGCTCTCCAATGCCAGCATCTCCTCCTTGGATCACCAGGTGTTTGACGACAAATGTGTTGCTGACGCCACTGGCTTCCCTATGCCTGAATCCTCCCAATCCTAGGACGCCATCTCATTGAACACCACATCCTTGGAGATCACCACCTTGCCTCCCTTAGGATCATAGAGCCGATAGGCCTTGATTCCTTCCTCGTAGCCTAGGAGCACCATGGGTGTGCTCCTGTCCTCTAGCTTGCTGAGGTGAGCCTTGGTGTTCTTCACATGGTTGACGCAGCCGAACATTCTAAGGAACAACATGTTTGGCTTATGCCTATGCCAAGCCTCGAATGGTGTCATGCCCTTTAGGGCCTTGGTGGGCGCACGGTTGAGGATGAACACCGCTGTGGTCACCGCCTTGCCCCATAACTCCGCTGGCATCTTCTTGGCCTTCATCATCGACCTCGCCATGCCGGCCACCGTCTGGTTCTGCCACTCCACCATGCCATTCTGTTGTGGCATGTACATGTGGTGACGCACCACCCCTTGATCCGCGCAGTACACGGCGAACTCCACTAAGGTGAATTCACCGTCACGATCTATCCTCAGCACGTGCATCTTCTTCCCACTCTCTACCCCTGCACTCGCCTTGAACCTCTTGATCTCCTCTGCCGTATCGCCCTTGCTCATCAAGAGTTGTAGCCACATGTATCGACTGCAATCATCCACGAGAAGGATGAAGTACTTGCACTCGCCGTGCATCGCCGGCGTGATTGGCCCATAGAGGTTGCCATTGACCAGCTCGAGGGCCTCTGTCACACAGTACTTTGTCGTCTTTGGGAATAGCAACCTCCTCTGCTTCCCGGCCAGGCAGCTGTCACACGGCTCGCCTGAGTGCTCGATGCGAGGCAGCCCTCGGACCATCTTCTCTAGCTTGCCGAGGGTGTCGAAGCTGAGATGGCTGAATCGGGCGTGCCACAACCAAGGCTCCTTTG
The DNA here is from genome assembly GCF_019320115.1 of Miscanthus floridulus. NCBI lineage: Eukaryota > Viridiplantae > Streptophyta > Magnoliopsida > Poales > Poaceae > Miscanthus > Miscanthus floridulus. Next base: position 159,938,706 of record NC_089587.1, read on the forward strand.
TGCGTCGCGCCACCAAATAGATGGGTTGATCCACTTTCAAGTCAAGCAGGTACAGCTGGTTTCGGGACCTCTTTACCTTGGCAAGAAGCCACTGCTCCTGATCCCTATGATCCTAAGGACACCATCCTTGATCGGCACCTCGCCCCCACGCTCATCGAGCTGTCCAATGCTGATGATGCTTCAACACAGTTGTGGGATCTAGTAAACATCCTTCAGCGCGTGGTGCTCACCGTTCTGGCACCAAAACATGATGGTGCCATGGCCCCTGATCACCACCCTTGAGCCATCGCCGAACTTCACCGTGCCGGTCATGTTCCCATCGAGCTCAGAGAAGGCAGCCTTGTAGCCGGTCATATGGTTGCTGGCACCGGAGTCCAGGTACCACCTCTGCTCCTGCTCGTCGCCCACTCATCTGAGGTGGACTTGGGCGCGCAGCTCATCGAGGTCAATGGTCTTCGAAGCCTTCCCCTACTCCGCCATCACCACCTCCTCTACTTTCTCCTCAGCCTTGACGTCGTGTAGTTGAAACCTCTAGTTTAGTTTTGGTTAATTGATGAACCCCTAAGTGCTAAACCTTTGCTCAAAGTGATCATGAGATAGGGTAGCACATTCCAAGTGATGGAGCAAATGGATGAAGATCATGATGGTGGTAATGGCCATGGTGATGATCAAGTGCTCGGGCTTGAAAAAGAAGAAAGAGAAAAACAAAATGGGCTCAAGGCAAAAGTGATTTCCATAGGGTCATTTTGTTTTGGTAATCAAGACACTTAGTGAGTGTGATCACATTTAGGATAGATAGTTGTACTATTAAGAGGGGTGAAACTCATCGTGAACTGCGGTTATCAAAGTGCCACTAGATGTTCTAATTCATTGCATATGCATTTAGATTCTAGTGAGTGCTAACACCCTTGAAAATATTTGTGAAAATATGCTAACACATGTGTACAAGGTGATACACTTGGTGGTTGGCATGTTTGAGCAAGGATGGAGAAGTTTGTGAAGTTGAGGAGGTCACTGGTGTGATCGGATGTAGGACCAAACCCTGGACCTGCACATTCGATTAGTGGTGCAAAGAAGGGCGCTGCATCGGTCTTTGACTGGATGCTAGTGTAAGGAGATGATCTGACATGATGGCCCCACGTCCAGTCAAGTGCTGACGTACGCTAATGTCGGTCGCGTTGCTTGGCGCGTAGTGGAGAAGAAGGACCGACTCTGGGCTGAGTCCGGTCACACCTAAGCGGACATGTCCGGTAGAAAAAATGTGTCTCTGGACCCTTACTAAAGTGACCGAACTCCACATTAGTGGCACATCCAGTCATACTAACAGCTCGTTTGTTCGTTGGTTTGGTGGCGCACGGGGCGTGTGAGCGGACTCGGCGCGAGCACGTCCAATCTCGCTAGCAGTGCGTCCATCGCCACTCAAAGCATTGAGGAGAGCAGCCGACCGTTGAGATCGCATGGACGAGATTGAAAGCAGGGACACATGGATGGCTCCCTACGACCGGATGCTGGGCATCGCGCGTCCGATCGCCCCGTGTTTTGTGCAGTGTAGAGCCTAACGGCTATATTTTGTTGGAGGCTTTATTTAAGGCATGTGGCCAGCTTGGGCTCACTTCCTTGGCCATTTTCATTGACATAGCAACCTAGTGAGCTAAGCCAAAGTCCTCCCACTCATCTCCATCATTGATTCATCATCTTTGTGAGATTGGGAGTGAATCCAAGTACATTGCTTGAGTAATTGCATCTAGAGGCACTTGGTGATTGTGTTTCGCTACGGATTTCTCTTGTTACCCTTGGTGGTTGCCGCCACCTAGATAGCTTGGTGCAGCGAGGATCATCGAGCGAAGGAAGGAGATTGTCTCTGGCTCCGATCATGGTGATTGTGAGAAGTTCTTGACCTTTCCCTGGTAGAGAACCAAAAGGTACTCTAGTGGATTGCTCGTGACTTGTGTGATCCCTATCTTGTGTTGGTTGAGAGGCACCCAATTGCGGGTGAGGCGTGTGATGCCTATTAGCGCGTGAACCTCCAGGTAGGTGAATCACCACAATGGGGACTAGCTTGCCGGCAAGCAAGTCAACCTCAATGAAAAATCTTTGTGTCATCTTGTCTCCAAGGATTTCTTTGGTGTTCATTGATATATTGTGATTGATCACTTGCCACGGCGGTATAACCCTCCGACCTCTCTTGTGCATTTACTTTTCTAGTGTAGCTAAGCTCTTTAGTGTAATTAGTTTTGAGAGCTAGCTTGTGTCTTGTTAGTGGTTAGTGAGGCTCTTTAGTTAATCTTTGAGAGCTCACTAACTTAGAAGTAGTGACTTAGCCCTTTGTGTGTGACATAGAGACTATTGCAACTAGAATTATGGATAGGAGGCTTGCATTTTTAGTAGGCTAGCGTAATACTCGCTTCGCTTAATAATTGTCTAACATCTTGGCTTAAGCGTTGTTGTAGAATTTTTAATAGGCTATTCACCCCCCCCCCCCTCTAGCCATTAGGACCTTACAGCAGTGCATAGAACGATGCCATCAGGAGAGTGGCCTCATCATCATCAGCCCATGCCAGATGTGCCTCGGCCTGCTTCTCCTACTTGCGGCTTGGGCACTCCTTCGCCCAATGGCCTGTCTTCCCGCAGCGTCGGCAGGCGTTGGGGTCAACCTTTTTCTTCTTCTTCTAAGAAACCTTGTCGCGGCGCTTGTCGTCGCCACTACGGCTGGAGGAGGCTTCGTCGGACTTCTTCTCCTTCATCTGGGTAGCCCACTCTTTCTCTGTCAGCAGTAGCTTGCCACTGTCTGTCATTGCCGTGGCCTGCTCCATGCGCTCGTCCACCGCCCGCAGATGGCCGGTCACATCCTCAATGGTGAGGGTGGGTAGGTCGAGCATCGTCTCTATGGAGAGAGCGATATGGATGTACTCCACCAGCACGAAGTGGGGGTACTTGGAGACCGCTTCCTCTTCATTGATGGTGACGCCGTGGCTCCCTAGCTTACTGATGAGCGACTGCAGGCGGAGGGAGAAGTCCTCCACCGATTCACCGTCACAGAACTTGAGGTTGGCATACTCCTGCTTCAGCAGCTGGGCCATCGCCTTCTTTGCGCGGTTGGAACCGACGCGCATCACCGTAATGGCCTCCCATGCCTCCTTAGCAGATTTCTTCACCCCCAACGGCTCCCTGTACTCCGCTGGCACGGCAGCGAGGAGTACCTCCATCACTGATATGTCGTCTTCTTCGTTGTCGGTGCCCTTGTCAATGGCATTCCAGAGCCGTCGGGCTCTAAGCATGAACTTCATGATCACTGACCACTCGCCATAGTTGGTGTGAGTCAGTGTTGGCCAACTGGTGCCGCTGACCTCCCGCACCGCGCGCACAACGACCTCCTATCATGACTGGACATCCCAGCAGCACTGTCGCCTCCAGCTCTGTTGTTGTCATTTGTCTCCGAGCCAGGTGCCATCGCCGACGATTACTCTGGCGACACAAGCAAACCTGGCTCTGATACCACTTGTTGGTCCCTTGCTGCCTTGCACAGGTAAGCAACAAGCTTACCAGCACACTCACTCACTATGGCTAGAGGTAGAAGAAGGGGTTGAGCTCAAGAACACACACAGCACACGCACCAGCTCTGAATCAGAGCTCTGAAGTCTGAATGTGGCAACTGAACTGATTTGTTGCATTGCCTTGTCATAGTATATATATAGGTGCTAGTACCTCTATCAGATACATAGTTGTTTGTGAGTACACCAACTACCTACTCCTAAGATACAAGGCTTAGCTCAGCCATCTCTATACTACATGGCTGAAGTAAGCCACTACTACCATGGTCTATTGCCTTACTGCTACAGCAGCAGAGAGTGGACAGCTAGGCTGACCAGCTCCAACTCCTAATCTGCAGCCAAGAGAGAAATGGGGAGCAGCAGATTATGTCTTACATCGGCGTCATCTCAGAAGACGAGACTGATGTTCCATGACTGCTGCCACGACGATGACGAGGACGAGGAGGTTGGAGAGGACGACGAGGAGGAGGATGGTGGCGCCGGCAATAACGACATCAAGTGGTGCTCCATGTTTCAGGACCTCAAACCCACATGAAGATAAAGTTGTTGGTCTCCTCTCCTCTAGTCTCCAGACTCCGTCTGCTGGAGTTTGATGTTGCTGCATGAGTCGGTCGTCATGTCTTTGCTTGTGGACTTATGGCGCGTGCCCTTAAACCCGGCTTGATCCGCTTCTTTTTTCATCCGAAACCGTGTTTTTCTCTCACAAATTCCTCCAGCATTCCTCCAAACCATCTAAATTCCTCCAGAATTTCTCCAAGCGAACAGGCCCAATTTTAACATCTCTCCTCGTGGTGTTTGTTGTACTCCCTTCCCTAGGAAGAGAACATAGTACTAGGTAGAATGTGTGGTTCGCAATGTTGAGCAAATAATATAAAAAAATGTGCAATTTCCTCCATCAGTTTTGCAGTGTTAAAACTTAAGCAAGAATCAAAGGCCAGCACTGCACAAAATTCCCCTCGCCATTGGTAGAGTAAACAAAATGTACTACAAGTATGTGGCCATAGTGGGGCAGGCCCGTGGCGAAGGGGGCACCGTCGGAGAAGACGAACTCACCGCCCTCCGTGCGCCAGAGCTACTCATGGAAGGCGTCGAGCTTCGCCCAAGCTCGAGCAACCGCTCCTCCTGCTGCGGGAAGGAGAAGTCCTTCCCATCGCACATGTCATCCATGGCTAGGGTTTCGGGCGTGCGGCGGCGGCCAAAGGTAAGGGATGGGATTCATTCGCTTGGGAGGGGAAGGCGAGGGTTTAGAGGTCAGCTGAAGCTCACGTGCGGGTCCGAACGCACTTTCTGTCTAATTTATGTGGTAGTATTACTGGCCCCGTTCGCTGGTCTAAAACTTGGCTGAAAAACACTGTTTCGGCTGAATTGTTGTGAGAGAAAAATACTGTTCCGACTGAAAAAAGAAACCGAACAAACCGAAGATAGGGTAAGCTAAACAGGCCACTATTTTCTATTTCCACAGAGTAGTCGTCAAGTTACCTTTTGTTTTTGCGCATGTAGTAGCAGCCAAGGAACCTTTAGAGAGCAGCGACGACGACGCCATCCGCGTCGGCGCCGTGCAGCGGAAGAGCACCGGTAGCGCTGCCACCAAGAAGATGGTGCTCATGATCACCGACGGCGTCGTCGCCGGAGGGGGCGGGCTCAGGGGCGGCGGCGGCGGCGCGAGGCTGTCAGCGTCGTCTAAGAAGGCGAGCCTGATGTTCCATGACTGCTACCACGACGATGACGAGGACGAGGAGGTTGGAGAGGACGACGAGGAGGAGGACGGTGGCGCCGGCAACAACGACATCAAGTGGTACTCCATGTTTCAGGACCTCAAACCCACGTGAAGATAAAGTTGTTGGTCTCCTCTCCTCTGGTCTCCGGACTCCGGTTGCTGGAGTTTGATGTTGCTGCGTGAGTCGGTTGTCATGGCTTTGCTTGTGGACTGGTGTGAGAGAATTTTAACAACTCTCCTCATGGTGTTTGTCGTTCTCCCTTCCCTGGGAAGAGAACATAGTACTAAGGCCATGTTTAGATTGCAAAAAATTGCAACTCGATGAATAGTAGCACTTTCGTCTTATTTGGTAAATATTATCCAATCGTGGACCAACTGATTTCCAACTAAACTATATAATTAGTTATTTTTTTTACCTACATTTAATGCTCCATACAAGCGGCTAAAAATTGATGTGATGGAGAGAGAGTGAAAAAACTTGGAATTTAAAGGTGATCTAAACAAGGCCTAAGTAGAATGTGTGCTTCGCAATGTTGAGCAAATAATGTCGAAAATGTGTACGTAATTTCCTCCATCGGTTTTGCAGTGTTAAAGCTTGAGCAAGAATCAAAGGCCAGCACTGCACAAAACTCTCCCTCGCCATTGGCAGAGTAAACAAAATGTACTGCCGATGCATGACGAACTTCGCTTGCCAAGTCTGATGCGGCAACGTACCTTCAGAACCCTGTATGCCTGACCATTGCAATTGCAAGACCATTTTTTTTACTCTTCATACTAGGTTATACAGTCGCAATTAAGTAGTAGAGCTAGATCAACGTGCAGAGCTAGATTATGACCAAAGGAAAAAAAAAAAAGTATAAGCATCGAGCAGGCGACATCGTCATAGTAATTACTCATTTACAATGATGTCTTTCTATATAGGCGACATCGTCATAGTTATTACTCCTTTACAATGATGTCTTTCTATATAGTACGCAGATAGTTCTGTAGTTGCCGTTGTTTTTATGCAGCGCAGTTTCAGCAAAAAAACGAAATGACGCTACACTGGGGCCGTCATCACCGACTCAGGCATGCCCAGATGGGAAGCCCCTTGCGGCCGATAGGTCACCCCTGCCTCGACGCAATTCTCAAGTGTCTAACTCGACAGCTAACAGACTTTGGGAAAGGAGCTTGGTTTGAGAACTGAGTGGCCTTTCATCTTATCACTCGTCGGTTTGTGGAATGCAATGGATTCATTCATCAAAGTCTGATGGACCACATCAATCCTCAAGAACCAAACACCCAGGAGATTGCAAACATACTATATGCTCAAAATTCACATGTGCCCAGGGGCACAGATACATATCATGGTATAACCTTTAACAACTGATGAATGTGAATACATGACTTTGGTGACATGCATAAATGGAACCAAGCTGTTTAAGCATATTGCGACAAAATAATGGGTGAATCAGTCAAAATTTGGATGCTGCAAACAAAAATTAGGATCGACTAGCCAGATAAAAATCCCCTGCACTTAGAAAAACATGCTTCCCTAGCTGTAAACTGATTGGTGGATAACCTTCAATGCAGTCGACCGTGACCGTAATCTGGAAGAATGTAGACACGCTATAAGCAAAAAAAGGAATACCCTTTCTGAAAGGGAAGGAAGAAGCGTACGGGTTGACTGCTTACCATGCCATTTCCAGTTTGGAACTGGTTCTTCAATCTGGAAAGAGACCTTGACAGAAGATACACTCTCAACGCCTCCACATGATTGCTGTTGCCTGTTTCATCAGAGTATGTGCATAAATTATTCAGACTGTCCACAGGACTGCACAGTATCAAAAGTTCAAAACTGAAATAGCTAGTGTCTGCATGGGCAGTTCACAATTTGTACTCTGGATTCAGCAAGATTTACCTGAGGCATGAGAAAGAAGATCTGGTGACAGAATTGGGGTGGACCTTGCAATGCATATGACAAATAACATGTCATGTACATTGTGCGACTCCTCACCAAGTACTACCTGCAAACACCAGTTTGATAAACTCTAAATATTGCCCGTGTAGTCCTAAATGACAGGCTCAAAATGTAGATCAGACATGCGCAGCCTGTTGATTTGTGCATCAAATAGCTTGTCAAAATTGCAAGCTAAGCCAAGCAAAAGGAGGATTTTTTTTGGTACTTGGGCATATTATGACAAGAAACTTAAATAAATAAAAAAAGACCCATTGCCATGGAACAAAAGGACATTATCAGAATACAGGTATCTCCAAACGCAGTATACATTTTTTCTTGAATACACCTGAGAGCTGTTTATCATTCATTAAAGAAAAAATGGTACAGAACCAGTTCAAACCCATGCAAAAAATACATAAGACACACCACTTGCTAAAAAAAATGCAGTATACTCCGTACTAAGCAACAACCAAAAGCAAGTACTGGTGAAGAACTGAAGATACCAAGGTTGCATATGGTTGAGTAGGATGCAATATTCGAGTTGAATTTGAAGATCAACGGTGCAACAAAAAGGATCGAGGACTGAGGATCGAAACTTACAACATCTTTTGGTGCCATTTCCTTTGGAACAATTGGCGAACCAAGTGCGTCTCTTATATACTGATCCTGTACAGAATAAAGTAGTTTTCATGAAAAAGGTATTCCAAAACAAGAATCGTGTTGATCAACCAGTTATAACTTACATGTGACTTCAAAATCTCTTCCAGTGTGTTTTTGTCATTGCCCACAGATTCGTAATACACATCAACTGGATCAGCAGGTTCAAGCTGAGCAGTCTTCCGTAATTTCTGAATCCTGTTCACAACCTGCAGAGGTACTTATAGTAACCATATTAGAATATAAATTTAGCTAATAAGCAATCGAGGTCGTGGGCAACCTTAGATATTTTTTATACTGAAGTTTCAGAAACAATATTCTAAAACTTGTACAGAAATAGAAAACTCGTCAACTACCTCTCGAGCCACTCCAGCTTCAAACAATGACTGGTCAGCTCGTAGATCTAAAATGACTAAAACATCACCTATAACAAAAGCAATATAGGGATGTTAGCAGAAAAGATTAGCCAAACTAACTAGACAAAGTAGCATATTCATGACGAACCATCTCCTGCAGCATCAATCTCCTTCTCTGACACGTTTTCAGGACGCTTGAATTGTCGGATGACCTAAAAATAAAAAGTCTACAAGTAAAATTTGTAGAAATGGTGAAGATGCAGAAAACTGAAATAAACAGCTTGTGAGGTCTAATAGAAACATGTTGCACTGAAGTATTCCATGCCCAGTGATGAGCATATGAGGATGAAAGCGCAAACATGCCACCAACCCTATAACTCTAAGGTCTTCCTTTTTGGGACGTAGTAGTCTTCTAATCATACTAATTGAAAACAATTTGCTACATGAAGATATTTTTTCCAGCATCCAAGCACTGGGAAATTGCAAGTCTTAAGCTTATACAGTCACCCAATGTTGTGTTGTAGACAACTGTTATTGCCATCAAACCAAGGACTGCATGTATATGGAACATTACCTTGATATCATCTAGCTTCAAGCAATGACCGAAGAATGAAATCTCTCCACTCTTTTCAAAGGCCAAGATCTCTTCCTGAGTCATCTTCTTCACCGCATTTGATACTTTGCCCATGTCTTTTCCAAGTCTTTTTCCTAGCACGCTATGAAATACCACAAGCATTGAGAAGTGGGTGCAAGTGTGCAATATTTGTGCATTGAACTAATAATACCTGAAATTAGGCTCGGCTCGCAGAGAAGCGTACAGCAAGGGATCATTACATGGAGTGACAGTCTTAACATTGATTTCCTCCATGACATACTACATGGAAAGAAGTAGATGTAGTCAGCATCCACCAATGAAGACCAAAATTTAATGAAAACTAAGAAAAAACTTGAAATGAATGCGTCTGATTGATGACCGCAAAACAATTCCATAACTTCAGAATGGGAGACAAGCTCAGCGACTATAGGTTTCAGTCTAACAAACCTCTTTTAGTTTGCCAGTGATGTCTTCAAGAAAGTCATTGTCTGGATGCACAACCACCATCTCCCTGAAACACAAATCAGTCACCACATGACACAGTTGAATGCTAATAAATGCAGTATGCATTTTTCCCTCTTTATATTTTAAAATGTTATGAAAACAAAAATTTAGTATAAAACTCAAATGCTGTAATTCCATCTGATTTCAACAGCTTCAATCATCTTGATGTTTATACTTTGTAATATACACAAATTCTTCAAGTTACATGCACAGGAATGCAAAAAAACACAACTCAAATTATAAACCATATTATGAGAACCACTACTACAGCCAAGATTTCTCACATTTCATGCTTAAGACTGTATTATAAGCATAATCTGCCAAAGTGATTCACATCGTCACAGAAAACATGCACATGCACAAATTTAAGGAAGCCTAGACATACTTGAGTGGTGTTTTGAGAGCTTTGTTATGCCGCTCACGAATATTACGTGCAAGATCAATGATGGTCACCATCCTATTTACACTTTGCTCAACACGCTCATCTCTCTGGCAATGTAACAAAATCAATCAAACAATTAAGTCATAAGCCAATCTGCTAAAATAAGACACAATAGAATGTTTAGATGAAAAATTACCTCGCCAGTTGTGGAAGGGAACTTGCAGAAGTGAATGCTCTCCTCAGATTTACTTGACACCTTCCGCAAATTTTGATAAAGAACTTCAGTAAAGAATGGTGTAAATGGAGCCATCACCACGCATGTTGTTACAAGAACCTGCATTTTCATAATTCAAGTATCTTATAAGCAACTGGAGAAAGAACCAGCAAAAAACAAAAAACAAAGTATGCATGATTGGGAGAGCTTTAAATATTTGAAGGTACAGAAATGATGAAATGGCCCTGTTTGGTACAGCTTATCTGGGAAGCGCTACTCAGATAAGTTGTACAAATAGAGAAAAAGTGCGGTCAAAATAAGCTGGTCTGAGTCAGCTTCTGCTGGTGGGAATAAGCGCGGCCGGAATAAGCTGTAAAAAAGCGTGTTCTTTGGCTGGTTTCAGCTTATTTTGGCCATAAGCAGCTTATAAGCTGTACCAAACAGGCCTATTTGGTGTCCAAGATTGTTTCAGATATTCAGATTAACATCTCACATTGAAGCAAAACAACAGAATCACCACAATACCACCCTAAAAAAGGGCAGACCCAGTGCCGGAGGCTCCCACATGAGTAGAGTCTGGGGACGGGAAAAACCGAGGCAAGCCTTCCCCCCGCAAAATCTGCGGAGAGGCTGATTCGAACCATTTTCACCCTAACTATACAAATACAAATTATGTATGAGCTTGCTTTAAAATACCATTTTCAGTAATACATAGACACTTTGCAGCAGCAATGAACAGATGAAGCGTATGCTGCTGGATATATACATACATGGTAGAGTGTTGAAAGAGAAATTCTGCAGTCTTCTTCTCCAGTACGTCCTTTGAATCGTTTGCGGTTCAAACGCACATATATGTTAGTAAGGTAGTCAATGTATTTTACCAAATACGGCACAACCTGCAGGGGTAATTACATCAAATGATCATAACACAGAAATACAAGGGAACTAATATCCAGAAAAACTGTGAAAACATTCAACCGTGTAAAGCCGATATGCATCCATCTCCTGGTGAACAAAGCTAACTAGACTTTCAGTTGCAGAGTTTATCCAGTGATCCAACACATTGGATGACTTCAGAAGTACCGCTTGTTCCATCGGAGAAAATGAGGCAAGACCCTCAACTTCCAGTCTCTTTGCATTTTGGACAAAGAATCTGTATGCGTTATACCATGGGAGGAAGACATCTTTCACCTGATAAATTAAAGCATGTCAAATCGTGGGTCAAATCAGGGGTCATGTTCTTTTCCTCAAGATAGCAATTATCGATAGCTTTCGGTAAATGATATCATGTGATCTATGCAGACCAGTAGCCTGGCCAAAAGATAAGAAGGAAGCACAGAGCTTTCATTAAATCAACTTACAACAGCAAAGACACCAGCACGTTTGAATCGTAGAGACTCTGCACGTACAACTGGAGAGTTTACCAAATATAGTCGCAGAGAATCCTGAAACAGAACAAATTTCATTCTAATTACTAATTCCAACACCGAGTCTGTTGCATGTATCTTCCGGTAACAGCCAGACTTATTCAAAGCAAGCAGTCAAGCACCACATACCGCTCCAAACTCGTCAATGAGATCTTTGGGTGGAGGATAGTTCTTTTTACTCTTGCTCATTTTCTTACCATCCTCAGCCAAGACAAGGCCATTGCATATAAGATTCTTAAATGCAGGCTTCCCAAACAGTGCTGTTGATAGAACCATCAAAGTATAGAACCTGCAGTATGAAGGCACATCATAAAGCTGAAATACCCACTATTAATAAGTATGGAATGAAGGCATGAATAAAAGTGTATTAGTCATGATTACATGCTTTCAGCACCATATACATTCTAGACCCAAAAAAATGAGATTCTATTCTTAACAGCCTTGGGAGGAACTAATCTAGGATTAAACAAAACAGAAGTATTAAGAACTAGATCAGATTCAAAAGTTTAGATCAATGCAGGCTACACATTTTGTGACAAGGACATGAAGTGTAAAGGACATAAGTATAAACTGGAAGAAATTAAGAGCCTTTTAATGAGAAAACTTGATGTGCATGAGCATGACAAAGAAATGGAGTGAGGTCAAGCACCTACTAAAAAATTCATCTTTTCTACACAAAAATGAAGAAGCAGAGTTTGGTCAGCAATGTGTGTTGTGTACATATCCAGGTTCTTGCTAGTGTCTAGGTTCATAATCATTAATGAGCAGATTTCTAGCTAATAGTTAAGGAGAATAATAGGCAATCATCACAAGTGTAATGCTGTATAACTGAGGCTATTACAGCAATGTTTGTTGCCATAACTCTGCTATATAGAGAGACCAAAAACCAGAACAGCTTTAAGTAATTGGTAGAGCCAGAGAGCAAGTTTTAGGAAGTAAATGAATTCAAAACAAATAGACCTCAGCTCTTGATTGATCCTTCAGGATCCGTACGAGTAGTATGCCATAAGAAACAACACGCATAGCATATAATCATGAAATATCACCACAGGCCATAATTGAACAAACTGAAGGAAGAAAATGAACCCTCCGATCATCACTGCCTAATGAAACTATTATACCACTCCATATTATTCTGAAAGAGAGTAACAAACCATCCACGAGTTTGATCCAAACCCTCTGCCACAAAATTGCCAGGAAAGTTCTTTTCAAATAGTTCCCGATTCTCAAATGGATAGTGAATGTAGGCATATGGCATTGACCCACTCTCGAACCAGCAGTCGAAAACCTGGGTAACAACCATAATTGCTTAGTGAACCATTTCAAAACTGAAGACATTGATATGCTCCAAAACATTCGTGGCAATGGTATTGGCAAGCCAAGTTTTCACACATAAAAAAAAGGGTGTACGCACTACGCAGTGCTGAAAGCTCCCACACAAGGTGGGCCCGTGAAAGGGAATTTCTTAAATGAAGAGCTCTGATTAAGAAAAGGCAAAAATAGATGTAACCAAACAACCCAGCAGAGATTAGGTTCATTGTTTCAGAAATCTTGGAGCGTCCACAATGGGCCTATGCCGGTCCTATATGCATCTGGTTCCCTCACACTGTGCACCCAAATATATAGAGAACTCGCTCCCTTGGATAGAACCCGCTCCCAAAGAATAAAAATTAATGCTTCTCTCTCACCTTCGACTTTTGCCTCCTGGGCATCGCGGAGGAGCGGTCACAGATCCCACAGCCGCAATGACTGCGCTCGTGCCACTGCATCTTAAACCGGCCGGGTGGGGCACTACGACTGAGCGGCGCGGCAGTGACTTTGCGCTCGCACCGCCACGTCCTCCCTCTCGTGCCCGGTGCCACCACATCCTCCATCCGCCCGGAGCCGCCGCGTGGCCAGGTGGGGTGGGGAAAGGGGGCAGCCATGGGAGAGAGCAAGAAGGAATCCAGCTAGGTTGGGAGAAAGAAAGGGGCGGTCATGGGAGGGAGGGAGAATCGGAGGAGCTGACGCACGGGTCAAGAGGAAGAGAGGAGAAGGCCGGCTGATTTTTTTTATTCTCATGGGTCCCACTTACGGATCCTATACACTGACTATTTTAACAAGCAATGTCAAATCATTATAGAGAACTAGGGTTGGATCTATACATTGCGGATGCCCTTACTGCACATCACTGCTTTCAATCAAAATTCAAACTTCAAAAGGGAACTTACATACTACCAACAACATCAGCATAACTAAGGTAACCTCTGATGCTACAGAAATCAAAGCAAATATAAGAAGGCATTTCTCACCTATAGACAACTAAAAACTTTGATTGATATGTATTTGGTTAATACTCCGTCCAGACACTAGTATCAACTAATATTGTTAGGGGATGCATAATTTGCATCCCCTAACAACATGTATTAGCGACTGGAGGGAGTATTCAAAACACCAGAAGCTTGTTTTCTTGAGACGAAATTGCAACAGCTAGTCATATTACAGATTACTAGCAGCATATGTTTTGCACTTGAATCATCTCGAGTCTATTACGCCAAAATTTCATTTCCACCTATCTCCCATCTAAATATCTTAATGCCTAATGGAAACCAGAAAGCTAAAAACAATAATCATTAAGTACAAAAAATGTACCGAAACATCAGTGTAAAGTAAGATGTACAGCACATGCAAATAAGAACCAGTACTTAAGGATCCAATGAAACTTACATCATCAACACGTTTGAGCACCCCAAACTCGGGTCCTCTCTTAGAGGGAATTGTAATATCATCAACATAGTGTCGGTGAAGATCCGTGACCTGATGTTATATTTAGAAAGAAAAATCAAAGGTTAGTACGACAAGTCTAGAGAGATATCAGGATAATCTTGAAATAACGTCTTTATTGTTAGCCATAAGAAATGTCTAAGCACCAAAGAACGAGAGAATGTAACCATTGTTGTCTTCAATAAAGATACTGTGAAATCACAAGAATGTTTATCCAAATAATTGAATTTATCTTGCAAGTACCAAGAGAGATGTTAACCTTGACTCCAGATAATTTTTCAAGCTTCTCGATAGAATCCATAACAACAATTTCTTCACCATCTTGACTTATCCACAATGGAAGTGGAGTACCCCAGAATCTACTTCTGCTAACAGCCCAATCGCGAGCACCTTCAAGCCAGTTGTGAAATCTTTTTTCCTGCCGGAAACCATTGTTAAAGAATAAAGCAAGTTAAAACAGAAACCTTTCGCAACATCCTTCATAAATATGTTGTTGTTAAACACACGAAGTCTCCAAACAATTTCATGATGATATTTCAGGTCAGGTATGTATCTATGTATCTATTGCAAACAATATGACAACAGGAAGTAATATTGGAAACATGGGACAAAAACAGAACTCACATGGCAAAACAATTTGTGCCTTGTCTAAGCTAAGAGCGGACCAAGCACATATGCAAATGATTGTGAAGTACACTATCCCAAGACAGTAAATGGAATCCACTAAGATACACAAGTACAAATCACATGTCGACCAATCTCAATCATTGGGAATAAGATCGTTGGGGCTTTGTGTTGGATTATCATAATGAGGAAGCAGTCCAAAATATATTGATTTAATGCTCACCAACACAAGTTCTAAAGCGCATGCCAGAGCCAGACCAAGTTTCTGAACAAATGACAACACTGCCTGCAAAATTCCTCAACTTTCTAGTCTTCGTAGCGGACTAAGCGATAGCTCAGGTGGTGTGGCGGGTCGTGGTCGTGCCCACCGGCCAGGGTTCGAACCCCGGTCTCGCACCAAAAAAAAAACCTCGCTGTGCTCGCTGGCTTCGGCTGCAATTCGCGCTGGCCGGGCTACGGTGCAAGCGCCGGCCCGTGTTGCGGTGTTGCCGGCCCAAGTCAGCTCGGCCCTTTGGGCATGGGCCAGGGTTCGGAGGGTTTCCTAGGCCGGTTGCCTCGCCTGGATCTTCTTCTCAGTGCAATGCTGTAGGGACGGTTCTTCCCCTACCGGTCCAGTTTTTTTTTCTAGTCTTCGTAAGGTTTAGTGACTGGAAAAACACTCCATCAGCAGCAATCTGGTCGTTCTTGAAATTCCTGACACACATTTGGATGTTATGTTACCATGGAAACTTTTTATACTAGTTAAGGTCCTTCCAAGAGTTCCTACGAAATTGTAACAACTAGCTATACCTTCACAGGATTTAGTTCAGTTAGAGCATCTCAAAGAGTGCCTATATTCAACATGTACTATTGTAAAAATATAAGGTTTATGCACAAAAAATCTCCTCCAACATACTCCTACCCAACAACCTAAATTTAGTGGAACCCTAAATCATCCTCCTAAGTCCTACCTCAAAGTCACCATCCATCCACCCTATCTTTAAAAAAAAGTAGGAGGTTGATTTTAGGGAAACTGCTAAGGGGAAAAAAAGATTTAGGGTGGATTTATGTTTAGGATGGCCCTATATCAGAAAATCGGATATCTAATATTATGCGGACTCTTGGAAATGCTCTTATGCAGATCCTCATCTAGACTGTAAAATTTCAGGTACTGACCACTTATTCCTAATGGTTCATTATGTTGAATCCCTGATCAAAACCCTCCTTGTTTTTACAACTACCTTTAGACAATCCGGACTGAGTTCCATTTATTTACAACAATAGCCATAGTGATGTATTTTAGATGATACTTAAGAATTCAAAAGCTTGCGATTAGATAGCTGCGACAAACAGTGCACACTACCAAAAGAAGGGCGTTTTCAGACTGGTAGCAGAGCTTGTGGAAAGAAACTAGAATAATTCATTCTTGATAAAACTGATGCACCTATATTATTTACATATAGAGCGAGCCCTAGCAATCAAATGACTCAAATGTAAATAATCAAATCTACACCCTCTGCATATTCTTTTTCTCGAACACGCGGAGAGCTGCATATCATTATATTAAGAAGAAGAATAAGTAGTGTAGGCAACTCATACAGCCCCTTGGAAGGGCATGACCAGGACAGTGGAAATTCACTGAACACAAACTAAGTATCCCTCCGCTTAAATTAGTGGACGTATTCATTTCGTTAGGACAGGACTTCGAACAACAATTACTCAATTAGTATGCCATTAATGTGATACACCAAAATCATAATCACAAATATTTTTTCAATACAAAACTAGCTGCATCAAGTTATATTGCAAAGTCATGTATTACTAATGAAACTGTTGGCCAAAGGCTTGCCCTAACAAAACAAAATACACCTACTAAAACGGAGGGAGTAATCTGATGCTCTTAGTTAATCTTATCTTCAGAAAACTAAAATCCCTAATTCAGGAGCTATGTTTGGTTGCTACACACCTACTGAGCCTGGTTGAGCCTTGACCCATGCCATAGCATACATCCAAGGATTCAACCAATCTTATGTTTGACTAGGTTTATAGAAAATAGTATCGACATCTAAATCAGTTTACTATGAAAATATATGGAGTGATTAATCTAATGAAGCTTATTTGTTATCATAAACATTAGTACTTTTTTGTACATATTTGGTCAAATTTCAGATTGGTTGACTCCTCGAAGTGTGAGATGTGCATTTATTCTGGGACGGAGGGAGTACATGTCTCCATGCGATATACCTCCATAATCACAAAATACATAAGCTCTATGGAGATATAGCCGTGAGATACCCTCATAACCATCTAAATTCCATGGGTCTCAAAATACGGTTAAGGGCTATGAGGAGCGCCTGCACACGGCGTTTTTCCATACAAGGTTTCATCATCATGGCACTATCAGGAGCAGAAAGCCATAAAATACCTTAACATAGTCAGGCACCCAGTAAGTCTCCTTGTTACATTCCAGCAACTGGTCCTTAATCTTCTCAACCTTGACAAACCTACAACAAATCTATTTCAGGCTACATCCCTCAAATAGAAACAAGTATTGCAGAAGGAAGACCATAATGAAAATAAAGGGCAGATGAGCTGAGTAACATAGTAGCATATACAACAATAATATTAATCCCAACCAAGTTGGGGTAGGCTAGAGACGAAACCAAACATGAGCCACAAACAAAAAGGAAAAACTCATAAATCATTGTGTATAAAGCATTGTTAATGGTAATATTCCTAGGGGATAAAGAAAACGAAAATGGTTCAAAAGGATGGTTTATTGTGTATATGGCTCGCTATAATAAGGTAAAGAAATCATAAAGTGATCAACACATGTGGTAAGAGAAGTTGGTAATGGGGAGGCTTGTCAGGTTATCAGAACAAGAAGATGCATTGGTACTAACTTGAAATCAAACTGAATGGCAAAATCATAAATTATCAGCATATGAACAAAATATATATGCACAGTAGTAATAGAAGGTTACCAGCTTGGAACAGCCCGATAAATAAGAGGAGTACCCGATCGCCAACAAAATGGGTAAGAGTGCTCAATACTCCCTTTACTAATGAGTCTTCCTTTATCCTGTTCATGTTGTTTATCACTTTTCAGAGTACAATCCTCAGGAAGATAAAAAATAGTGGGTCATATTAGCATTGAAACTGAAATATTTTAGCATTTATCTTATCAGACAAGTGTATGAAATCTTTAGGTAAAGTAGTGCTGATTGGACAACTAGAAGCAAAGGTTATAAAGACTGAGATGAGATATTAGTCCATGGAAAGCTGAAACATCAACTTGCCTTAACAGCATTGATGATATCCTTGTCGGCTTCTTTGACATATCGCCCTTTAAAATCAGATATTTTTTCAATAAAGCACCCGTCATCATCAACAGCGACAACAAGTCCAGCAGTCTGCACGTGAAGCATCGGAAAGGATAAAAATAGAAGGAAAAAAAAAACCTAAAGCAAGGTCATGCTTGCATAAGCAGAAACAGATACAACGTACAAAAGATGCATAAAGTCATACTAGATAACGACCATTCTTCCAACTTGGGAAATAAGAATAAGAAATCAGATAGAACCATTGCATCTCATCACCTAAGAGATAGTTTGCATCAATCAAAGAAGCATGACAAGTATATCATTCATGATAATTAACAATGTTGTGGCAAAAAGGTAATTCAAGGCAAACTGCAAACATGATATCATTCATGATAATTAACAATGTTGTGGCAAAAAGGTAATTCAAGGCAAACTGCAAACATTAGGAAAATACCGAACTAAGCTCTAGCTCTAATCAGATTCAAATTCAAATGTGCATAGTATGTACTTCACTGATGTTTTAGGGGGGGAAAGAGGGGGGTATACATTAAAGAGAGATGTTAGAAAAAACAAGTGTTCAGGCATTCAGCATTTATGTTGTATCTTTAGAATTGCAGCATGCTGATCGAATAGTGGTAAAGGGTGGAGGCAGGGCACTACCATGTCCCTTTCCCAAAATTGTCCTACTGTCTGATCATCATTGGTTTGATAGTGTCATTTTAATTAAATAGATAGGGCTATTCCCCCAAGTTTCTGAAAAGGAGATTGCTGGTTTACTGATCTTCCCATTTCTCTCAACCTTGAATACCTTAGCCTTAGCGGCACATCAGTTAGTGAGGATATACATGAATGAATTAAAGAAGAATAAATCCAACCTCAAATATGCCAGCAGCAAGGCAAACACGATGGTCATCTTCACCAAAAGCAGGAGCACAATGGACAACACCCGTTCCACTATCATCCGTGACATAGTTATCCGCAATCACTCTGAAGGCAGTCTCTTGAAGTTCAATGAAAAAATCAAATAGAGGAGTATATCTGTAACCAGAGAAAAAAAAAAGGTAACAGCCATAAGAACCAAAAAGCTCCAGATGCATACTCCAGTAATTCTTTGCTATCACATGAATTTGATATTCTCAAACAATCTTCAGCAATTAAGATTGAAGAGTGGTAGTGCTTGGTAAATGAATAATGTCCACAACCTACAATACTTCAGTCGACTGTGGACAGTGGAGTGGAACTGTTGTTGGAGTAAGCTAGCTATATCAATGCAAGATATCCAAATGCAGAATGTTTCTAAAATTGCAGAGGGATGTCCAAAGTCCAAAGCTATATGGAGTTACAACTTAGCTCAAAGAAGAAACACCTTACAAAACAAACCAGTTGCTAACATAAGGATAACAGGAAGCTAGTCTAAGGAAGACCATTGTATTCCAGTCACAACTTGAGTAAATAGAATTGGAAATTCTAGTTCACAAGTTCTAACACTGAAGTGCTGGGAAGTGATGATAAATGTAATATAAATCACATTAACATAATGGTGTGGATATCATATCCTATGAAAACAACTCCAACTACAAGATTGATCTAAATTTAAAAGAGAAGTACTCACTTTAAGCCAACCAAGGATGCCCCAGGAATCTTTGCCAACAGCTCATATGATTCCTTGTCCAAACCATCCTGAACAGCTTCAGCATTGCTTCCCTTTGAAGGTGCCTGCTTCTTTCCTGAAGCTTTGGCCTTAACGGGTAACTGCCCAAGCCTAGATTCTGCAATAACATATACTGCTCCATTTGATTTGTCTTTAACCTGTTTGTACACAGTAAATGTCCTCAATGGAATGTAATAAACAGCAGTTTACAAGTAAAGAAGTGTGGGAACAGTAAAGAACTGACAAACTGGGGTGGCCTGTAGACATGCAGCAGAATAGGAAGACAGTGTGCCAAAATTACAAAATGAAAAGGAAAAATAGGGTTCAAAAACAGCAAAGTACCAACCTTTGCATACATGAGATTGGCATTGACACACAGCGCTAGGTTACTTGGAAGTGTCCAGGGTGTTGTCGTCCATGCAACAAGAGCTGCATTGTCCGCATCACCAATAATAGGGAAGGATACCATGACCGCTGGGTCAGGAACAGCCTAGGGTACAACTTAAAAATCAGTTACTATAAACAGCAACAATAAAATTAGCTAGGTCAACTAGGAAGCCAATAACCAACCCTATAGTCCAGTGCTGCCTCAAAGTTTGACAGTGCAGTTTTGCATCCTGTGCTGTAAGGCATGACCTATACCAAGAACAAAGATTTCATGAGGTTTTAAGGAATTCCCTGCAATACAATGAACAAAAATAGGAATTCCCTGCTATACAATGAACAAAAATAGAACACAGATCCATTTCCTCATTTTAGAGAGGATAATTTGTATTGCCAGATAGTCTATTTGTTTATTGTTTTTCTATTCAAGAAGGATTAAAAACAACACATTAGCAGCAACTACAGTGCACAGATTACCCTACAAGCCACACATAACTCCCAAGATTACAACCACACCACACCCCTAAAGAAACATGTGTGCTATCACAAAGCCCAGATCAACAAAATAAAAATGACATTCTCTTATCTTACAGAAGCAATATTTAAAGCAAGCTAAAAGTTCATATATAAAATTATTGATCTAAACGATCAAAGCAGCATGTCAGCATAATAACAGTAAAATACGCAAGGAGATGTACTTCTCGCATTGAGACACAGCAGAATTTGCAATGTAGTCACTGTGCAGACAAAGACACTGTTAAGTTCCCAATCTACCATTACCCTTATTCCTATACTACATTTTCTGCTCCCTCGTGAAGCCATGTCACTGTCTTTTCATGTCCGTCCGATTCGGCACCAAGGGCACAAGGGCATCACCGGACACAACATCAACGTCCACGGCTCCACCCAGCCTTCCACGACCTCCGCCGAACCTTCCAGCAAAAAAAGGTCCCGTCCTCTCTTCCCCATTCGTGGCGATTCCTCCTCCTGCACCCCCTCCAGCAGGCAGTCCACCCCCCCCCCCCCCCCCCCCCCCCGCCCCCGACCCGGTCGAGCCACCGCCCCTGCCTCCGGCGCCGACCCAGCCAGCCCAGCGCTGCCGTGCTCCGTCCCGCCCCCCCTGGAGGTTGTACGCCACGACCCGGCTCGGCCAAACCCAAGGGGCACGGCCCCACCGCGGCAAGCACTACCAGTGCAGCCTTGGCACCGTCGAGTGCAACCTGGGCGCCTGCGGCCTCCCCCGCGGCGATGCGAGTCTCGACAGGCCATTGCTACCCTCGGTGGTCCCGAACTCGCCGTCCGCGACATCTCGGTGAGTTCGCTCGGCCTACTCCTCTTCCGCGCCGTAGTCCTGCTCAGCCTCTCCCTCAGCGTGTCGTAATACTTCTGCAGGTTTTCCTCTTGCAGGGACATCATAGAGAACGGAGCATCTGGGTGCCGACAATTTAGCCCAATGAGTAGTAGTTCCAGGTATTTTCCCATGGACATTTTTTTTCTCAAACAAATGATAGATATTTGGATAAGAGGATACAGAAAAGAAAGAAATAATGTGTTAGTGTTGCTTGCTGTGTTCTTTTTTTTTTGTGACTTCCTATGCCTGTGCCTGAAACTTTACATTAGCAGAGTGCCGTTGATGGGTGCCAGGTTAGTTTTCGATCCTTGGATGCTTTACTGAATCATTGGTTGTTGTTGCAATTTTAGTTGACGCCAGATTTTTTCATTCCTTGGTCTGCACGTGCTCAATTTTAGTTGACTTATGAATTGTCACAGAACTAAATTGCTTCCAAGATCAGTCCTATTATTCTATACTACTAATAAGTTTTTTTGTTTGGGCAATATGAACTCCCATTAGAAATATACACAATAAGCAGAGAGTTCACCTCCTTCATTAGCTGATAAAATTGATTTATTCTTCTTTCTTCAAAGTTTCGTGTAGCATTCGATCAATTCTACTCATGTTGAGATTATCTCTACTGTCAGTGTCAGCCCCACTAATGTTGAAATTAATTCTAATGAGCTGAGCTGCTCATCCAAACTGTGATTGAACAAGAATGTTTAATTGTTTTAAAAGCCTATTCTCAAATGTATCTAAGGACACAGCTGCACAGAGATTGCAGAAAGAACATTCTGAGAGCACAAAAGTGATGCAGTACCAGTGGTTTTATTATTGACCAAGAATGTTTAATTGTTTTAAAAGCCTATTCTCAAGTGTATCCAAGTACACAGCTGGACAGAAATTGCAGAGAGAACATTCTGAGAGCACAAAAGTGATGCAGTTGCAGTGGTTTTATTCTTGCTGCACTAATTTCACCGAGGGTTCAGCTGCTATTGCTTTCCTAAAGTTTAGGAGTTCATAACATGCCAGGCATTTCTACTTTCCTGTACCTATTTGGCAATTTCTCTCTGTGACAATGAAAAGATCATACTTTGCCATTGACATATAACCTCTCAAGCCATAATATTTGTGAAATGTTTTCTCCCCTCCTAAAGGCATGTAATTTGTGTAACGATACTGCTAGACGTGTAACTAATGTACATTTGAGGTGCCACAAAGCGGTGCTTCACTATGCTGTACATATGTAATAAACAAATTAATAAATATTGTCCTGTCGTTGTGTGCTTTGCCGTAGAGACTTATAGTAGCACCTCAAAAGCACAAACAGATATAGAAGCATGCAGCTACTGCGGGTGCGGCGAAGCGTGCCTTCCTGTTTGTTGTACTCATAGAGGACAACCATCTTCATTACATGTTGCTCACATTCTTTTCTTGATTTTCAGCATAGCAACAGTGATTAAGACTATGATGCATACTCCTCAATGACGTTTCTTATATAAGTACATATTCATCAGTTTCTTGATAATAAGAACTTTGAACGCTCTGGCAAAATGTTGTCCTCACAGCTGTTTTGTATGTGCAGGTGTAGGTGGAATTTTCTAAAAGCACCGTCAAGGGCTTCAAAAGTTCAAATTAGATTTCTGATGTGCCTATGATGTATTCACTATCCTGAGATACAAGAGCGGAGGCTAATGAGGTTTGCTAATTTGAGTGTCCTTCTGAGATCTTAGCTGCAAAATCTATTGCTTTCCAACATGCATTGCATTTCTTACATGCTGCGAAAAGGTTTGTTACTGCAGGATGACCTTCACAAAAATAGGCATACTTCAGATGCTTTAACTGTATTAGCATTTTTGCTTATTGCTCTAAATGCTTTTTTTTTACAAAATTGTTTACAGCCCTCTGCTGCGTGCTACTTCAACCGGCCCTGTCCTCTTCACCCGAACCCACTCCCTCCATCCCCAACCTCTATCCGAGATGTCGTCGACCATCATTTTCTCGATGCCTCAGTAGTGAGCTGCAGGTTGCATAGTTTTGTCACCATTGCCGTTTGTGCTTATTGTTTGCTAATTGACATTTATCTTATGCCTTATCCTTTTCTACTACAGTGCCTTCAGCTTCCCAGATGTTTTACTTACAACATTTTCCAGATATTCTAAGCATGAGCAAGAAGTAAAGAAGTGTCTTTAGTTTGGAACAACCACATTGTATTTTGTTATGACAACATTGTGCAATGTGATTAAATCTCAGAGGTGCCAAGTGTCTTTAGTTTGGAACAACCACATTGTATTTTGTTATGACAACATTGTGCAATGTGATTAAATCTCAGAGGTGCCAATATTCAAGAACACCGTATCTAATGGATTCTACTGTTTCTTATGACAAAACTTATGTGTTAGAGCTTACTAGCCCGCGCAGTGGCACGGGGTTCCTGCTAGTTCACTGAAAGCTTGTCAGACTAAATCCATCGAATCCTAAGATTGTCAAACTTTGTACAACTCAGAATTATGAGAATCAACAGACTCGAAAAATAGCTACGAGTGAGGTTAGAGATGCGACCTTGAAGCCCTTATAGACGAGGTCCTTCTCCCAGAGCTGCCCAAACACCCACCAGACGCTCTCCATGAAGTTGATGTCCATGGTCTTGTAGTCGTTCTTGAAGTCAATCCACCTCCCCGTGCGTGTGACCATGGCCTCCCACTCGGAGACGTACTTGGTGACGATGCTGCGGCACGTCTCGTTGTACTTGCCGATGCCGAGGTCGAACACCTGCTGCCGGTTGGTGATGCCGAGCGCCTTGTCGATCTCAAACTCGACAGGGAGGCCGTGACAGTCCCACCCGAAGCGTCGCGAGACGTGGCGGCCCCGCATCGACTGGTGCCGGGTGACCACGTCCTTGATGGTGCCGGCGAGTATGTGGCCGTAGTGGGGCAGGCCCGTGGCGAAGGGGGGGCCGTCGTAGAAGATGAACTCCTCACCGCCCTCCGTGCGCCGGAGCTGCTCGTGGAAGGCGTCGAGCTTCGCCCACAGCTCGAGCACCCGCTCCTCCTGCTGCGGGAAGGAGAAATCCTTCCCCTCGCACACGTCGTCCATGGCCTCCACTCCGACGGTCGCGGTGGCGCCGACGGGGGCTGGGATTCGAGCGGTGGCGCCGAAGGGGGCTAGAGTTTCGGGCGATGGTGCGGCGGCGGCGAAAGGTAGGGCTGCAGTCGTTCCGGATGACTTTGCTCCACCGTCACTGCACATCTGGCCGTTCCCTTGTATCCGACGGTGACCAGGACTCCAGAGCATGTGCGCTGCCCCCACGCTCTGCTCCTGGGCTTCGGCCCAATATCAGCACGGCATCGGGAATTTTCTGGCGCGATATTTGGCCGGCGCGACTGCGTTTTGGCGCGAGTGTTGAAGGCTTGGCGCGGAGATCGGACTTCTTGGGAAGTGGATTTTCCAAAAGTCCCTGCGGCCACACGGGTTATCCTGGCCGGGTACAATGTGCTTGCGTCAAGATTCGCACTCAATAATGAAGAGGCAATACATTTCAGTCAATTCAACTGCAAAGGGCAAATAAGGAGCGATAAATGTTGAGTATAGTTGACCAACGGGCCAGCCTGGCTCGCCACGGCACGGGTACAGGCACGGGCCAGGCTCGGCATGAACAGTGTCGGGTTGGCCCGGCACGCCGTGTCTTTCGGGCCTCGTGCCTAGCCTTCGGCCCAAGCACGGCACTACGGACTGTAATTCGTGCCGTGCTGGTCCGTTAAGCACGGCCAAAATTGCGTGTCATGCCAACCCATAGCCCGGTGATCTCAAAACCTCTCAAAAAGATTCACTCATCAAACACTTATCAAATTCCACAAGTCACAACTCAAACAAAGGCATAATCTGTCAAAACACTCAATTGTTCTAACTTCTAAATCGAAACACGGGCAATCTCAAATCCAACAAAATAAGAAACAGAGCCACAGAAGAGAATTTAAAAGATAAACGAGTTGTTTGTGCAATGTTGTCTTATTAAAAACCTTTCTAAGTAAAACTCATTCTTTTGAGAAACCCTAGAAATATAAAAAGAGTGTGGCACAGCTCTTAATAAGTCTTACGTCATTGTTCAAAGGTCTCAAGTCACAGTCACATATGACATAAACAAAATGGAGAAAACAGATTAACAGAGCACTCTCTCCTCTTTCAACACTAATTACCAGCAGTCCTAGATGTACCAACCCCAGATGAACCAGTAGTACCAGCAACCCTATCTGCATCTTCATCGAGATACAGATTCTTGAATGAGCCCTCCAACTCTTGGTTGTCAACAGCATGTTGTAATCTTCTTTCTCCCAACTACCAATCCTTTATGTAGGCCAGCATGCCAGCCTCTCCACAGTTTCAAGCAACAGGCGACATCGCCGCTCTTCAATTATCCTTCCTGTCAAGGTGAAACATGATTCCGAAGAGACAGTAGAAACAGGAGCAGACATAATATCTCGAGCTATTATAAATATGATTGGATATGTTAGTTTGTGGTCACGCCACCAGAAAAGTAACTCAAAATCATCCTCATATGCAGTGACATTGTTACTGTTCAGATAAACTGAGAGTTCACTAATAGCACAAGCGGGTGAAGATAAAGTGAGGGCATAGGCAGAGGAAGAACTAACAACATATCTAGGGCCTCCAAATATTCTTTCGCATGCCTGTTTTTTCTTACCTGTATGGCTTACAGGCTGTGCAGTCCTTTGAGTCCTAGCTGCACCAAACTTTCTCTCATATTTGTTAAATAACTTGTAAAGTTTAGCTTTCACATCATTATAATATGAAGTATAATCACAACTAGTGTTCTCTTTAAGTAATTTCAGGACTCTAAATAAACCTCTCATCTTAGCTCTATGAACAAGAATGAATGCAATGAATATAAAAAAGGTATATGCTGTCAGTATTTAAGAAATTTAAGCTTCATAAGATATACAATAGCAATTAGATTTTGATCTTTTTCACTCGCATGTAAATGAGAAGCAATTTCTAGTAGATGGTGCATGATAAGTGGACTAGTTGGACAATAGACACCAGAAAGAACAACAGTGGAGATATAAAATAGTTCTAGAAACTCTAATATATTTTCAGCTATATACCAATACCTTACAGGCAACAATTTCGAGCCATAATTGGAATTAATGAACACAGAAAAAATATGCTTATATGTAACCAAGTGTTTAAGTATAAGATATGTAACATTCCATCTAACATCTATATCTAAGCCAAACTTTATAGGTCTAACACCCTTAGCAGTATAGTAGTTCTTAAAATAGCAATTATTTGATTAGAGGAATTTAAGAAGTTAATAGCAGTTCTAAAATCTTCTGTGTAAGGTTTGAACCTTTGTAAACCAGATTTTACAATTAGATTAATGATATGACAAACACAACGTTGATGCATAAGACTGTACTTATGCTTAAAAGGATCAAAAGGCTCAGGTGTAGGATCAGGACCCAAATAACCAGCAACATAGGTGTCAAAGTTTCCATAGCCTTATCATTAGAAGAAGCATTGTCTAGAGTTACAGAGAAAACCTTATCAATCAGACCAAACTCCTCAACCACACAAACAACTTTTTCAATAATATTTTCACCAGTATATTTCACCTCAATCAACATAAACCCAATAATATTTTTCTATAACTCCTAATCAGCACTCACAAAATGAGCAACAACACTAATATAATCTTACTTAGCATTACTAAACCAAATATCTGATGTTAGAGCAATAGAGGAAGCAACAGACAACATAGAATTCTTAAGCATATTACAACGTTCAGTAAACAGTTTACTCAGATCTCTAGTGATGGTCTGTCTAGATACTTAACAAACCTAGGTTTATGAGCACGAACAATGTAATCCTCTCACGCCTCTGTCTCATTAATACCTAACGGCAAATCAAGCCTAGCAATCAAACGACACAATTCAGATCTAGCAACATCAGGTTTATAGTCCCAGTTATACACAGAACTATGAGGATTGTAAGAAAGCCTAGAATGAACCCTAGCAGCTTGATTAGTTTTCTGCCTATAAGATTTCTGGTGCCTCTTCAAGTGCCTAGTGCCGGCATTAGATCTAGTAGACAAGGTTTGTTTACACATTTTACAGATAGTTTTAGTGTAAATCTTCCTAACATTCATATCTCGTCAAAATCGTCCCACACAGGTGATTTACGTTTGCCAACACCAGGTCCATAACAATATCTTTCGGTTCACCAATCTGAAATGTCCCGAAACTAGCATCCTAGCTGCGACAGTGGAGCAACCCAGTACACTTCTTCTACCAGTTCAAAGTAGATGGATTCGGGATGCACTGCGTCGATAGGTCGTGGGGTGATTCAGGAAAAGGCTCCAGGAGCGGCGATGAAGGAGCGGAAGATGTGGAATTGGAGGCGAGACGAAGCCAATCCGCGCTTCCGAAGGCCTCTATAGATACGTGCAATGTAGAAGACCACAGACTGCGAGGAACTCCAGGGAGCGAAGGTGAAGCAGAACAGCGTCACCCGCCACGAGAACCAGCAGATGTTCGGCAAGGATCCACTAGTTCAGCTACCGAATTGGAGGTTCAGGTAATTGTTATTTATGAGACCTTTGATTATAAGTTTGGATTCCATTTCGGAAAGTATAGATTTTAGTACAGTAAACCCTACGGATTGTGCAGAACACAGCAACAAGAATACCTTCCGGTGTATGCAAATGTCGTCTAGGATGGGGAATCCTCTATCTCCAAGTAAGTGGGTTCCTACATTTCCTAGTTACTGTCGAGCAATCTCAGATAGTCAGATCTTATGGAATAGAGAAATGATAGTCTAGTATGCCTACGAATATCTAGATAATATCTTTCGTAAGTCCAAAATAAAAGACATGCCTGCTCAACTAGTAGAGAACTAAGATCTAAGTTTGGATATTGTATTATGATTTAGCAACTTGGATTCGACTATAAAAGACTTGCTTAATCGTTTTTTGCTGAAACTGAATTCAAGAAAAAAAGATAAACATTTGTCAACCTGAATTACCTGAATAATTCAGTCATGCCAACCTCAAGTCTACTATGCAAAATATATACTATAGACTACAAATACTCAAGATGCAATAGTGACAAAAAAAATGTATTATTGTCATGAAGGAATTGGCGATTGCACGAGTCTAGAAGTTAATGCATGGATTTAGCAGTGGTACAATAAGCATATTGGATTACCAAGAAGACCTTCAAATTGGTGCAGCAAGTTGTGTGCTGGAATGTCAACTACGTGATGCAGAAAACTGTGTACAAGACAGTTATCCAGAGAGCGATGAGGACAATGAGCATGAAGACTGTAGTGATGCAGCTAGTTGTGAAGATAGTGAAACTGACGACAACAAACAGACCAGCGATGGAATTGGAGTAGTGGTGGAATTATCATTTAGTACAAGCGAGAAAGATCTTGAATGTTTTGATTGGGAAAAGTTTTACTCTACTGGAGATCTGGTCAGGAAAATAGATTCTAGTGAAAGAGCAGGAACTGAGGACATTCAGAAACAAACAACTACACAAACACTCGGATGGAAGAAAATGTGCTTTCTGAGTTACAAGCCAGGAATTTAAAAACTGTTTGTTTATTAACAATGCCAAACTTTACATGAACTTGCTTGCCTTTTTTTCCAGAGGAGAGTTCCAACTCTGCAACCGGGAGGCATTCAGGAAGCCACGGGGCATGGGAGCAGTAGAACGATCCATGAGGCGATATTGTGAGAAAAGGGAAGGAACTATATTTGAACCATACTAGTCCATCGTGCGCGTCCTCGCGTGTGTCCGTAGTTAGTTGAAAATGCAATCGCAGATCTAAATGTGTCTATATATTTTTTCAAGATCGGAGCATGGAATTAGGCTAAAGTGCTTGTGCGCGCATATGTGGGCAAGCAAGGTGACCAAATATAGGTTACAAAACAATTACATTCTTTGATCATGTAATAAGCAGCTAACAAAAAGGGTACACCGTTTCGATCTTTATCATGGAAATATGACAGGTTAATACATTTCACATGTCACAATAATGATGAGTCAGGCAACCAACATGGTTTGTATTGCTTTTCATACGTGAATTATGTCTAGCTCAGATGTTTGTTCTTCTGTCTATGTTCGTCAAAGCATGGCATAGATAAGCCAGGATTATGCATATGAATGAAATAAAAATTGATCACATAGATATAGTAGTATGTACCTGGTCTCAAAAGGCATAGGAGGAATAAGCATCATAGCAGGAATCTAAAAATCCCCAAAAATCCAATGGCCGATGTGATGCTTAGGTGGTACTCTTTCGGGGTGCCAAGTTATAACCTCCACTGGTAGCTCTGCTACTCACAACTATGTTTCTACTATCCTGGAAGCAACACACGATCACAACGCCTATGTACAGAATAGACGAATATTTTGGTAGCCAAAAACTGTGTGTGGAAATTTTACTGAATGGAGCAACGACTAATAAATCTGTAGTTTGAAGCTCAATTGAAGGAAAAAGACGTGATCATAACAGAAAAGCTAAATATAATAGAAAAGTCCAGCATGCCAGCACAAGCACTTTCTCAATAAAGCTGAGGGTCAATGAACCATAGTGTAGGAGGCAGGGAAAAATGTCATGCTTCATATGGCCAACGGTGTAGCACAAATTCATTTAAAAAACAACAATCGTTAAAAAAAACTACTCTCCATTCGAACATATGAAGTTGTCAAATATGCATGGAAAGGGATACAATGAACATAGAATTTATGGATGCGCTAAAATACAGGGGCAATGATGCTACAAATAGCGGACTGTATTTATCAAAGTAAACAAACATGATGCATAATATATAAGCAAAATAAGACGATAATCCTAAAAACTGATTTGAACAAATTATCTATCTTCCAATAGTTACTATAAGGAAATTCCATATTTACCTAAGAAGTTATCTGGTTGCAACAGTTTAACCACATAGTTCAAAAATAATAGCATACTCAGTCATTGTCCTTAGGATTCAATTACAGTTTGCAATGAAACCAAAAAATAAATTTGTAACAGGCATATAAGCTATGCACCTAGCTACAAAGAAGACAAGAATGATTAAGGAAAGAGTAGGAATCAGAATAACTAAAGAAAGAGCAAGAATCAGAATACCTTAATATTGAACCGTAGCAATTTTTGCAGATAGCAGTGAAGCGCGGGAAACAAAATTGGATTGTTGTCAGGAAAAAGTAGGTCATCATTGCATATGCCAAAGTGCTTCAGTTCATTAAGAATGCAAAACAGGACCATGCATATGTAATGGTTCGTATCACCCCATAGGCCAGATGCCTCAGTTAAAAAAAAAAGTGGAATAGAAACATCATAAAACAGCGCGTGGCCACCCCCTACCCCCGCAGCACGGCGGCGCCGCGTCTTGAGAGATGGAGAGAGACGAAGCGGATAATAGAGTTGGAGGGGAGAGAAGCAGCGGTGTGTATAGAGGACATAGGAGCACAGGATATTTTTAGATGGCAGAGTGGAAAACGCCGGGGTGAAACACAACCATGAAACTGGAAAACAAGCAGCCAAAACTTTTGACAGTAACGTGGCCACCTTGAGCGCACGCCAACTGTAGCCGAAATGCAGGAAGCAATATATTGTCACTTGAGACCAGAAAAAAGATCATAAAACAGTGATAATCATGACCGCATCTTCTCATATGGTATAGTTGAGACGAAGATATTTGTTTCCAGCAACATTGTCATTGACATGTGGTGGAAAAAGGTAAAAATAGAAATGACATGTAAATATTGTCAGGTTTGGCATGTGGGAATGCGTCACTAGCAACTCTGCAAAGATCATAAAAGAGTCGTAATCATGACTGCATACTCTTATTTAACTCTGCAAAGTGGCTGGGATTTGCTCGAGGACAACCCGTTCATGTTGGCAAAAATCACTTCATATATTTCAGAAAAAGATATCTATCTCCAGCATCATTGGTAGCTAGGGTTTGGTCGAGCACGCGCGGAGTGGCGGGAAGGGGCAGCGCGGGGGAAGCAGCGCTGACGGCTACCGGCATGGCCCAGGCGTGCCGCTTCTTGGCCGAGGACGTCCACCGTGGGGGCCCACGCATGGCTCTGCGCAGCAGGCCGGGGGCGCCATCGCCCTGCCAGCGAGGCGCGCGGCACACGGCCATCCGGTGGTGCTGGGCCCAGCCAGCACACCGCCCTGTTGGGTGAGAGGGAGAGGGAGAGGGAGAGGGAGAGGGAGAGAGGGGAAGGGAAGGTGGACATGGACGCGGCGGAGGCGACGTCTGCGGGAGCAGAAGCGTCGAGGTCAGAAAGGAGAAGAATCGAGAAGGGGAATTAGAAGCCGAAGCTGGGTATATATTTGGTCTTGTGAATTCGGACGAGAAGCCGGAGAAGCTAAAGGAAAGAAAAGAGGAAGCCGGAGAAAGTCACGAGAAGCGGTAGAAGCTGTTTCCGAAGAGAATCCGCTTTAAGCAATAAGGGCCACGGGATGGAGGATCGGACGAATGGGGTCATTCGGGCAGACGTGGATGCTGTTCCTGGCAGCCAAAGTAACCTACTTTGATAAGAGTAGATGTTGGTCTAGAGTTTGATTAAGAAGCAGAGGCATTTGAGTTTTACAACGTGTACTCATGGGAAGTGGGATTTGGGATTCGCAAAGGAAGCCTTGACTCAGATAAATACGGCTATCAGACATCTAGGGTCTTGGTCTGCTAGAGATGGGTAAAATAATGCCATGTAAAATCCAGTCCCAATCACAAGCTAGATATGTTTACTAGTCAAAGAAGATAAAAATAAATTCCCCCTCAAAAAAGAAGATAAAGGTAAACTGCAAGTGTTCTTACATCTCTACTATAAGGGACCAATCAAAACTATACTAGGTCTCCTAAAAAAAGTCCTCCGCTGAGAGACTACAACCATTGTGCACCAACGAAATTGTACCCAGGATTACCGTATCATTAAAATCTATGGCTCCTAATCATTTCTCACAGGCTTCAACTTGATCCAATGGCCAACGTTATTTGGATCTCCCCCACCCAGGCTTCAACGCACGCCTCACACATCCCGCAGGCTACGGTAAAATGGAAACCAATGGAAGTCAATCAAGGCAAATATAAAAGTCAATCAAGACAAATAGGAAGGAGGGATCCGTGACTCCGATCAGGGCAATTTCCAGAATTGTCATTATAATGGAAAAACCCACGGCGAGTTCGGCCCCATCTGACGCGCCCCTTCCAAAATTCTCCGTGCCGTTCTGGTATTGCGTCAATAAGGAATGGCGACAAACCTGCCAACATACCCACTCGCATGTTTCCGTCAAGAACACGTGGGACCTGATTTGGTGACCCCACGCGTTAGTAGGAGTAGTGGAGCGTCTGCAGCGTGGCTAAACCTAGAAAGGTCACCCCTTTCTTCTCATAAAATACCAACGGCGGCACCCTGGACAAGGAAGCAAAACGGGTCACTTACAGTTCGGACCCACAAAGAGGAGATCGATGAAGAGGTTTAGCACATTTGATATCAAAGAGAGGAGTTAGACCACTGTGTTATAAAAGCAACACACTACACGCCCTGACCGAGTTTATAAAATAAACGAACCGACTTGACACGTGATTATAAAAATAAAAGGTCATTATGAAATAGAACACGCAAGCTAGAGACAATTAGTTTTGTCCTAATTTTTAGATATATAGCTTTTGCTATGCACCTAAATATACATTATGTCTATATACATAGTAAAAACTATTTCTTCCATTCCAAATTATAAGTCGCTTTGATTTTTTTGGTATATCCATTTTATTATGCATCTAGATATAATAATATGTCTAGATACATAGCAAAATGGATGAACAAAAAAAGTTAAAGCGACTTATAATTTGGAATGGAGGGAGTATGTATCTAGAAAAGTTGGAACGACTTATAATTTAAAACAGATGGAGTACTTAAAACTACTTGATAAATCAGTTGATTATGCCAAGAAGAAATGCTTTTTTTTCTTCTTTTGTCCAATAATTTTCATTAGTTAGCTTTCTAATACCCAAAAATCATCTTAAGAAAGAAAAACAGGATGAGAGAGAGGGAGAAACCGAGGAACAACTAGATAAATATCCATCGCGGTTGCGCACATATATTTACGACTATATCTACTATTTAATTTTTAAAAAGATCAAATACAATTTTTTTCTTTCATTTATCAAAAGTGAATTATAGAGTTACTTTAAGAAGCTATATCTACTTTAAGAAGCTTGGTACGACATCTTTGATTATTTCGGATGAAGTTTGCATGAAGTGCCCATGAAGATCTCCAAGACATGTTTAAGGACTTAGGCATATTGTAAATTATATGGTTAATGCGAGAAATAACTTTATTATGCCTTGTTACGTGTAAATGTTTCCCGGATTATATATACATGGTCATATACAATTGTGTGAAAGTTAAACTCTGAAAAAAATCGTTGTTTGGTTGTTTCCATGTACATCTCTGAATGAAAGCCGTAGCGTTAGCACGGACACTATACTAGTCTTACAAGTGTTCTTTTTGAATTTGCCACATGCAGGGTTTTGATAAGCGTGTGAAAACAAAGACGAAAGGATGCAACTGCAAGGCGATGATTAAATTGCACTGGACAGAAGATGATGGCTGGTTCATATCAACATTTGTAAAAGAACATAACCATGAGTTATCAGCAACAGATCAAGAGAAAAAAGAATGGAACTCCCATGGAGACATAGATCAGGCAACAAGGGACATGATAAAATATCTACGGGAAAACAATATCTCACTCAGTAAAGTACATTGCATAATGGGTAGCATGTTTGGCAGTATGGACAACATTCCTTTCACTAGGAGGTCACTGAGAACTATCTGTGCACATATTGCAAGGGAACAGCGGGATCATGACATAAAGAAGACTTTGGAACTATTTAGGCACATGCGTTCTGAGGATCCCGGATTTCAATTCAGTGTCGATCTTGATGAGAAGGACCAAATAAAGACACTGATGTGGGCACTAGGTAGAAGCAGAAGCAAATATAGTTGCTTTGGTGATGTTGTGACATTTGACACTACTTGCTGCACAAATCTATACAAGAAGCCTTTTGGCCTGTTCGTTGGGGTCAATAACCATTTCCAGAGCACTATTTTTGCTGGGGTATTGATGAGGGATGAGACAGCGGAAAGCTTCGAGTGGGTATTTAGGGAATTCTTGGCATTAATGGGTGGTGTCCACCCACAAACTATACTAACAGGTAATAGCCGCATTCAGAAAAATATTTTTTTAAAAGAACACGGCAAGTTTTCTAATCATACTATCTGCACATTATTGGCCGTCCTTAACTCCTAAAATAACCGCCAACACTTGCATGAAAACCACTCAAATGAACACCAAACTTAGTGATATGGTTTATAACTAACGAATTCCACGAGTTTTGGTGATTCATCATTTGCAGGAAGGCATTTGTGGAAATACCCAATAAAAGGCTAAAGAACAAAGAATACATATCGGTCTATTCAAGCCCAAAGGAAAGAGGCCCAATCGCCAGGCAAATCAGGGCCCGAATATGAGGAGAACAAGCCCAAACCCAATTCAAGCCAACCCAACTCCGCGCCAAACCATGATGGCCCAAGCCACAAGGATCACTGGAGATCACCCATCGAAGAGGGGCTCGATGGGCCCAGCTAGGGTGCGTCCGCACCCCCAGCTGGCCCAAACGGCCCCATCTCGCGCGGGCTGCCACTTACCGATGTCCCATGGTCAGTTGCGAGGGTTTGGCGGTGCATTTCAAGAATTTGGGACCTAAGTAACACCAGGATACGTTTAAAAATATGAAAATGCATTCTAAGAGTTTAGGAACCTACAGTATAACCCTTAGGAACAAGTTTACAGACCACATATGTATTTTACTCTATTTGTTTCATCAATACAAGGCACATTTCATATACTCTAATGCAAAACATGTGTTGTGCAGTATATACCCATAGGAACACTTCACTATTAGCTTTGCATGGTTACACGTTGTACTAAACATAATCTTTTAGATAATATAGTGAGGAGTGGTGTGGTCATCTTTCAATAGTTTCTTGCTATATATGCACATAAAACAAGCCAAGTGTAACTTAAGAAAGTGAAAACCTCCACAACCTAGATGTGCACTAAAGTTTTTCATGATTCTACTCTAATAACAAGTAAGTGCGATAAGAGAATACAAAAATAAATATGTACAGAGATGCAAACAAAGCATGACAACTCTTTCAAGGTATGTTGGCCCTAGAACTCCTTGAACACCCTCCTCCCACATAAGATTCAAGATGCACACTAGGCTTAGTTTAGACCAATGGTGTTTATCCTTATCCTAATAACTGCTTTGATCTTTGATCTCTTCACTTGGTGGCAAGGGCAAACATATATGTGGGTGTTTGTCCACAGTAGCTCTGGCAACCTTCAAACAACTGTGTATGGTGATATTTGTTATTTATAGAGTCAACTCCAAAAACTACCTGACAGAGATAGAGCTACATAAATTTTTAAACATTGTACAATGTTGTATTCAATCCCCCTTTCTGAAGATTTAGAACGAATGGGAAACAACACCGCAAGATGCTTTGTCACAATGCAAATCTAATACCAGATTAATTCTATGACATACCTCACATAATGGAGTGTCCTTAGTTGAAACTTTGGTTCTTCTCCATATGTTTTCCCCTTCAACATTGTATTCTCTGGTGCCTAAATTGCATGATGCGGTACACCACCTCTCAATATGATGTTTTTTTTTTAGCTTGAATTGAGAGGCTATAGTAGCTCCTCTGTCTGAACACTATGTGATTAGGGAGATTTATCTATACCATAATCTTTCTCAAATCTAGATTTCGTGGCTTCTTTTCTTTGATGCCCCAAGTTTTTAATTTTATATTTAGTACTAGCTAAGCATAGTGCTCATCATAAACTAGGTAAATAATGTAAAGACTCTTGGCCAACTACTAAATTTAGACTCTGTTAGTACTATATCCAAAGAGAAACGAAGTTGTCTTACTAACACATGACACTCTAAACCCTCTTATATCTTCATGTACCTCTTTTTTTCTTTGATTGTATCCTTTGATGTGTTTGATTTCCCAAGTGCACCACCTAGCATTCATGTGACAAGAACCTTGCGCACTAGCGAAAATTGTTGGTCGTCCCATCCATTGATGTGTTTACATTTATCATAACAATTACCTAGACCCTATGCTAGAGTCATCATGATTATATGCATATATATTTGTATGGTCATGTTTGTTTCATCTTGTATCATGAATTCTATCTCCAAAAGCCAATATTAAAAAATGTCCATTCCAAGAATTGATTCTATAAACAATTCTATTGCTGGTCTTGTTCCACTTGAATCCACTATATGGCGTAGATATACGGATGGCAGTTGAACCCAGGTGCTGCACCGCCATGATGTGGGCATGGGTGCCAAATTTCACTCTTGGGTTCCTACAAAAGCCCAAAATATAAGGGCCACCCTATGTGTCCAAGTATCCCATGTTCAGTTGCCAACAACATGCTTATATATCTTAGATTTTTAGTCTATTTCAAGAACTTCTATATAATTACTTCATACATGTGTGTTAGACGACTAGATGTGGGATATAGTGCCTATTTGGTATAGATTATATGATGCTTATGGTCAAAGTAAACTGGAACTATAAGCCAAACATCACCCTTTTCTATACCTTTTTTGGACTCACTTTTCCCCGTAACCCTCATTTGTACTAATTAAAATGTGGAAGCTATGTTAGACTAGTTCGTGCTGACCACACTTTTCTGCTATTTATGCAACTTCTTAGGAAAGTTATACCAAACATGCCCATATATAGAGAAGCAGATTAATTGCTTCTTTTTAACTTTCTATACTTATTATTAATGCAATTGTGATGTACATTACTTGTGCCTTTAATACACTAGGGGGTTCTGAAACCCACTAGTGACCCATGGGTGTGGGTGCAAAATTCATCCATAGGATGTTACGAGGGTGTATGATAAAATATTGTTTAATAAAAGCTTCTGTTTCCAAAAAATGATAAAATATTGTGGGTTTGTCACGAGTGGGTGTTTATTCCACTGCTGTCATAGAGGTGCTTGTACAGGTCTAAAGGGTTGAACTTAGTTGGGTTTGTAGGTTAATGGAGTTATCGCTCATGCACACATTGACTCAAGCTTAGTGACTCAAAAAACACATAGGAACCAAGACACATCACCCAAGGAGTGGTAAAGGAGGACCCTGAGACCCAAAAGGATTCAAACCTCAAAGGCATTTGGATACAAAAGGATTCAAACTTCCAAGTGTTGTAAGGCCTAGAAATAAGATTCAAACTAGTAATTCAAAACATGGACATGAAGAACTTAAACATCAAAGGTGTTCAAAGGCTTAGAGAGTTCAAATCTCCTTGGCTTTAGAAGATTCCATAAGCAATGACTAGGAAATATGTTCTTGCGTTGCTAGGGTGAAATTCATACAATGAGGAAACATGCTCGTTGCTATAGGTGAAATTTATACAAGGGAACATGCTGAACCAAGACATCCTTAGCTTTGGGTGGTAGCAGGCTAGCAGCTTCAAGCTCCTTTGGCCCATATGGGGGAGGTGCGGGGCTCCCTGAACTTGGAGCCTAGGCCATCAATTTTTCGTAGGTGAGGAGCATATCCACTATGGATAAGAATGTTGATCTATTATTGTGGCACCTTTTTCACCACCGTACCATTTGCTATGACCCTTCGCTTCACCCATGCCCCCTTAAGTGTCGTCCCACATGGATTTTGTGTCCGTCCATCGCGCGTTGCGATTCGTGCTAGCTCCCCCTCCGCACACGGGCTGAGCTATGGGCTGCGGCGGCCTTTTTATTATTTTTTATTTTTTTAAATCTTGGGAGTCGCGCCATTTTGTATTCATTTCTCTCGAGACTGGGAGGAGGGTGGGGAACCTGCACGGCGGATGGGGGGCGGAGGGTAATCTGCTGGTGATTTCTAGGGTTTGTGAATTTCTATTCAATTCTATCACTTCTGTTGTGTGAATCCAACCTTGTTATTGTGTTCTCCGTCTCGTATTCACACCCCTGTGATCTATTGGCGATTTTTGTGCGACATTTATGTGAACTACCTCTAGAACCTGCTCAAGTAAGTGCCCCCTCCCCACCCCGTCTCCCTTCCTCCCTCCTCGATTCGCTTCTGTTCGTCCTCTGGTTACGCGCTCGCCTGCCGCGCTCCGCTCATGGATTTTCCTCCAGGGAGCCTCCAATCGTGGGATCCAGGTCGATGAGGCGGCCCTCTCCACTTAATCCGGTGAGGCTTTGGACCTATCCATCCGTGTGTTTCTGTGGACATTCTGTTATGTTTTTTCTCAATTTGATTTCGTTGTCTTTGGGCGGTTAGGCGATGGTTCACGGCGGCAGTCGCCAATCAAACACCGTCAAAACTATAAGCCTTAACGCCACCTCATCATTTCTGATTTCATTCTGACAACGAAAATCTTATCCTCAGACTGAGGATAAGGTATCTCGATAGAGGCTGGCAGGCTACAATGGCTGAATCGCCGGTTACTCTTCCTGTCAGTGCTAGTGTCGTTTCGTTACCTCATTGACGACCCTTGTCACACCCAATTTTAAGAACAAAAGAGGATGTATAAAAGTCTTATGTGTACCCCAGGAACGGTCGCACACATAAGTGGATAAATTGTGAATTGTACCAACACAATGTTTATTACATAGCGAATAAATATTCAACACATAGTCTCAAATATAGATATAATAGCTGCTAAGATAACTCTCTTGCGGAAGCTCCAACAGGGACGTCAACTGGTGAACACCAAGCCTAATACTCATCACGATAATCTTCAATCCAATCTTGATCTATTACCCATCCGGGATTTTTCCAACATAAAAGATAAAGCAAGGCATAAGTACATGTCGTACTTAACAAGATAACTAAGGGTTCATGAGGCTCAAATAGCTGACACTGGTTTACTGCGGTTAGCATTTAAGTCGTCATCAAGTTTAGCATTTATTAACATCAAGGTAGCAATAATCCCATAACACATGATCAATGAACATGAATAATCAATATCTTAAACAATTAACATAAATGATCATCTTAACAAGTAAAAGTCATTATCCCTTAATGTAAGTGTTCCAAGGTCACTCGTATCCATGAGCACGGCTAGTATACCAGTTTGTTAACTCTGTGCAGAGGTGTACACTTTCACTGTGAGTCATGATTTCCAAATGTATGGGTTTGCAAGGTCCAAAACACCGAAAATCATATAAAGCCACCTAAGAGCTTGTCTAACCGGCCAGGGCCGCAGGGTCATCAGATATAGGAACCCCCTTCCAATAATATAAAAGGCCGCTTCCATAGCTAGGCTCAATAGGACAGAGGCTGTCCTATACCCAACTCGCAGACCTCTAACCAGCTAGAAAAGGGTTTCTCACGCAACTAGAGCCAGAGCCATATAGCCCTCACAGCTGTACATTAATCTCGGATAATCAGTTACACGACAAGTCCTTCTGTTGCTAAAAAGTCATCTTGTTTATGTTTATAGCATATTCATTAATCAAGTTTCAAGATCATGATTATTATTGCGCTAGCAAAGTTACTACCCAAATGCAAACCTCCCAAGGTGACAAGGTATAAGGTATTCAATTGCTAAGGCATCCTATCAAGGGTATCAAGGAAGACACATGCATATGTATTTTAGTGAGCATCATGAATAGGACAACAAGGATGGTCCTTAGCTATACTTGCCTTGATCAAAGTTCTCCTGAAAGTCTTGCTGGTCGTAGAAGTTCTCTTGATCACGAACGTAAACCTCACCGTCTGAACTCGATCAACAACACCAAGCAGCAACATACAGTCATCCGAGCAATCATGCACGAAGCAAACAAAGGGCTATAGTTAGAACAATACGCCACCAGCAAGAAAACAGTTTGAAAAGTTCATAAAACTATTCTACACGTTGCTACAATCACACAGACGCGAAGATCACGAAAAACGGAGTTACAACGAGAAAGTTATGATTAAAACAAGTTTCCCTATTAAAGAAATAGATTAAATCTAAACTCGAAATTTAAAGTTCAAAAATATGGTGACAAATTATATGAACAGATAGATCTCGAAAAGATGAATCTAACGCAAGTTGAATGGTCCAATTTGGAGTTAAAACGATTAAGTTGTGAGCAATTAAAGGTAGTGGCAAAACTATAATTAGATGGAACTTCAATTTGAATCTGTAAATTGGAAAATACGTTTTCCAGAGATGAAAGCGTAAACCAGGGAATACGCTTTGGATTGCGGGTTCGAATCCCAGAGAGTTCAGGGGCTCTATAGCCAAAAGGCCAATCGAAGGGGTATCAGCCGTCTAAGGCCGTTGGATCCAATCTAGACGGTCCAGATTAGACCGGGAGGGTGAGGGGCGGCACTGCCGACCGAAGAAGAAGGGGGAGACGGCGGCCGACATGAACGGCGGCGACCGAGCTCGCCAGAGTTGGTGGTTTAGGCGATTCCAGTCACCTCGGAACACGAGACCGGTACCAAACGAAAGCGGAGATCGAGGGGACCTCACCTGGCAAGAAGATGGAGACCGAGGGAACCCGAGGCGAGCGTGCGGCTTCGAACGGTAGCAACGGTGTCCCTGCAAAGGTCGTCGACGCGTTGTGAGCAACCGGGCGCAAGAAAAAGAGAATGGAGAGGACATGCAGCCTCGCAGATGCAACGCGAAGCCCATCTGCTGGCTTACGACGGCGGTGAAGCGGTGTAGCGACGGAATCGACGGCGCGGCGGCATCTACGGTTCGCGGCGGCGCTGGAGCTCGGGAACGAGGCGCTGGTGCTCGGTTTTGTTGTGGGGGCGTGCGAACGCGAACGTGCGCACTATTTATGGACGCGAGGATGTGCGGGTTGCACCAGGACGCGAGGAGACACGTGGCTCGGTCGGTGCCATGTTCGACCCGAGTCCGGTTCGAGGAGGAAGACACCGCTGACGTGTGGGCCACCTTCGTCAGCGAGACAGAGAGAGGAGGAGGGCTGCTGCCGCTGTGGGATACCGTGAGCTGGGCCTCGGCCTCCTTGGCCCAAGAAGAAGAGAGGAGGAGCGGGCCTGCTCAGCTTGGCTACTTGCCGGGCCAAAAGCCAAGAGAGTGAGAGAGGTGAGGTTTTATCCTTTTCTTTTTATTTTCCAGAATTTTGAATCAACCTTTTCAAAAGGAATTGGAAACTCTTTTCAAAAGCTACCAAAAACCAGTCAAACATAATAAAATATGCATCAGCATGTATGCAGCAACCTGTTCCTAAGCTTAGGATAAATTTTAGTTTCACAAAGTTATTTATTTTACTATATTGACATGCTCAAAAAATTGCACTAAAATCAATTTCAGCTATTTTAAAATGATGCAAAATTTTGGGTGTTACAACCCTTGGCTGTTGAATCAACGTGTTGTGGGTTGCCAGTTGCAGGCACCAGGGGCGTTCACTTCCTGTGCCGAGAGCAGCACCGTGGAGATGGGCACCGAGAAGTCTAGAGTGTATAGCACTAACATGACGTAGACTATGGGGGTAGGTAAAGAGAATGTTTGCTTCTGCGTGTGCTGCTAAGAGAATGTCTGCTTCTGCGTGTGCTGCTTGTAGTGTTAGGCCTTGTTAGACGCTAACTGCTTTATCACATTTTGGGCAAATTGATTGGTGACTTGATGAATTTATAGCCAGGAAATAAAATATTTCCTAGACTCCTACGTGTGTCACAATCAGAGTGTTGAGCTGTCAGTGTGATCGGACCACATGTGTAACAAACACTCACTCTCCATTCTAGTATGGCAGTTTTCTTTCCGTCTGCTTCCTAGATTCGAACACATTTTGGCGATTATGAACAGTTGTTCCTGAGTGTTTAACTTACCATGTCCAGTCTGCCAAAACTTGATACTGCGATAGTGCTTCAGATGTAGTTTTGTTGCAATAACAATTATGTTCCCGCTTCATGCTTCAACATTATGCTTGCCATCTAACCCTTGTGATTGCATTACTCTTTTACTAAGTTTGGTCTATTAACTTCTCTGATATGTGTTCCTTTTTTCCTTGTTACTATAGCGTTGACATATAGACATGAACTTGGAATGAACTACAATTTCATACGCCCAGACTTGATTGTAGGATCTTGCTTATAGGTGCTTGTCACATCCTTCTTTATACAGAAATATCGCTCCATAGTCCCTACCTCTGTCTGATTATCTGCATTCATGTGTAGAGCCCACTTGATGTTGATAGGCTTCGGAAGATTGGTGTAAAAACTGTATTCTGCTTGCAGCAAGATTCAGATCTTGAGTATCCCCACTAATATTTTGTAACGCATAATCAACTACCTTTACCAATCTTTTGATTTGAAACCATCAATTTCATAAGCCCTTTTAAGGGCTCAAATTTGCTAAACTAGACAACTCGTTTAGCAGTTGTAAAGTTAATCCCTTCATTTCAGCAACAAACACAACAAAATAGTCACCCAGTCTTTGTAGTTTTGTTATGAATTAATAGATGCTACCTCTGATTTGAACTGAGAAACTACCTGGGTTACTCCCTTTTCATGCTGACTATGTTAGATATCAATATCTACAAAAATGAACTTCAGCCCTAGTAGTCTAATCTTTTATGTGTCTATGTTGGTCAATGCAGCACAAAACATCTTCTAAAAGTTTATTTGTATTTTAATAAAATGGTCTTTTGTTGTTTCCACTGACATCTGATGCTTCCATTCCGTGAATATATCTTTCTTCCTTTACCATCCAACTTGTTCATATATTTTGGAGTTGACATCGGTGCCATTCAAGATTATTCTCTTCAATTCAAAGATATCATGCACTGCCGTGCTGAAATTAGGTACCCAAACAGTCGTTATTTCTTTTTGGAAGTTTAGGGCCAAGAACTTTGTGTCATAAATCACTGACCTTGTTTATATACAATTAAACAAATCCTTTTCACCATGGGGTAATGCCCATTAGTTAAGTTTATAAGCTGTATAGTCTCTTGAGGAAATAGAGGATCTGTATTTCCATCGAACGACACTTATATGCCAGTTGCCAGTTTGTTCTCCTAGCATTGATCTAAGTGCCCGCTTTTTTCCCTTATTGACGTTATTCTGCATATTTAAACTGTTCCTATGTTTAATCACAATAGGGATTTTGATGCTTTTGATTTGCGATTGAGGCTTCTTGCTGTGGTTAGCAAACTGCACAAGCTTATCAACTGTAATGGTGATGTAACATATATACATTGTACTGCTGGACTTGGAAGAGCTCCTGCTGTTGTAGTAGGTTTACATAGCACTGTTTTTTTTGTTTCCCAAGACAGCCTATTGTTTTACAGAGTCCATTTGTTTCTCTATAGATCCTTTTGCTGCACTAGGTTTACATTATTTTTCTTATATTGCTCATAACCAGGTTGAATGAAAGCAAACCTTTTGGAGAAAACCATGCTTATGTGCTTTAGAAAGAGTACTAAGTACCAATCCTCCCAAGTTACAAAGTTATG
This sequence comes from Miscanthus floridulus, assembly GCF_019320115.1. Lineage (NCBI taxonomy): Eukaryota > Viridiplantae > Streptophyta > Magnoliopsida > Poales > Poaceae > Miscanthus > Miscanthus floridulus. The sequence continues at coordinate 159,982,669 of NC_089587.1, forward strand.
CCTAGATAAAAAAAAGAGCATCCCATGATGCACTGACATCATAAATACAAATGCTACAGTCTGTAGCTTTGTAGCGCTTTAATAACCTCAAGATTTGACTGGGTCTAATTTCTTTCAAGTTATGTAACTTAATTAGAAAATAGTACTTAGGGGGACACATCATCGGCTACAATTTGTTATTGTCCACAGCCTTGAGCATTGTTGTTTGATAGCTTTCTAAGTCCGAGCACTTTTTGTAAATTTCAGTTGGCTTATATGTTCTGGATTCTTGGGTACAGTCTCAACGAAGGACATCAGCTGCTGTAGGTAATTCATTGCAGTTGGTACAACCTTTTTTCGAATATTTCAGCAGTTCTGTTTGTTGAAAGAAAAGATAATATGCTGATTATCTGTGCACCGAAAAACTAACATCTAATGATTATCTGTTCTTAAATTCATTTTTCATTTTGTAGAGTAAACGAGCTTGCTTTCCGAAGTTGGAAGCCATTAAGTTGGCAACTGCTGACATTGTAAGTGAATATTGTACTGATTTCTCAGTAGTAGTTATGATGGAGAAGTGGATACAGATCATGGCGAGTCAAAGATTTTTCTACTAAGCGATGACTGTCTTATTATTTAGCTGACAGGATTATCCAAAAACACAATCACTTTGAAGTGGGAAGACGATGGTTGTTCCTCTGTTGAAATTTCTGGGCTCGACATTGGCTGGGGCCAGGTATGTTTTTCCTTCAATTGAGCGTTTAAAGATTTCCCACTAGGATTAGGGCATTTATTGAAGTTGCATAATAAATTAGATGCTACTACCTGTCCACCTCTGGCCATATTTATATGACGTTCCGACAAAGCAGTCTTTGTTAACTGAACTGGCCCCTATGGTGGGGATGTCATATATTGGACAGGAGGGAGCACATATATATTCTGTATGAGGCTTAGTGGATTAAACTGGCTATATATATATATATATATATATATATATATATATATATATATATATATATATATATATATATATATATATATATATATATATATATATATATATATACTTTGCGGATGAAACTAGGCCCATGCTAGCTCAAAAAACATTGTCTCAAACAGGAATGCCGTTATCCTAGTTAACTCTTAATGTTGGCACTGATTGTAAGCAGCATAATTTTAATACAGCTGTCAAGTTGTCAATAATGTAGCAGGTTACTTTAAACCAGGTTTTTTTGGATATTATTTGTTTTGTCGTATGCACTCGACGGTTAACGTTTTGTACCTGCAGACTACAATAAAAGGCTCTCACAAATTCTCCTGTTTAATATCAATTATGGAAAAAATGATATGTATGCAGTACTATCTGTTCCATTTTGCACAACTTGTGTCTTACAATCTGCTTTAGATAGATATGCCTAAATCAAAATTACAAATATGATTTCCCCTCACATGATTATGCCTTCATTGTTATGCAGTTCATAATGTAGAAGCACCATTTTTATTGCACATTTATTAGTAGTAAATTGCACACTTCAACTACTGCAATTATGGTGTGTAACATGTGTAATATCTGGTCTTTATAAATAACTTTGTCACTATTTTAGTTAACTTATAGTATGTAATTGTTCTTGCTTTAGGGCATCAATATTCTTCTGGATGGGCTATTTGGGACTAGAAATGGGTCTTTTGTTTCAGTGTAAGCACTAGCCAGTACATTTTTAAGGAGTGCATCTCATTTCTATTTTAATACAAGTCTTCTCTTTAAGGAATAGATCTAATTTGGCTTGAGAATTAGTGTGTGTTTGTGTCTTTAGAATGCATTTGTGAAGCTGGTAGGGTAAAAACTTTGTAGTGGTGCCAAAATGCTAATATGACGCCCAACATATATTTTCACATTTTAAATTTAAACATTCTCCAGCTAATTTGAACGCACGATAATTAGTTTGGGTCTGACGTTGTGGTTGCAGCTTCAGTGTAAGAACTAGCCATTTTCCTGATCCTACACTTATTGAAAGTCATGAGTTTACTTTGTTGCTGTCCAGGTTGTCTATATACTGGACCAAGTTTGTGCACTAGAAAATGAGATGGTTCTTTGTTTAAAGAAACAAAGGCTTGACTGTATATGTAAATGCATTTTTATTTTAATAATTCTTTCATTTTTAGCATCTGTTAGGATTGTATATTCTCTCTGTACATGCCGGGCTAAGTTCATCGTACCAATTATTGTGTATCTTATAGGCTGCAGATAGCATGTTGATAAAGAAATCTGCTACAATCATGCTTAGTGGAAAAGAAGCCTGTCCAGGCCCCGGTTACTTTAGTTGGCTTTGAAGATGTGCTTGAAAATTATGAGAAATCAATACAGAATGCAGTTGCTGACCAGCCAGTTAGTGTTCCCGTTGAGGCTGGTGGCTGTCAGTTCCATCTATACAAATTGGTAAATAAACCTGCCGTAGTTAGCAGCCAATATTTCGGCACAAGTTTATCTATTGTTCTTAACTTGTGTTTGATTTTTATTAGGGTGTGTTCAGTGGAACTTTGCATCGTAAACCTTGACCATGGTGAGCAATTTGATTTCCTTTTGCCCTACAACTTCTAATGTACCATACGGTTATTTTTCTTTGGCCTATGCTGTGATTGAAGAACTGTAGTGAAGCGGTGCTTACTACTTTTAATCACACTTAAAAGTCTGGTTAAAAAAATATGATATTGTACTACAGGTTGTGCAAAGTTTCTAGGAACTATTTGCACAAACAAAATACAAGGAAGAAGCTCAGTTGCCTGCAGTCTCTGTAGGGCCTCTTCAGGACACCTAAGACTGTTGCAAAATTTCAGGTGAGGTTGTTGTTTTTCGAGTTGACATATGAAGTTGTTGAAGTTCATGGACCTCCTTCTTGTCCATAGCTGTTGTAGTTCATTGGTGGTGTTGAAGTTGTTGTAGTTTCTCTGTTAATTGTGATTTGTGCCTGCCCACACCAAGTTTTTATCCTTGTCCTTTCATACAAAAAAAATTCTATTGTGATTTGTGCTAACACATCTTGAACTTTGTTAATTGTGATTTGTGCTAGCACACCCCTCTTATTTGTCCTTGTCCTTTCATAGAAAAAATGTCTCTTATGATTTGTGCTAACACATCTTGAATTCTGTTAATTATGATTTGTGCTAACTACATGCAGTAACAAAGGCATTTGTTTGTGGTTGTGGACTAGGATTTTCATGCCATGGGTTAGCTGGCTGATAACTGATTGTTACTGCATGTAGTTGCACTAGTATTGTTGACATCACTACTCATGCAAAAGCTATTTGACTATGAATAACATTTTCTAGTTGATAGAGGATAGGATCCTAAGTAAGTAGATTATAGGTGGCCATGTTAACACATGATATTTAACTAAGCTCACATGATATTTTCTTTTTTGGTTCTTGCGTGCTTGTAGAAGTGCTGGGTTAGCTACTTGATTTGGTTAGGACAAAGTTAATCGAAGTGGGTAGGGAAGTGATTCAAATCAGCTAATTTATTAGGTTTGTGTGTTATCCATCCAGAGTGCACAATATCAGAAGCTCTGTATGAGATAGATATCTGATGTCATTTCAGACTTAGCTGGTATCCTATATATTTTGGCACTTCTTTTGTTTGTATTCTCTAAATTCAGTATTAAGTCCATTCTGCTGCATCATAGATTTCATTAGAGGTCACTTCTGGACTGCAGTTTTGAAGTTATTATATAACTGTTCTCACAATGAAGTTGTTTACTTTCAGGCTTCTGACACCACCTGGAACTCCACTATTCCCTTCTCTAGAGGTTGTCTCAAAAGGTCCACAGTGAGCCAAGCTGGAATGCCAAAGGCTCGTCCAACTGCCTTAAAATCAAGGGTGAGCCATTTGAACATAAGCTGTACTTTGGTTCTTTGTAGTGCAACTGTACAAGATTATCATAAGCAATATTTCTAACTGCACCAGACAAAGTCAGTGAAATTTCACCTTATTTGAACATAAACTTTACTTTGGTTCTATTCTGTTTATTGTGATTTGTGCCTACCCAAATCAATTTGTTCTCCTTGTCATTTATGTTGGGATGTGTGTGAGATTATGTTCATTCATAGTCACTTCTGTCCCTGTAGCACACCATAGTCCATGGCACTAATTGGTTGTTTTTTGTATTTAGGAGGAGTTGCTTGTGTCTTTGTGTGTATGTGTGTGGAGGAGGCACAGGTGTGTCAGTGTTACCACGGTTTGCTTGCCTCTAAATCCTAATTGATGCATATTCTTTGCTTAAGCTGCAGTAGCCATCATGCCTAATTGAGCTCGGTCTCTCCACTGAGAATGACATTGATGAAGCATTTTTGTTTTACCCTGTACTGCTTGTGTATAGCCTCATCCTCCTGTAGTTTTGGATAGCTGTGTGTTTTGTGGCTGTTGTAGTGGAATAGTAGGAGCTCACATCTTTTAATTATGTGTTGCATATATGTATACACTATACAAGAAAGCTGTGTTTAGTATCCATTTCTTGATTGCATATTTATAAGTAATAAATTGCACACTTAAAATACTGCAATTATGGTGTTTAACATGTGCAATATCCGGTGTTTATATATAACTTTGGCACTATTTTGTATGGGAGGCGTGCGTCGCAACTGCTGTCTTAATCTGAGTTTTTTTGTTTGAAGTCAATATGCTGGTGCTCTGTCATTGATTATATCACAGGTTTGCTGTCTGTTTCTTTGTGATGTCCTTCTTTCACTATCTCTTTGGTAATAATATGATGCTGAACTTACTATAGGATCTTATGGAAGAATTTCTGGAGTAGGAATCACATATGAATATATGGTGTACAATAGGTATGAGTCCTTTGCTTTTTATCTTACTTGAAATGTACTTTCAGTAGTGCAATAGTTCTGTAATATTTTATAAGGGCCAAAGCTTACTTGTCTTAGACCAGTAAAGACATGATGGTTGCTGAAATGCTGAGTATTCTTCATTCCGTGCATATGGTTAGTTCAGCTATGACAGCTAAATGCATAGATATTCAGTTTAGGGTGTTGATAGCTACCAACTTTGAAGCATTTTGTTCTGTACTTGGACCTGCTTCTTAAACTATGCATCTGTGAACTGATTATCTTGTAGGATGTGTGGCGCTTGTTCTCTTCAGTGCTGCTGCCGGATGGAATATCACCCTTGTGATGTTTGAAGAGACTATTTTCAACAATGAAAGGACATGTCATCCTGGGTCTGAAGGGACAAGGTACATGAGACGTGTACCAGGAAGCTTCTAGCTAGACATGTTGTGTAAAAATCTATTGTTTTAGAGGCAGACAACAAACGTGTGCTACTTTGTGCTAAAACACATAGTTTCTTCTCTGTTGAAAATCATGTGTTATGCAAGCAACCAACAACCATGTGCCAGCTTGTGCTAAAACACATGATTTCTTCTTTGTTTAAAATCACGTGTTATGCAAGCAACCAATAACCATGTGCTAGCTTGTACTAAAACACATGGTTGTTGGGTAGACAGACTCTTAAATTTAACCAAACATGACATAGTCTGACTTGAACAAAATTAGGACCAACTTTGTTTTTGCAACAAAGGAAGAAGATCAACAACATTTACGAGATAAGCACAATCTAAAACATTCTAGGAACCGTACAGGGAAAGACTTAGGGTACTGTAACTCAGTAGTCAGTACGGGATGAATTGTGCAGGAGCTTGCGTGCCAGTACGCGAAGAAAGGCGCGTGCCTTTCGCTGGTGGCCCGGAGGAAACAAGCGCTGGAGGGCGTCTTGGCGGCCGCCCTGGAACGTGGTGCGCCAGACGTTCTTGTCATTCCGGCCGACGTCTCCGACGCGGAGCAATCGAGGCGCGCCGTCGAGGACACCGTCGCTCACTTCGGAAAACGTACGAGACCGTCTCTGTATCTCTCTAGATATGTCTCCATCCTGCATCCTGCTCATGGAGTCATGGTCATCTGAGACTTCTTATTGTCTGATCATGTCAGTGAACCACCTAGTTGCCAATGCCGGGGTCTGGTCCAGCTGCTTCTTCGACGAAGTCACCAACATAACTGGGTTCAACAAAATGATGGTAAACCAATCAACATTAAGAAACTACAACATATGTACTATGAGAATCAAGTGGGTGTTGTTTTTGACATGCATGCATGCGTCCATATATTTATCCAGGATGTGAATTTCTGGGGCTCTGTCTACCCAACCTACTACGCCCTGCCACACCTGAAGGCCAGCAAAGGAAAACTCATCGTGTCTTCCTCCACAGCCGCGACGGCGCCTACACCTAGGATGAGCTTGTACAATGTAAGCAACGAAACAGTACATACCTATACACCTAGCTAATTCAGAAATAAAACAGAGAAACTGTATGTGAGTGCAACAGTTGTTTGTTTCACCTAAATCCTAATGGCTTCTCAAGATTAATTAAATTCTATATGTGTGCAACACAACAGGCTAGCAAGGCAGCACAGCTCAGGTTCTACGAGACACTGAGATCGGAGCTTGGCTCCGAGGTTGGGGTGACTATACTGATGGCCGGATTCGTGGAGTCTGAGATGACCAAAGGCAAGGCGATCCGGAAATACGGCCACATCGCCATTGACCTGGAGGCCAGAGATGTAAGTTGCAACAAATTAAACTATATTCGGTATCTCAGTTATGTCAAGTAGCACTGTAGCAGAGCTTCCAACGTGAGGGACATATACATGCATGTCGTTTGCAGGTGCAGATTGGGGTGTTCCCAGTGGCCCGTGTCGAGAAGCTGTGCGAGGTAGCCTTGGACGGCATCCAGAGAGGCGACTGGTACGTGACATGGCCGTCGCTCTACCGGCCAATACGGCTCCTCGTCTGCCTCGCCCCGAGGTCCTCAACTGGCAGTCCTACGCGTTGTACAACGCCAAAGATGGGAGGCCGCCGCCGCCACCGGAGCCAAGCGGTTCTACCTATAAATGTCCATGCAGCCCGAGGCACGACGGCCCGACACGAAGCCTGCAATTTTGGCCCGGCCCAAGCACGGCACGGCCCGATGGTCAACGGGCCCGGGCTGGCCCGGCCCGAGGGAGCAGGCCATGCCTAGGCCGTTGCTTAGGCCTATGGGCTGGCACGGCATGGCCCGGCCTTCAACGGTCAGCCTGGCAGCGGCCCGGCCTCCCCCGACCCTGGTCCCCCTCCTCCCCAAGGCCCAACGCGAAGTGGCCTAGCCCCAACGGCTCCCCGCCTTCCCCCTCATATATAAGCGGTACGCCGCGGCGCCCTCTCCCTCACCCCGAACCCTAGTTTATTTCACCCGCTGCGCCGCTCTCATCTCGCCTTGCGGCTCGTGCCCTCGCCCTCGCCGTCTCGGCTCATTCCTCCCCGACTCCAATGAGGTGACCTCGACGATCCGCCTACCACCGACGAGCAGCTCCCTACTCCTCCTACCTGATCCCCTCACTCTCTGCCTCTCCCTTCTCCCTGTCCTTATCTCCCCTCTAGATCTCGGTGATTATGTGAGTTCGTGTCCCCGTCTGCCCCTCCTCCGCCGCTCGCCGTCCTTCTAACTGGTGTGTCGTCTTCTCTGGGTGGCCCTCGTCTTCTCCGGCACCGGGCTCCGATTGCGCAAGTACAACCCTAACCCTAACCCTCCTCTTCTTCCATTGATGATTGATCTATTCCAATCTATTTTTTCCTCCTCCATCTCTTTGCGTAGGTCGATTGCTGATGCGTCGTCCTCTAGCTGTGGCACAGAGCGACCAAGGCAGCCCTGGTCACCATTGAGGAACGGTGCTGGAGAGCCCTCCGCGGTCGAGGGCACCATGGCTGGTGCTGATGACGAGATCGTCTGGCCGCTCACCGGCAACGATGATCTGATCACGGCAGGCCTGACCCCTGAGGACGACGACAACACCCATGAGGACGCTACTGCCTTGTTCGGTATCGATGTCGGTAGCGGCTCTGCTGCTCCGATCGATCTGGACAGCGGCAGTGGTGAAGGGGCGACGGCGACTGGGACCCCGGTCTGCTCCAACGACTCAACTCCATCTGTTGGTAGTACTGGTACCTCTTCTGGACCTGGTGTTGGTAATCGTAAATCACCTGTGTGGGATGATTTTGATGAGATATATGCGACTGTGAATGGTAGGAAGATTTGCACTAAAGCTACCTATAAAATGTGTAAGCAAACCTTGTCGGCTAGATCTAATGCCGGAACTGGGCACTTGAAGAGGCACCAGAAATCTTATAGGCAAAAAACTGATCAAGTTGCTAGGGTTCATTCTAGGCTTGCATACAATCCTCATGGTTCAGTGTATAATTGGGACTATAAACCTGATGTTGCTAGATCTGAATTGTGTCACTTGATTGCTAGGCTTGATTTGCCATTAGGTATTGGTGAGATAGAGGCCTGGAAGGATTACATTGTTCGTGCTCATAACCCTAGGTTTGTTAAAGTATCTAGACAGACCACCACTAGAGATCTGAGTAAACTGAATTCTATGTTGTCTGATGCTTCCTCTGTTGCTCTGACATCAGACATTTGGTCTGGTAATGCTAAGGAGGATTACATTAGTGTTGTTGCTCATTTTGTGAGTGCTGATTGGGAGTTACAGAAAAAGGTTATTGGGCTTAGGTTGATTGAGGTGAAACATACTGGTGAAAATATTGCTGAAAGAGTTGCTTGTGTGGTTGAGGAGTTTGGTCTGATTGATAAGGTTTTCTCTGTAACTCTAGAGAATGCTTCTTCTAATGCTAAGGCTATGGAAACTTTGACACCTATATTTGCTGGTTATTTGGGTCCTGATCCTACACCTGAGCCTGTTGATCCTTCTAAGCATAAGTACAGTCTTGTGCATCAACGTTGTGCTTATCATATCATTAATCTGATTGTAAAATCTGGTTTAAAGAGGTTCAAACCTTACACAGAAGATTTTAGAACTGCTATTAACTTCTTAAATTCCTCTAATCAAAGAATTGCTATGTTTAAGAACTACTGTACCGCTAAGGGTGTTAGACCTATAAAGTTTGGCTTAGATATGGATGTTAGATGGAATGCTACATATCTTATGCTTAAACACTTGGTTCCATATAAGCATGTTTTTTGTGTGTTCATTAATTCTAATTATGGCTCTGAATTGTTGTCTGTAAGGCATTGGTATATAGCTGAAAAGATATTGGAGTTTCTAAAACTATTTTATGACTCCACTGTTGTACTTTCTGGTGTCTACTATCCAACTAGTCCACTTATCCTGAACCATCTGCTAGAAATTGCTTCTCATTTACATGCAAGTGAAAAAGATCAAAATCTAATTGCTGTTGTATATCCTATGAAGCTTAAATTCCTTAAATACTGGAACATATATCTCTGTTATATTTATTTGTATTCATTCTTGATCCTAGAGCTAAGATGAGAGATTTATTTAGAGTCCTGGAATTACTTAAAGAGAGCACTAGTTATGATTATACTTCATATTATGCTGATGTGAAAGTTGAAATTTACAAGTTATTTAACAAATATGAGAGAAAGTTTGGTGCAGCTAGGACTCAAAGGGCTGCACAGCCTGCAAGCCATACAGGTAAGAAAAAACAGGCTTGTGAAAGAATATTTGGAGGCCCTGGATCTATTGTTGGTCCTTCCTCTGCCTGTGCCCCTACTTTATCTTCGCCTGCTTCTACTACTAGTGAGCTCTCAATTTATTTGGATAGTGATAATGGCACTGTATATGAGGATGATTTTGATTTACTTCTTTGGTGGCGTGACCACAAACTAACCTATCCAATCCTATCTATAATTGCTAGAGATATTATGTCTGTTCCTATTTCTACTGTCTCTTCGAAATCATGTTTCAGCTTGACAGGAAGAATAATTGAAGAGCGGCGACATCGCCTATTGCCTGAAACTGTGGAGATGCTAACCTACATAAAGGATTGGGAGTTGGGATAAAGAAGATTACAACATGCTGTTGACAACTAAGAGCTGGAGGACTCCTTCAAGAATCTGTACCTTGATGAAGATGCAGATGGGGCTGCTGGTACTGCTTTTAGAAGTTAAAATAGTTGAGTGTTTTTGACAGATTGTGCCTTTGTTTGAGTTGTGACTTATGAAATTTGATAAGTGCTTGATGAGTGAATCTTTTTGAGGGGTTTTAAGGTCACTGGGCTATGGACTGGCACAACACGCAATTTTGGCCATGCTTAATGGGCCAGCACGACATGAATTGTGGCCTGTAGTGCCTTGCTTGGGCCAAAGGCTAGACAGGAGGCCCAGAGAGGCATGACTCGGGAGGCACGGTGTGCTGTGCCGGCCCAACACTGTTCAGGCCATGCCTGGCCCATGCCGTGCCGAGCCGGGCCAGCCCGTTGGCCAACTATAGTTCTACCCATGCAGCGTCAAATGTGTAGCAAGGACTGATCACAAGTGTTCAGGGAGGGCCGCAATGGGCCGTGGTACCCAAAGTTTATGTAATTTTCATTCAAGAGTGAGTGATGTCTTGTGGCCAAAGAGATCCTAAACTAATTTGGTGGTGGTTGTTTATGTAATTCAAGAGTGAGTGATGCACAACTTCAATATAATGGTCAGTGGTCACAAAACAATTCAAGATGATATATGCATGCATCCATGTTGCTCATGCTCATCACGAGGTCCGCTGTCCGTACATTTGCGCCTTGCCCATGTCATATAGTTTAGCCTGGCCGTGTCCACAATTAAAGTTAAGCATTATCACAGCCCATGCGAGGGAATAACAAAAGGCAATGCGGCCTAACCTAGGTGTTAAAGCCACCCACCACCCATAGGCAGGACAAAAGCAGCTTATGGTCTATTAAATCGATAAAGTTGCTCTATCACGATCTCTAACTCGCCTGAAAGGGCCGCCTTGCGCTAGTGGGCTTGTGGCCTAACCTGGCCTGGGCTGGTGCATACGTGGGCAACCACAATTATTATGTATTAGGTTGTGTGCCGCCGAGGGATGAAAACTAAAATAAACGGGTGAGAAAATCCCTCTCCCATTTCTGTTTTTATATTTTTTGGTGGAAACGGGATCGAGATTGGAAAAGCTGAGATTGGAATATGCAGGTATATGGAAATAGGCTAATACGGGCGGAAATTCAATGGAAACGGACGGGAGACGGGAACTTATGTCGGGAATAGCCCCCAAGGATAGTTGTGGTAGTTAGTAGGGGGTGACGGCCATGTCTATCGTATGCATTTCACCACGTTTAGGCTAGTTCTTACAACAAAGGGTTCAATTGCGGTTTACTTCGACCAACCATTCTCATCCCTTTTTTGTTGGTGTCGGGGCCATACCCCGAAGTGCTATCAAATCCTAACTTGCTATTTCTTGGCTTAGCTATACCGCTAGTCTTTATTAGAGTTGTGCTTAGTAGTAGAAGTAACTTAGGATCTTTGTACTTACTCTCTGTCCTCCCACTAGCTAAACTGTGTATCCAAGTCTCTTCTTTTCTTTTGTGTTACACTACTTTTTTATCGTTACCCCCATTTAGAGTTGGGAGATTGTTGTAACTTAGTCATCAGAAATCATATCAATCAATCTTAGACATACGCTTTTCCTGAGGATATAATTAAATATGATACCTCGGGTGAAGTGTTGCATCGATATTATGTGCGCTTGCGGAATTGTCCATTTGAGCATAACAAATATCAACAATCACCTTGGTTGTTCTTTGCTGGCTCCTATTGATTGATTATGAGGGGTATTGTGCTTACCCTGCAGGAGATCATCACGAAGAGCAACTCTGGTGGAATGCTCGAGGCTAGTTGTAGTGCTCTAGGTTGATTAGATTCTTGCGGTACCCACGTTTAGGGTCAAGCTTGAGAGGCTTGTTAGTACACAAATTGGTCACCAAAAGACTCACTTCATCGAGGACATCGGTTGCTGGCAAGCAACCGAACCTTAGGGATAAACCTTGTGTCATCTCTTTCCCTAGTGGTTTGCAATTCTACACTTGTGCATTACATTTGGGCACTTAGCTTGTGTAGCTATTGTTTGCTTGAGTAGCTCTCTAGTTGTAGTTGTAGCTCTAGTTTAGTAGAGTATCTAGCTTAGTTGCTTTCATTTTCTAGCTTAGCTCAACTAGAGTAGTTGCTAGCCTCTTGGTTGCTTGAGTGCACTAGTGCTAGAGTTTTCTTGCTATAAGAATTGTTCAGGAGGCTTGCTTTGAGGTGGTGTAGGCTAGGCAATGTAATAGCTATTAGGATTGTGTTTTAATCTAACCATTTTGTTCTACAGTTATCTATTTGTAGAGAAATTTTAATAGGCTATACACCCCCTAACCATCTAAATCATTTCAACTAGCCATCAAGCCATGCCAGCATGGACACACCTTGCATCAGGTCATGGCGTAGATCGTGGGCTCCGACACTGTGGCACACAGGCATGTCGCCTAGCATGGGATGGTGGCGTTCAATGCCATCAATGATGCATGGGCCAACACGGGGTGGTGGCACTCAACACTATCAATAATGTAGTTTGGGCACACAGAATTGAGGCATAAGCAGCGGGGAAGGGCATGTGGGTATGTAGTGGCAGCGCAGCCGCACGACGAGGTGATGGTGCAAGATGGCTCCACTGAGGCGGCGGGGTCACCGACGTCACCTTGATGTAGCCCACTGTATGAGGTCAACAATGACGTGAATACCAACACGTCACCACACACAATGGAGTCATGTCATGGTAGTTGGGTTTGATGGAGCCCATGGCGTGAGGATGATAATGATGATGGCATGAAGACCATCGTATCATAGTGCACAGTGGATTCAACATCATGGCGGCCAGGTTTGATGGCATGGCTGGCGGCTATGACCAGAATGCCATGGTGGGTGACGATGGGCTCATCAGGCTAGCCAGGGCTCTCTTTTGTTTTTTATTCTCTTTATTGAGATGACCATTTTCACCACCTCTACTATATTCTAGATTAAGAGAGGCATCTTCCTAGTTATATAGTGTAGTAATGTCTACCACTACACTACAAATTGACTTGTGAGTTAGGCATGATCCCATTCTAAACCTAAACTCTAACTGTAACAATGATTCTCACAACTTCAAAGCGACGAGCTAGTATGAGGAAGGAGTAAGAGGAGAGAGAAGAGGCTGATTAGCAGGGTGAAAGCATCTAGGCCCCCAGTTGGGTTTCGATTATTAATGACAACATGAGATTACTATGAGTAATGTGTGTTTTGTAGAGGCAATTTGAGTTAGGTCATGGTAATGGAAATTGATTGGGCAATCATGGTTGTCAGGCCCTTGTCGATGGAAATTGTTTTGGTTTTCAAAGGATGGATGACAAGATAAAGGACGGACTAATTCTAAGTGTTGTTTGGTGTTGGAGAGACACTTAAAGTAGTTTAGGACTTTGTTTTTTCCTTTGGCCATACTATTAAGGGGGGTATGGACTAGTAGCTTGACCTAGGTAAGTCTAGTGGGTTAGGTGTGGTGCACACTTGTCAAAGCTAGCACTAGGTAGCTTAGGAATAGCCCTAAGATCAATTGGAGTCAACTTCATTTACATAGGATTTTGAGTTGGAAGTGAATGGAGGGTCAAATGACTGACCGAACGCCAGTCTGGTTGTGACCGGATGCTGGAGGGTGAGTCCGGTCAGTTCATTTGATCAACTTCTGTCATCTGGTACTGACCGAACGTTGAGTGGAGGTGCACCAGATGCTAGGGTGCTTGTGTTCGGTCCACTCTAGAGAGGTTCTAGAGAGGCTTTTTCTTGATCGGACACGTTCGGTGTGTGATGACCGGACGCTGGTGAGAGTCTGGTCAATAAACTATAGTCATCTGGTACTAACCGAACATTGAGTGGAGGAGCATCGGATGTTGGGGTGCCTACGTCTGGTCCACTACAGAGAGGTTCCAGAGAGGTATTTTCTTGACCGGACACGTCCGGTGGGTGCTGACCGGACACTGGTCAGAGTCCGGTCAGAGCTCAATAGCTCTCTCTGACACAGTGGAGGGTACAACTGACCGGAGTGTCCGGTCAGCTCGCAGAGTGATGACTCAGCCTCCAAACATTATGTTTTAAATGAGGGGGTATAAATACTTATTCCACTCATCCATGGGAGGTCTCTTGCCCATTTGTTCAGCTGAGAAACACCTTGGAGTGCAAGGGAGAGCAAGAGCCTAGTGGGGTGATTGAGATTTGATAATCCAAGATTAAGGACCTCATTAGTGCATAGGGAGTAGCAAGTGTGCATCCACCTTTCTCATTAGTCTTGTCTTGGTCAAGTGAGAGTTTGTGCTTGTTACTCTTGGTGATTGCCATCACCTAGATGGCTCGGTGATGATTGGGAGCTTGGTGATCATCCGATGGAGCATGTGGATGACCCAAGTCACTTTGTGAGCGGTTGTGGGCGATTCACCACGACGGAGTGTCAAAGAATCAGCCCATAGAGAGCACTTGATCCTTGCGCGGATCAAGGGAGAGCTACACCCTTATGCGGGTGCTCTAACGAGGACTAGTGGGGAGTGGCGACTCTCCAATACCTCGAGAAAACATTACCGTGTTCCTTTCCCTCTCTTTACTTTGAGCATTTACATTTGAGCAATTCATTTCATGTCTTTACATTCCTAGAATTGCCATGCTAGAGTAGGATTGGAACCTAGGGTGCAAAACTTTTGTATAGGAGAACAATAGAAACATATTTTAGACACAAGGGGTGACGTGGGCTAAGTGTAGGCTTAATTATTGCAAAAATTAAAAGAATTAGGCCAATTCACCCCCCTCTTGGGCATCTTGATCCTTTCAATTGGTATCAGAGCCTCATGCTCCCTAAATTAGGCTTAACCACCTAGAGCAAGATGTCCCACGAGGATGGACCCCCTCCTATCTTTGAGAGAGATGATTTTCCTTATTGGAAAATTTGCATAGAGGCATACCTAGAGGCTTTAGATGTTGGAGTTCTTAGAGCCACCTCACAAGGCTTTCCAAAACCTAAGGATCCCGCCAACCTTCAAGGCGGTGAGGTTAACTATGAGAAGTGGAATGCAAAGGCTAGAAACACCCTCTTTAGAGGCCTTTGCAAGGACATTTTTAACCATGTGCAGAACCACAAAGACACCCATGCACTATGGTTGGACATTTGTGCACTCCATGAGAGAACCAAGAGTGAGCATGAGGAATGCTACCACCTTGTGATGAAAAAGCTTAATTCATTTGAGATGCTTCCTAGAGAAAGTGCCAATGAGATGTATTCACACTTGAATGTTCTTGTAGAGGAAGTCAATGGGCTTGGACTCACACAAATGCAACCCTCCGATGTTGTGAGAAAAATCTTGAGTGTCCTTCCCATTGACAAATATGGGCATATTGTGATGGTGCTTCATCAAGGTGATCTTTCCACTGCTACACCAACTCAAATATCGGGGAAGATCAATGCACATGAGATGTATATGCACATCACTCCACATGATGGCTCTTCATCCACCAAGAAGAAAGATTTGGCATTCAAGGCTAGCCAAGAGAAGAGGGGCAAAGCAAGAGTTGATCATGATAGCTCAAGTGATGATGAGATTGATGATGCAAGTCTTGCTTTCATGGTGAGAAGAACTACCAAGATGCTCAAGAAGCTAAACAAGAAAAGTGTCAAGTTTGATGGCAAGAAAAAGAAATTCTTCACTAGCAATAAAGGGAAGCACATCTCCAAAATGGATTGCTATAATTGTGGAGAACTTGGTCATCTAGCTCATCAATGCCCCAAACCTAAGAAAGACAAGTACAAGAAGAAGTACAAGGGCAAGAAAGATGACTCAAGTGATGAAAATGATGATGAGAAGAAGAAGAACAAGCCATACAAGAAGAAGGATGGCAAGAAGAAGGAATTTCACAAGAAGAAGAAGAATGGCAAGGCATACATTGTTGGTGATTGGCTCATGGATATTGAATCATCAAGTGGCTCATCCGATGATGAAAGTGAGAATGAGAACGAGAAGGTAGCCGCTCTTGTGATTGATTCTTCACTATCTTCACCGACACCGCTGCCGTCATCCTCTACACACCTATGCCTTATGTCCAAGGGTGAACGAAAGGTACAAAATGATGATGATAGTAGTGGTGATGATAATGCTAGCAATGATGAAAGTGGTAGTGATAGTGATGAAGAATTTGAATCACCTTCTTATGATGATCTTGTCAAGTTGCTAAACCAATACACTAAAATCATTAGAAAGACAAGATCTAAAAATGAAAAGCTAGAACTTGAGAAGGACTCACTCTTAGCAAAGTATGACATAGCCAAAAAAGCTAGTGTTGAGCTTAGAGAAGAAAATAAAATTGTGTCATCCAAACTCAAGGATCTCAAATCCTCTAAAAAGGAGCTTAGAGAAAAAAACATGATAAACTTGAGGGAATACATAATGAGCTCACCACTAGTTACAATTTGCTAAAATAAGAGTACACCAATCTCAAGATTAATCTTGACAATCTTGTGCTTTCTCATGAGTTATTATTCAATGAGCCACATGATGCTACTAACAATGTTGTTAAGATTGATATAGCTACATCATGTGATGACTTGATTGTTGAAAGCATTGAGCAAGGTTCTAGTAGCAAAGGTAAGAAAGTGGTTGAGTCCGACAACTATGATGATTATGTCAAGCTCAAGAATGAGAATGAAAAGCTCAAGAAAAATCTTGAAAAGCTATCAACCACCAACACAATTGTGATAGAGAATCTTAACAATGATCATGATATAGCTCTTGAAAATGAGATACTTAAAGAAGAGAACAATAAACTCAAGATGGAGAAAAATCATGATGAACTTAGAGAAGAAAACAAGAAGCTCAAGTTGGAGAAAGAACATCTCAAGACCGGTTTGAGCAAGTTCACAAGAGGCCAATATCAACAAAGTGAGTTACTCATGAACATTGTGATGAAGATGGATAGAAGTGGTATTGGGTACTTGGCAAATCAAGAGAAGAAAGCTCAAGCTCAACATCAACAACAATACAAGTCAAAGCCTAAGACAAAGAGATGTTTTGAGTGTGGACAAGAAGGTCACTTTGCTCATGAGTGTCAAACTCCACCACCACAACCCTTGCCCAAGCATGCTAGACCCTTTGCCTTCAATGCTCACTACATGCTTAGAAAGGATTCTAGTGCAAAAATGAAAGTCATGTTCTTAGGTCCACCCAACAAGAATAGGCCTAAGCAAATTTGGGTTGCAAAGTCACTTGTTGAGAAAGTCAAGGGCCCTCATCAAGTTTGGGTCCCTAAACATCAAGCTTGATCTCTCATGTGTAGGTGAACTACAAGATCGGTAGAAGTCATTGGGTTATTGATAGTGGTTGCACTCAACATATGACCAGTGATCCTCGTATGTTCACCTCACTAGATGAAGAAGTAGATGGTCAAGAAAGGATTACATTTGGTGATAATTCAAAGGGCAAAGTTGCAATATCAAATGATCATTCAATATCAAATGTGCTATATGTTGCTTCATTAAGTTTCAACTTGCTATCCATTGGTTAATTGTGTGATCTTGACTTTCAATGCTTGTTTACCGAGAAGGAAGTGGTTGTATCAAAGAATGATGATGATCAAGTTATATTCAAGGGTTTTAGATACAACAACCTATATCTAGTGGATTTCACCTCTGAAGATGCCAACTTGAAGACATGCTTATTCACCAAAGCATCACTTGGGTGGCTATGGCATAGAAGACTTGCACATGTTGGGATGAGCTCACTCAAGAAGCTAATGAAGAATGAATTGGTGAGAGGTTTAAAGGATGTGAAATTTGAGAAGGACAAGCTTTGTAGTGCATGTCAAGCCGGCAAGCAAGTTCAAACACTCATCCAACAAAAGCTTACATGTCAACAACAAGAGTACTAGAGCTTCTTCACATGGATCTTTTTGGACCAACAACTTACAAGAGTTTGGGAGGCAATCTCTATTGTCTTGTGATAGTTGATGACTACTCTAGATATACTTGGGTGTTCTTCCTTCATAACAAGACCGAAGTGGCCACATGTTTCAAGAAGTTTGCCAAGAGAGCACAAAATGAATTTGAAGTGAAGCTCAAGAAGATAAGAAGTGACAATGAAAAAGAATTTGACAACACAAACATTGAAGCATATTGTAATGAAGTAGGGATCAAGCATGAGGTCTCCGCAACATATACTCCTCAACAAAATGGTGTAGTAGAGAGAAAGAACCGGACACTTATCACCCTTGTAAGAATAATGCTTGATGAGTACAATACACCCGAAGCTCTATGGGCGGAAGCTATCAACACCGCATGTTATGAATCCAATCACCTATTTTTTCAAAAGTTTCTTGGCAAGACCCTTATGAGTTGCTCAATGGGAAGAAGCCAGACGTATCATTCTTCTAGGTGTTTGGTTGCAAATGTTACATCTACAAGAAGCGGCAACACCTAGGGAAGTTCCAAAGACCTTGTGATATTGGTTTTCTTGTTGGTTACTCATCAAAGTCCAAAGCATATAGAGTATTTAATCATGCCACCGGCTTTGTTGAAGAAACATATGATGTGGAATTTGATGAATCTAACGGCTTCCAAGGAGCACATAAGAATCTTGATGATGTAGGTGATGAACCATTAAGGGAGGCCATGAAGAACATTCTAGTTGGAGACATCAAGCCCAAAGATGATGAAGATGATGTACAAGTGATTGATCCACCTTCTTCATAAAATGTGCCACAATATGATGATAAAGATGGGAGAGTAGAAAATGAAGATACTCATATCTCCCATGATCAAATGGTGGCACAAGCTCAAGAAGTTGATGCTCCACAACCTCCCCCTCAAGTGGTTGATAGAAAAAATTCACCCCTACTACAACTACATCCACAAGATCTCATCATAGGGAGTCCTTCAAAGGATGTAATGACTCGCTCTAAAAAACTTGCTTCATTTATTGAACATCACTCGTTTGTTTCTTGCATTGAGCCTACAAATGTAGAAGAAGCTCTTCAAGATCCAGATTGGATAAATGCCATGCATGAAGAGTTGAACAACTTCACTCGCAATGAAGTTTGGACACTTGAAGAGCGACCACAAGGTGCAAGAGTCATTGGAACAAAGTGGGTGTTCTGCAACAAGCAATATGATCAAGGCATTGTTGTGAGGAACAAGGCAAGATTAGTTGCAAAGGGGTTCTCCCAAGTTGAAGGGTTGGATTTTGGAGAGACCTTTGCACCGGTTGCAAGACTTGAAGCCATTCGTATCCTTCTTGCATATGCATCCCATCATGAAATGAAATTATATCAAATGGATGCTAGAAGTGTATTTTTAAATGGTTTCATAAATGAACTAGTCTATGTTGATCAACCTTCTGGGTTTGAAGACCCTAGATATCCTAATCATCCCTAGATATCCTAATCATGTCTATAGGTTGTCCAAGGCGCTATATGGGCTTAAACAAGCCCCAAGAGCTTGGTATGAGTGCCTTTGGGATTTCCTCATTAAGAAGGGCTTCACCATTGGGAAGGTCGATACCACACTATTCACCAAAAAGCTTGATGGAGAGATCTTCATTTGTCAAGTATATGTTGATGATATCATATTTGGCTCATCAAATGAAGACTATTGCAAAGACTTTGGTGAATTGATGTAAAAGGAGTTTGAGATATCTATGATTGGAGAGCTTACATTCTTTCTTGGTTTTCAAGTCAAGCAAATGAGAGAGGGAATCTTCATCTCTCAAGAAAATATACCAAGAACCTTCTCAAGAGGTTTAAAATGGATGAATGTAAGCCAATCAAGACACCAATGCCATCTAATGGACATCTCAACCTAGATGAGGAAGGTAAATCAGTTGATCAAACTCTCTACTGTTCTATATTGGTAGTTTATTATATTTGACCGTATCTAGGCCCGACATCATGTTTAGTGTGTGTATGTGTGCTAGATTTCAAGCTAATTCTAAGAAGGCTCACATGGTTGCCATTAAAAGAATCCTTAGGTACCTTAAGCACACACCAAGCATTAGTCTTTGGTATCCCAGAGGAGCTAGATTCTAACTGGTTGACTATTCTGATTTGGATTATGCCGGTTGCAAAATTGATAGAAAAAGTATATCCGGAGAGTACAATTTGCTTGGTAGATCACTAGTGTCTTGGTCCTCCAAGAAGCAAAATAGTGTGGCATTGTCCACCGCCGAGGTGGAGTACATTGCCGTGGGTGCTTGTTGTGCACAAATTCTTTACATGAAGCAAACTTTGATAGACTATGGTGTAGTTCTTGAAAAGGTACCTCTTTTATGTGACAATGAGAGCACGGTAAAGCTTGCTAATAATCCGGTTCAACACTCTTGCACCAAGCACATAGATATCCGCCATCATGTTCTTAGAGATCATGTTGCTAAAAATGATATATCACTGAAAGGTGTAAGGACTAAGGATCAATTGGTAGATATCTTCACTAAACCGCTAGATGATGCTACATTTTGTCGGATGAGGAATGAGCTCAATGTGCTTGACTTTAGTAACTTCACTAAAAAATGAGCTTGTGTTGTCTCTTGCATTGCATTGTAATAAAAAGCATGTTTAATTTTTTAGTAATGCACTTAGGGCTTGTCTAACATGGTTAAGATAACCGCCGAAAAGCATGTGAAGAAGCTTAACATTGGATCAAACCTGATAAGCAACTAGACTTACTTTCAAGTATTGCATTGCATGTGCATGTGTGTTGCTTTGTCATTTCTTTTCGGTTATCTTTTGAGCACCCGCTGTGTTTGTCCACAAATAGGGAGAGCATTTGAAGCTCCTATTGGTCATAAAACCCTCTTGTGTGGTCACATGGTGCTCCTCTCCCCTTTTATTGCATATTTTCTTAAAAAGAATTATAGCCTAAGGCAAAATACTATGAAAAAATTTGAGGGCTTGAGAGAGGTCTCTCACATCTGTCCCAATTGGTGTTTATTTGTGTCTTATTGAAGTTGAGACTTGATTGGGAAAAGGCAACACGAAGGAACTTTAAAGATTTGCTGAAAAATGGTGACCGGACGCTGAATAGTGTTCCTCCAGCGTCCGATGTGAAGATGGCCCTGCATCCGATCAAACAAAGAAGAAGATGTCAGGATCGACCAGACTCTATTGTGTGTCCGATCATGAGGCACCAGACACGTCCGGTCGTGACTTGAGGGGTTTTGGACCTCTCTGTTGTCGACCGGACTTCGGGTGGCAGCGTTCGGTCGTTGCCACCGGTGCATCTGGTCAGTTGTATCCAAGTGGATCTAAAATTCATTTTCTTCTCTGTCACACGGGGGGCACCATATATATCATTCTTTCAATTCTTGCTCCGTACGCCATGCCACTACTGCTACCCTAATCACCGTCGCCTCTCTCTTTTCTAGCCGCCGTGGCCTCGTAGCCCACATAGCCTACGTACTCGCACCGCCTGTGTTGTGCCGCCGTGCTGCTCTGCTCTGCCATGCCTACACCTACCATGTGCAGCTGAGCTATGCCACTCCACAACCGCACCATGCCCGTGCCACGGTATCTCTACTGCCGCACCCGCGCCTACGCCTTCACCTGCTATCATGCCCATGCCTGCTCTTCCACCGCCTGCATCGCACCACGCACCCATGCCATCACATCGTGCCACCATGGCCCCACAGCCCACGTACCTACGCAGCCGCGTCTCCTCGGTAGCCTAGCATCGATAGCTTCCCAGCGCCATGTCTCCTCGGCCACCGCACTGCTTTGTGACACCAAACCCTAGCCCTAGGTGTAACCTTGCCAATCTTGAGTGGTGCCTCGTGATCCTCTCCTTTGCTTGTCATTCATCTGATCGTCGGATTTCATCAGTGAGTCGGTGCTCTTGTGATTGATTTGACAGTGGCAGTTTTACTCGGGGCAACAAGTACGGATTGAGGCCAAGCCTCTTGAGTGTTAGTGGTTCTTGTTAGCTTCAAAGATGGCAAGTTGCAAGAATGCCGGGGGTGGTCTCGGTGATGAGGATCCAAGGCCTTCACCTCACTTGACTGCTCAGCAAAAAGGAAAGGCAAAAACGACTACAAAGAAGAAGTGTAAGAGAGATGATGTTGAGGCAGAGAGAGCAGCAGTAGTGGTAGCCACCGCAGAGCATGTAGAGAGAGGTGGATCTGGGGGTGGCATTCGCCTAGGTGATCAGTTGTCACCAGCTCAGAGGGCTGCCGTCGAGAGGATTGAGACTAGTTTTGGTAGTCCATCTAGGACTATCATGCTTGGAGGACGGCGTGTCTCTTTAGAGGACGCTCCAGAGGTCCCTCATCCAAACGAGAGTCAGACTCAGGAGGTGACTAAGCAGCAGACATAGTCGACAGAGCAGATAAAGGATGCTCAAAGGGAGAGTAGGTTGAGGAGACAGAGTAGGCAGCACCACCATAGCTTCGATGCTCCAGTCTAAAAGGTTGAGATGGCGGAATAGAGGTGGGGTGAATAGTCCTTTCTAAATTTAATCACGCTGGCTAACCGAAACAAATGCGAAATTAAAACAATCGGTCTAGCCAAGACTACACTCCTCTATCTATGTTCTCTAGCACCTTGCAAAGATCCTAATTAAGCAACTAAGGTGTCGGGCAATCTAGAGCTCACCTAACCAATTCTAGGAGCAATGTCACACAAACCTATGCCACTAGAATTTTGCACACCGGGGAGCTCCTACACAATTCTAGTGAGCAAAAGCACAAAGCTCCTAAGCTCACTAGCAATGCTCAATAACAAGGCAACCAATGCCAAATTAGAAAGCGCAAATACTTAGCTACACAAACTAAGTAATGTGGCTAACAAGGTTACACAAACCAAATTAGCCACGCAAGGGAGCTACTTCTATGCTACACAAGCAAGAAGGTAACTAGTGAGCTATACAAGCTAACTAATTACAAGAGCAACTACACAAGCACAATGTATATGAAAGTAATTACAAACTTGTGTAAGGGGATTGCAAACCAACAGGAAGAACAATGTTGACATGGTAATTTTTCTCCCGAGGTTCATGTGCTTGCCAACACGCTACGTCTGTGTTGAGACAAGCTCCAAGGTTACTGCCAGTCCTCTTGCTAGTGGTGACCCACAAGTCACACTCTCCCATGTGGAGTGCTTACCACAAGCTCTAGCACTTGACCCAGCCAGACCACTTGTTGCCCTTGGTGTCTCGCTCTACTAGAGTTGCTCTTTGTGGCTCCCGTGGGGCGAGCATAATGCCCCTCACAAAGCTCTTCTCCAGAGCATTGCACAAGCTTCTTGCGGGCTTTGACAGAGACCACCACCAAGCCATCTAGAAGGTGGCAACCTCCAAGAGTAACAAGCACCACCGGCTTGCAAGATGACCACCTAGTGCCACTCAATGCAACCTCATGATGCAATCGCACTAGAATCGCTCATTCACTCAATCGGATGAACACTATCAAGCTAGAGTGAGTTAGAGGGCTCCCAAGCGCTCTCAAGCATGGACACAAAGTCCCCCAAGGTGCTCCTTTCAGCCATGGCCGAGACCCCCTTCTATTTATAGCCACATGGGATAAAATAGCCGTTATCCCTTCACTAGGCAAATTTTGGGACGACCGGACGCGCCGGTCATATCGACCGGACGCACCCGGCTAGCGTCCAGTCACGCTACGCCATCCACGTGTCACTCTATGTTCAACCGGAGCCACCCTATCTCAACGGTAACTTCACATGCCATGTGTTAAGTTGCGACCGGACAGACCACTGCGCCAAGACCGGACACACCACTGCCTGAGTTTGGTCGTTTCTAGAGAGCTCCCTGAGCTTCTATTTTGTGACCAGACACGTCCGATTAGGAGCGACCGGACGCGCCTAGCGTTAGGTCCACATCTCACTCGCACAACCGCTTATGTCAGTGTTCATCATAGCCTAACTAGACACACCGCGTTGAGTCCGGTCACCACTTGGACCAGAGTCCGGTCAGTCAACTCGCACCCCTTGGCCAGCCAGCGTGCTGCAGCTAAAATTGACCGGACGCGCAGGTCCTCCTGAGGCCTATGTCCGGTCACTCTAGTGACCACTTTTCACCTCCTTTTCTTCACCGAGTTGATCCTCATCAACTCCAACTTCTTCTCCTTTGCAAATGTGCCAACACCACCAAGTGTACACCACCATGTGCACGTGTGTTAGCTTTTCACAAACATTTTTCAAGGAGTTAACCACTCAACTTGCCACACCACTCGATCCTAGCAATGATGCAAAGTTAGATCACTCGAGTGGCACTAGATGACTGATATGCAAACAAGTTTGCCCCTCTTGATAGTACGACCATCTATCCTAAACCCAGTCATCAACTTCTCTACACACCAATGACAGATGAAATGAAATGCCCTAGGTTATACCTTTGCCTTGCGCATTCCATTACATCTCCTCCAATGTCGATGCAACACATGCACTAACATGATCAACAATGATATGATCCACTTCATATCATCACGTGATCATATTGGTTCATCAATCTTGACTTCACTTGCTTTCACTGTTGCCTTCGTCCATCGGCGCCAAGTCTTGCTCAAGCTTCACCGCCACGTAGTCCATCGCTCCAAAGCCTCCAACTTGCCCTTCACGCTTACAACTAGTCCATCAAGCCAAGTCATGTCTTGATCTTGTCCACTTTGATCACATGACTCAATGTCATGTCTCATGTGCAATGAGCTCCTTCATCATCACATGTGTGAGCTTTGCAACATCTCCAAGCCATTTCCACCTCCATGGCATATGTTGCTCACACACATGTACCTATGGACTAATCACCTGTGTATCTCACATAAACACAATTAGTCCACCTAGGGTTGTCACTCAATTACAAAAACCAAACAAGGACCTTTCAATCTCCCCCTTTTTGGTAATTGATGAAAACTCTACAAATATATGAAAATTAAGCTCTTTTGGATTTATGTTGCTTGCCCAAGTAATTTTACCATGTGTAAATGATTTTGGACAAGTACCACGAACCCAAAATGGTAGTATTAGCTCCTCCTAGATATGTGCTAGAGTGTTTGGTTTGAAGCTCGCACATATGCATAGATCGGAATTGTGGGAGAGTAATTACTACCAAATGATACTAAGGTGTATAGAATAAACCTTTAAAGTGTGATACCAATTGGAGTTGCACTTTTAACACCATCCTTAGCACCATGAGTAGTGTCGGGTACCATAAAAAGGGGTCCCCTAAGCAAAAACCAAAAAAATCGCTTAGACCCTGTTAGAATCAAAGCCAAGAGACAACTACTGGCTAACCCCCACCTTGTCCGAGGCAACTGATTCTCCGCCTCGCTCGAGGCTTCGCACGAAAGGCCTCGGATGGGGTACCGATTCTCTGCCTCGCTCGAGGCCTCGCACGAAAGGCCTTAGATGGGGTACCAATTCTCTGTCTCGCTCGAGGGCTCGCACGTAAGGCCTCGGACGAGTAACCAATTCTCCGTCTCGCTCGAGGCTGGCTCGGCGATAGCCCTGTCGCCTCCGCCTCGACCAATTTCCCTGACAGAACGTCACATCCAACTAACGCGACCAACCACTCCTGTGATGTCAACCGGACGATGGCTCGACACAGCGGAGTGACCAATGAGATGGGAGTCGTATCAACACCATGCTGTCCGGGACAGGATAGGGCTGGGGTTACCAGTCACTGTGCTCGGCACTGTGCCCACGACTGACGCCCGTACTGCACTATGCTACCTAACCCCTGCTCCGAGGACAGCACGGCGTGGGGAGTCAAGTCCGGGTACTTGTAGCCTCGAAATCAGTGTACAGGACCAACTACACCCTCCAAGCCTTGGCAATCCACTTTAGGGTCTCAGCAGCCTTGGGATTCGTGCCCGCCGAGCCCCCCACGATGGCTCAGCCTCGGCACGAACTGAGCCTTAGCTCTTTACACTGTCAACACACAGCGACCAGCATGACGTCCACCATGCCCTGCATCAATCTATCACTAGAGCCCCCACGTCGCATAGGATCGGGCGTGACCGGCGCATCGCTCTAGTGCATCAAGGACAAGACCGCTTCGCTGACCATGCCGCCACAGCGACAAGCTATAGGGCTCAGACATGCCGCCTCTGTTCACACAACGCTATGTAGCAACCCCATGTAATGCCCCTATGCCTCCCTACAACTATAAAAGGGGGTGACCGGGGCCGCTTAGAAGGGGAGAGGACATACAAGATAGACAAACACGCACACACACATTAACTTCCTCACCGCAAGAGATCAACATATCAAGCAACCCACGCCATTCCACGTAGAGACCTGTGGCTAGTTCCCTCTCTCGCCTTGCTTGTAAATCCCTACTACAAGCACCTCGGTGCAAGGAATACAAGATCGCTCTCTTAGACTGGACGTAGGGCACCTATTGCCTGAACCAGTATAAACCTTGTGTCTCTTTGCATCACCATCCGGGATTAGGGGCATGCAGTACACTTTCACTAGTTGGTTGAGGGCCCGCTGGTCCAAAACACCGACAGTTGGCGCGCTAGGTAGGGGATCTACTGCGTGTCAGCTTCGACATCCTAACAAGTTCTGGATGGCAGACCCCGTGCGACCACTACGTATCGGCACAGTGATCTGGTTCGAGAGCCTAGAGTTCATGTCTCTAGGACATGAGTATGATATGGTACTCCTCTCACCCAGAGCCCCACCGACTGATGACGACACCATGCACCAGCGGCCTAGGCGCAGGCGGTGCCCGGGCCACTGCTCTCATCATGCTCACTAGGTATGATGCAGGCAGGACCACCCGGACACCATGCAAGCTCAGGGCGACGCACTGCGCTCCGCCGGTACCCCATGCCCGGCTATTGGTACAGAGTCCCTGGTTGGGGACCTATCCAGCCTAAGCCTAGGCAAGGGAAAGATGCCGGTGGCATGTAGAGACGCCCCATCATCAAGCTCTGCCCCACCACCTCCTGAGGAGTCGACTCTGGCGGAGTGAAACCTAGTGATGGTACCGTCCCCGTACCCTTTCAGGTTGCATAATGCCGCCACCTATGCTTCCGCCTACGCTTCCTCTCACGCGGAGCCCTTAGGACACCACCAACGCTTGGCCCTCGACCTTGATACCACAACCTCGACCCACACCCACGCTAACTCCTCGGAGGAGGATGAGGCGTGGGCCAGAGCAGACTTCTCTGGACTTTGCGATCCTGAATCCATGCGCCGCTTCCTGGCCGCGAGAGACTACCGCTTTAGCTACTCCGACTCTGATGACAAAGGCACTTATGACCCCACTTGTGAGTGCTTCCACATTGAGATTGGGATGCCAAGCACGGGCGATGAGGACGAAGGGGTAGGTTCTTGCTCCCCGCCCCCTGAGGGGGCGGGCGACGCCGCACCTCCACGCATCGAGCCTCGAGCAGCGCGAAACAAGAACCTTGCCCCTAAGCAACTTTGATGCCTGGACCTGGAGCAGCTCCGTGAGCTTCAGGCCAAGGTCAAACAAGACCGACTCCTTCTACAGTAGCTCCAAGACACTCTCGAGCAAGAGCAGCGGGTCGCGGTGATGGCGGAGCAGCCCGGCGGAGGGCTCGCGACGTCAACCGCCGCATCAACAATGATGAAGGGGGCAAGCAACCCCCTATCTTCAACTACGCTAGCCAGAATGTCACGGTGGCGGCAATGCTGCTCCAGACGATGCCCGAGCCCTCTACCACGGAGGGGCGACGGCTCACGGTGAGCTCCGAGACCTCCTTGAGACTGCCGTGGTGCAGTAGGCTGAAAGTTCCGCCTCTTGACGGCGCGGAGGCGCCTCAGAACTTCCCACAGCACTGCCTCGGCAGGATAGGGAGGCCTCGGTTCATCCCAAGCCCGCTCAGGCCCCGATGGCCAATAGGGTCCCCTCGGTGCACGACTGCCTCGGCGACCGACGTGAGGTGCAAGGCGACCATGATGTGGTCAGCAGGCGATGGCGCCATGACAACGAGGGGCCCACCCGAGGCTACCATCCGCACCAAGGTGGCCGCTATGATAGTGGGGAGGACCGTAGTCCTTCTCCTAGGCCGCCTAGCCCTCGAGTCTTTAGTAGAGCTATCCGCGCTGCTCATTTCCCGGCCTGGTTTCGGCAACCGGCCAACCTCATGAAGTACAGCGGCGAGACCAATCTTGAACTTTGGCGAGACCAATCCTGGCGCATTTGAAGCCAAGACCTGAAGGTGGGCGAACTGGTGCTGAGACTGAGGCAGAGCAACAAGGGCCGCCACAAGCTGACCCCGCCATGGGAAGGACCGTACATCGTCGCCCAAGTGCTAAAGCCCGAAACCTACAAGCTAGCCAACGAGAAGGGTGAAATCCTCACCAATGCTTGGAACATAGAACAGCTACGTCGCTTTTACCCTTAAATTTCCAAGCATTATATACATTGTTTCTCGAAATACAATAAAGAAGCATTCTTTAATTGTTCTAATTTTTAGAAACCCCCCAAGCCCATCGTGGGCCTCAGCGTTATGATAACACCATAAGGGAGACTCGGCTCCGCCTCTACAGAGGTGCCCACTGCGGGGCTCGAACAAGACACGGCTTTGCCTCTATAGAACCGAGCCTCCCTCGGGGGCTAGAAGGGGGATCCCTCGTAAGTCCTAGACACCGTTTTTAGTCGTTCTTTCAAAAAAATTTCTACACCAAACTCTCTAGCGCGCTCTAACAAACCGATTGTAAAAAACCTAAGGACCGAAAGGCTGTCTCGGGGCCAAAAGGCCGGCCGAGTCGCGAGACGGCCTACGCCTCCGGGCTATGGCACTCCCTCACCACCTTTTGCCCAAGGGGCAGCTTAGGCTCCGAGGAAGTTTTTTACAAGAGATATGTTCAGAGATGAGACAGAGGGCAGAGGCTCAGAAATACAATAAAAAACGATTAAGAAACATAGACGCAAGTACTTTAGAAAAGGCCTCGATGGCCACAAGCATTACGGTACAATAATAATCCTAATTTATTTACATGGCCCCTTTGGCCTAGGTCAAGGCTCAGGGTCTCCAGCGTCGGCAGATGGCATGGGAGGAACCACCTCCTCTTCAAACAGCTTGGCCAGCGCCATGCTGGGGCCCTTAGCCGCCTCCATCAGCTTTGTGACCTCCTCATCAACCTCCTCGTCATCCTCGGCCAGGACATAGCCGTCGCTGACAGCCTCGAGGTCAACGCCGGCGTCATGCGAGGAGATGACAGCCAGGGCGCGCTTGACGCTCGTGTGCAGCGCCCCTCGAAGTCGCTCGAGCACTTGGCCGCTCAACACGATCAAGCGGCTCCTAAGGGAGCTGCCCGACTCAACCCCCTCAACCTCCAGGGCCTCACAGATGGTACGGGTGGCGCTCTGCAGCGCATTGTGCTCCCTGAACTCGGCCTCGAGCACCGCCTGCACTACGATAGAGGCCTCAGCTGCCCGAGAGACCTCCTTCTCCAACCCTATGCCAAAGCAAGCAGGATGGGGTCAAGCGCAAAAGAAAATAAGCCAAACAGGGGCGAAGCCATATGGGACTCACCCTCGGCTTTCTCTTTCCAGCGCCTGGCCTCGACCCGAGAGGCCTCGGCTTTCTCTTTCCAGCACTAGACCTCGACCCGAGAGGCCTCGGCTGCCCTGGAAGCCTCTGTATCTAGCTCTGCATCACACCAGGGAGTTAGGGGTCGAACACAAGAAAAACAAATAAAACATGGGGACCAGGACTCACCCTCGACCTTTCCCTTCCAGACCAAAGCCTCAGTCCAGGAGGCCTCGACCACTTTGAGGGCCTCTGCGAGGGTGCCTTTCGTCAGCAGGTGTGCACCCTGCTCCACCCCCAGCTGCCCAGCAAGGGCCTTGGTAGAGGCTGTCGCTTCTTCAGCCTAGGACCTGAAGGTGTTCCGATCGCCGGCCACTCGGGTTAGCTCCTCCTCCATTCGTTGCCGGATCTTGTCCCCCCGATGATCTGGATCACGGCGACGGCGATGACGAAGGCAATGGTGGGGATGACAAGGGAAGGAACTCACCCCGAGGCACAAGCCCTCACCCTCGTTCTCCTCCTCCAACAAGTCCACCTCCACCTCCTGGCAGTCCATCTAAGGGCACGAGCAAAGCACCGAGAGGCACAAGCCCTCACCCTCGTTCTCCTCCTCCAACAACAAGTCCACCTCCACCTCCCGGCAGTCCGTCTAAGGGCATGAGCAAAGGACTGGGAGGCACAAGCCCTCACCCTTGTTCTCCTCCTCCAACAATAAGTCCACCTCCACCTCCCGGCAGTCCGTCTAAGGGCATGAGCAAAGGACCAGGAGGCACAAAGGAACTGGGGGCAAAGAAACCACCTACTGCCATTGCGAGCACAAGCCACTATCCTCCACTGCCGGTGAAGACTAAAGGCGACCAAGGGCAGCTCACATACTCACTTGAGTTCAAAAGGTATGGTAGCGGCGAGCATAATTTGCTAATAACTTTTCTTTGCCATAATATGGTACTAACATTTCTATCCTAGGCCGAGATCACCTTTCCATCTATTTCCTAAATCGGATGACTGCCCCGGCCATTACGAGCATGGAAAGTTCATGATAACCAAGGCCCAACTCGTCGACGAGGAAAGGTGGGAGACAAGGAGGTTTCATCTCTGGTACATGGAAGCGGCAAAAGCTGGCCTGCATGGTTTTCTAGTCAAGGTTGTGGCAGAGTACTTCCACTTGCCCGACAATGATGTAGAACTCCCCATGGACTTCCACGACATGTACAGACTACTGTGGGAACAAGACCTTAACATCGCCTAAGTCACCTTGTTCTCTATGTAAGTGATGAATTGTGAGTTTCACATATCACCTGCCTTTGAATCGGTCAAGACTACTTATATATGCCACGATGGCTTGTCCTTGCAGGTTGATGGCCTATATATCCAAGGAACTAAAACTTGATGTTATCTATCTATCTCCAATGCATATTGCTCAAAGAATCATCATTGGTTACCACCTAGATGACAATCATCCAACCATGAAAGAGTTGACCAAGCGACAGAGAGAGGCGCATAGGAAGAAACTGATGGACAATGAGAAGTTGAACATTTCAAGATACATACTAGGAGCAATGAAGAAGATTAGGGGAAATGGGTGTATCCTAGCTGCCTACCACTTTGGGTAAGTCGAAGACATGCCTGTAGAGATAAGTGGGTAGCTAGCTAGTATTATTATTTCTCGTCGTAACCTGTATTTTGTTTCAATGGTGCAGCCAAGGCCTCGAGGGTCACTGGGTTGCATTTATCATCTACCCTCAGGATGGCAGGGCCTACGTATTTGATTCGTTGACAGTGCCAAACATAAAAGGGTACAAGGCCTTTGAAGATTGCCTCAGAGTGTAAGTGACTGAACTGTCTTCTCATATGTGTTCTAATGCCCTGCCTAATACTAGTACATTTCGTATAGCGCTTATAAGGAGTACGTGAAGGATCCTGAATGCTATGATTGAAGAACAGAGAATTTTAAGGCTAAGCATAAGAACCGCATCAAAATCAGACGCAACTTTCCGGTAAGTATTTGAAAGGTTTAATTGTGCTTTCCGTTCATATGCGTTCTAATGCCTATGTTGTAATGCTTGCATATCGATCATGCAGTGTGCCAAACAACTGATAGGATCACAAACCTATGGCTTCTACGCTTGTGAGTTCCTGAGGGTGTGCAAGCAGTACAGCAGCAGTTGGAGGGTGCTCAAGAATGGATTGAACTGGTCGAGAGACATGCAGAGCATCCAACACAGCTTCAAGCAGACAAAGGCGGACATATGTAAGTGATGAGGACATCACTCCTTTGGATGTACCAGCTGATCCTCCAACCGTCATGCAAGGTCCAATGACCCGGGCTCGAATGCGTCAACTCAATTTACAGGTGAGCTCGTTCTTAAGCGATCCTTTTCATACTTTTGAAAATAGACTACTACCTAATGATGTTATCTTGCTTAGGAACATTGGAGAGGGTCAAGAGGGACTAAGAGGACGTGGAGGAGGTGATGATGACCAGCAAGGACGTCCAACACAAGCCGGAGGCCCAGTCCAACACGAATTCGAGTCTGCCTCGGCCTCTAGGACCAGTCTGCCTTAAACTGGTCGCCCAGGACGCATCTAGACTCCGTTTTCGATGATCCACATATGGATGGAAAGCTAATTTGATAAGGAAGCCAATACAAGTGGTTTCACGTCAAAATCTGTTCGGAATCAACAGGAATCGTCGAAACAAGTCAGCATCCAGAATCTGCCAGGGTGCTGCGACACCGTCTTTTGGTCCGTTGGACCATGTATCGAGTTTGGGCCCATTAGGGGCGCGTCCAGGGGTCTTGCATGACCCTAGAGTCTTCATAAACAGCCGTCGCCCCTCCATTAGGGTTTGGGTTTTGCTTAGATTATTCTGTTAAGAAACAGTTTCGCCGTTCTTCGGTTTGTGAGACCCCAACTCGTGAGATTAATTATACATCTGCAATTTGGTTGCGATCTTTCTTGTTCTTGCTTGTGTTCTTCGTTGCGCAGGCAGGGATTAGCCTTCTTGGCGAGGTCAACCTGGTCCATGACTCGGTTGATAACCAGAGGAGCTGTGGTGCTAAGATTGCAGGGTTCGATCTTTCGATCTGAAGCCGGATCGGTGTGTCATTCTCCGCCACAACGATAGTTACCATCACCTGACGGAAGATCGGGATCCCCGTCTCCATCAAGTGGTAATCAGAGCTAAAGTATACCGTTAGGTTCACTTTTTATTCCCTAGTTTGAGTGTTTCGTATTCATCCCATAGTCCAGTGCCATACTCGTTTTTCCTATCCTAGAACCTTCCGCGCCATAGCCTTTGCATATTTCAGTTTCAGAGTCCGTCGTGTTGAGTTTGTGTCCTGGTCGAGGTCTTATTGCTGGTTAGGTCGTGTTAGAGTCCAGTTTGTGTGTTTTCCCCCATCGTTTCCATCAAATCTTGGCTGTTGTGACCAATTTTGTACACATTGTTCCCGTTTTGTCCTCTAATTCGGAGCCAATTCTTAAAACTGGTCCAGTTTTCGCATACGAACTCCGTTTTCGACGTTCCATATATGCAAATCGATCAGAAAAAAATTTCGGATCCGTCCATCCTAGCTTTGCTGGGGTTTGGAATTTTTAGATTGGCCAAAAAGTGGTCACAAGATCCTCGTTTCGTGGTCACAAGGTTTTTGCCGATTTTCATCCAGTTTTCTGAAAATTCCACAGGCCACGTCTTACACTTGTTTGAGCTCATATTTTCTGTGGTTACTGTATTTGTGCTCCTAAGTAAAGGAAAAATATCAAAAAAATAAAATAAAAAAGTCGAAATTTCCCAAAAAAACAACGACAGCCCAAAAAATAGAAAAAAAGAGAGGGGCAAAAGAGGAACAATATCTAGAGGAACACATAGAGAAGCCCAAAGTGAGCTGTGTTTGCGTGTGCTGTCTGGTTCCTTGTTTGTGTTGTTGTTTCCATCCACCATCACCTTGCTATCCATCATACTTTTGTCACAACCTGGTACTTGCAACACTTTAGACCAGCAACGAGAACAAGTACTTTGGACTATAATTCAGCATTACTTTCTGTTACTGACTTGTGTGCCAGATATACATTTACTCTTTGTTTGCCTTCCAAGCTCCACAAATTCTTCAGATCAGTATAGACAAAGGGGCCTTGCAATCTCGGTACCACTACCTCACAGGTATCACGAACCAGCCACCAGTTGTACCGCCCACTGCTTGCGTTAGTAAGAACTTGGTAAGAGCTTGGTAAGACGCTTCCACTTGCTGTGAAAAGTGACACCACTACAACCACGTAGTCATTTGGTAGGGATAACTTTCACCTATTTGTTCCTGTTTTTGTGTTTTCAATGGCAGGAGGTGAACAGACTGCAGATAACAATCCTAAGGGTTTCAGCGAGTGTGTCAGCCAAGAGCAACTACAAGCTGTTGTAGAGGATGCCCAAAAAAGGATGAATGAGGCCATCAGGAAGGCCATCACTGACGCACTCATTGAACTCAACATTGGCAATAGCATGGAGAGATTGGACAAGCGAATTTCCACGCTAACCGACAAGGTTACTGAGTTGGAAACCTTTGTGGCGGGCAACAACGATGTTTCCGGAAAAAACACCGATGGTCAAGACACGGTGCATGATGCCGCTGGAAACATAGGTCGAGCAGCTATCTGACAAGAGAGATTACGGCAACGTCTTCGCCGCAACACGACAGGTATGGGTGGTGTCCACCACCACCACCGTCAAGGTAATAATCACCGTGTACCCGATGATCCTTATGCTAAGATTAAGTTCACAATACCATCTTTTTCGGGTCATTATGATGCTGAGGGATATCTTGATTGGGAGATAACGGTAGAACAAAAGTTTAGTGCCCACCTTGTACCTGAGCAACATAGAGTTAGACAAGCTACTAGTGAGTTTAAGGATTTTGCCATTATTTTGTGGAATGGGCTAGCTGCACAGGATGCTTTACCTGGTACATGGGAAGAACTTAAGGTAGCTATGCATGATCGTTTTGTTCCTCCTTCTTATCATAGAGACTTGCGTAAGAAATTGATGCGTTTAGAACAAGGAGATAAATCTGTACAGGATAACTATGGTGAGCTCCAAAAGGGATTGATGCGCTGTAGTGTTGTAGAGGGAAACGAAGATGCCATTTGTCGTTTTTATTCTGGTTTGAGGCGTGACATTCAGGACATTGTTGATTATAAAGAATTTAACACTGTCAACCAGTTGTTTTAGTTTGCTATGCTTGCAGAAAAGGAATTGCAGGGGCGTGAACAGCAGGGCAAGAGCAAGGTTAGCACCAGCACATACACGCCACGCTCGGCACCATCTTCGGGGCTGACCAAGCCAACCACTTTTCGGACGCCTCCACCAGCGAGCAAGCGACCAATATCCTCTGGAGTTTCCGCTACACCTAAGACACCTCCCGCACGACCTTCAGATTCAGGTAAAAATTCTTTACAGGTGCCTACCAAGAGTTCCTCATCCGTTGCATCGACGGGACGCACTTCGGGTATTCAGTGCCACCGCTGCCATGGCATTGGCCATGTGCAGAAGGACTGCCCAAGTCAGCAGGCATATATTGCTACAGAAGATGGTTACATCAGCACCTCTGACATTGAGGATGAAGAAGACCAAGATGCAGATGAGGAGGACGGCGAAGTCCTTGGTGACGAGGCCACGGCGTCCTATAGGAGCATTATTGTACAGCGGGTGCTCAGCTCACAAGTCCAGCAGCCTGAGAAGCTACAACGCCATAACTTGTTCCAGATTTTCTTCGTCATCAGCGACCGTCGAGCACGTGTCATTATTGATGAAGGTAGCTGCAACAATTTGGTGAGTTCTGATTTGGTCAAGAAGCTTAGCTTGACCACACGCCCACACCCACGTCCATATCATATTCAGTGGCTAAATGATTCTGGTAAAGCAAAGGTAACACAAACTTGCAGAGTTTCATTTTCCATTGGTTCTTATGCTGATTCTGTTGATTGTGATGTGGTACCTATGCAAGCTTGTTCACTTTTATTGGGTCATCCTTGGGAACATGATAATGATGCTACACACCATGGTAGAAGTAATAAATACACTTTTGTGCATAAAGGAAAGAAAATTACTTTGGTACCTTTGACCCCTGCTCAAATTGTACAAGCTGATAGAGAACGCGCTGCTAGTTTGAATGATGTTCAATCTGAAAATCAGCAAGTTGCTAATTCTATTTTCCCACCTAAAAAGGATAAGTCTACATCTATTTCTAAGGCTGAGGGGATTAAATTGAAGGGTGGTGTTATGCTTGCAACAAAATGTGACTTTGCTGAAATTTCTGATGATGATATTTGCTATGCTTTGGTATGCAAACGAGCTATGTTTTCACTTGATCATATTGTTAGCTCGGTACCTCCTGCTATCACTAACCTTTTGCAGGAGTATGAGGACATTTTTCCAGCTGAGATACCCCCGGGGCTGCCACCTATGAGAGGGATAGAGCATCAAATCGATTTGATTTCGGGAGCGACCTTGCCCAACCGAGCTGCATATCGAACCAATCCTGAGGAGACTAAGGAAATTCAGCGGCAAGTCCAAGACCTTTTGGACCGTGGGTATGTACGTGAAAGCCTTAGTCCTTGTGTTGTTCCTGTACTTTTGGTTCCTAAGAAAGATGGAAGTTGGTGTATGTGTGTTGATTGTAGAGCCATCAATAATATTACTATTCGGTATTGTCATCCTATTCCTAGGCTAGACGACATGCTTGATGAGTTGTGTGGTTCTATAATTTTCACTAAGATTGACTTGCGAAGTGGCTACCACCAGATTAGAATGAAACTTGGAGATGAATGGAAAACTGCATTTAAAACCAAATTCGGGTTGTATGAGTGGTTAGTTATGCCTTTTGGTCTAACAAATGCACCTAGCACTTTCATGCGCTTAATGAATGAGGTTTTAAGAGTTTTTATTGGTCATTTTGTGGTAGTTTACTTTGATGATATATTGATTTACAACAAGTCTTTTGATGAACATATGGATCACTTACGTGCTGTTTTTAATGCCTTATGTGATGCACGTTTATTTGGTAACCTTGAGAAGTGCATCTTTTGCACGGATCGAGTTTCTTTTCTTGGCTATGTTGTAACTCCACAGGGAATTGAGGTGGACGAGATGAAAATTGAAGCCATAAAGAGCTGGCCGGTTCCCCAAACTGTCACACAGGTGAGGAGTTTTCTTGGTCTTGCAGGATTCTACCGCCGCTTCGTCAAAGATTTCAGCACCATTGCTGCCCCATTGCATGAGTTGACGAAGAAAGGAGTGGTGTTTCATTGGGGAGAGGCACATGAGGAGTCCTTTGACACTTTGAAGGACAAGCTTACACACGCACCATTGCTGCAACATCCAAATTTTGGTAAGACTTTTGAGCTAGAATGTGATGCTAGTGGAGTTGGCATTGGTGGTGTTTTGATGCAAGATGGTAAACCTGTTGCTTACTTTAGTGAAAAATTACATGGTCCTGTTCTTAATTATTCCACGTATGATAAAGAATTGTATGCACTTGTCCGTTCTTTAGAGACGTGGCGTCATTATTTGTGGCCTAAAGAATTTGTTATTCATTCTGATCATGAATCGCTTAAGTATCTTCGCTCTCAAAATAATCTGAATCGTAGGCATGCTAAATGGGTTGAATTTATTGAGTCTTTTCCTTATATTATCAAACACAAGAAAGGGAAGGATAATGTGATTGCTGATGCTTTGTCTAGAAGATATACATTGCTGTCTCAACTTGATTGCCGGATTTTTGGTCTTCAATCCATTAAAGAACAATATGCGCTTGATCCTGCTTTTAAGGATGTGTTGCTTAATTGTAGAGAGGGACGCACATGGAATAAGTTTATGATCAGCGATGAGTTTTTATTTAGAGCTAACCGCCTATGCATTCCAGTTGGTTCTGTTCGTCTTTTGTTGTTGCAGGAGGCACATGGAGGCGGATTGATGGGACATTTTGGTGCCAAGAAGACGGAGGAGGTGCTGTCCACACACTTCTTTTAGCCTAGGATGAGGCGTGATGTGGAGCGGTACGTGGCTCAGTGTGCCACATGTCAAAAAGCTAAGTCGCGATTGAACCCACATGGTTTGTATATGCCTCTTCCTGTTCCTTCTACTCCTTGGGCAGATATATCTATGGATTTTGTGTTGGGATTGCCAAGGACTAAGAGGGGGAGGGATAGCATTTTTGTGGTGGTTGATTGTTTTTCTAAGATGGCACATTTTATTCCTTATCATAAGAGCGACGATGCTGTTCATATTGCTGACCTTTTCTTTCAAGAAATTGTTCGCTTGCATGGTATGCCTTCTACTATTGTTTCAGATCGTGATGCAAAATTCTTGAGTCATTTTTGGCGCACGTTGTGGAATAAATTGGGGACCAAGCTGCTGTTTTCTACAATATGTCATCCCCAAACTGATGGGCAAACTGAGGTTGTGAATCGAACATTGTCCACCATGTTGAGAGCCATTTTGAAGCGCAATTTGAAGATGTGGGAAGAGTGTTTGC
Source organism: Miscanthus floridulus (assembly GCF_019320115.1). Taxonomy (NCBI): domain Eukaryota; kingdom Viridiplantae; phylum Streptophyta; class Magnoliopsida; order Poales; family Poaceae; genus Miscanthus; species Miscanthus floridulus. Next base: position 160,020,583 of record NC_089587.1, read on the forward strand.
CGCATGTGGAGTTTGCATATAACAGGGCAGAACATTCCACCACCAAGGTAAGTCCTTTTCAGGTAGTGTATGGTTTTAACCCCCGTGCTCCTATTGATCTTTTGCCTTTACCTACCACTGAGAGAATACATAGTGATGCTAGAGAGCGTGCTGATTCTATTCGTAAGTTACATGAAACAACTAAAGCAAATATTGAAAGCATGAATGAAAAGTATAGAATTGCTGGTAGTAAAGGTAGAAAAGAGATTAAACTTGAACCAGGTGATTTGGTTTGGTTACATTTAAGAAAAGATAGATTTCCTAAGCTACGTAAGTCTAAATTAATGCCAAGAGCAGCTGGTCCTTATAAGATTATTGAGAAAATAAATGATAATGCATACAAACTTGAGTTGCCACCCGAGTTCGGGGTTAGTCCCACATTTAACATTACAGATTTGAAACCTTATTTGGGAGAAGAAGATGAGCTTGAGTCAAGGATGACTCCAATTCAAGAAGGGGAGGATGATGAGGACATCACTCCTTTGGATGTACCAGCTGATCCTCCAACCGTCATGCAAGGTCCAATGACCCGGGCTCGAATGCGTCAACTCAATTTACAGGTGAGCTCGTTCTTAAGCGATCATTTTCATACTTTTGAAAATAGACTACTACCTAATGATGTTATCTTGCTTAGGAACATTGGAGAGGGTCAAGAGGGACTAAGAGGACGTGGAGGAGGTGATGATGACCAGCAAGGACGTCCAACACAAGCCGGAGGCCCAGTCCAACACGAATTCGAGTCTGCCTCGGCCTCCAGGACCAGTCTGCCTTAAACTGGTCGCCCAGGACGCATCCGGACTCCGTTTTCGATGATCCACATATGGATGGAAAGCTAATTTGATAAGGAAGCCAATACAAGTGGTTTCACGTCAAAAGCTGTTCGGAATCAACAGGAATCGTCGAAACAAGTCAACGTCCAGAATCTGCCAGGGTGCTGCGACACCGTCTTTTGGTCCATTGGACCATGTATCGAGTTTGGGCCCATTAGGGGCGCGTCCAGGGGTCTTGCACGACCCTAGAGTCTTCATAAACAGCCGCCGCCCCTCCATTAGGGTTTGGGTTTTGCTTAGATTATTCTGTCAAGAAACAGTTTCGCCGTTCTTCGGTTTGTGAGACCCCAACTCGTGAGATTAATCATACATCTGCAATTTGGTTGCGATCTTTCTTGTTCTTGCTTGTGTTCTTCGTTGCGCAGGGAGGGATTAGCCTTCTTGGCGAGGTCAACCTGGTCCATGACTCGGTTGATAACCAGAGGAGCTGTGGTGCTAAGATTGCAGGGTTCGATCTTTCGATCTGAAGCTGGATCGGTGTGTCATTCTCCGCCACAACGATAGTTACCATCACCTGACGGAAGATCGGGATCCCCGTCTCCATTAGTAAGTTTATCTTAGACAAATGCGTGCTTGAAGGGGGCACGTTCTTCCATGAGAACAGCCCGCTAGCGATGTTACCGGAGTACGAGAGGCTGAGGAAATGGCCCACGATGATGCATCCGCAGGATTACACCTTAGCGCATGTATAACGACTTTAATATGTAAATGTTATGAATTAATGATGACAAGAATGACTAAGTGAATGTATATATATGTATATTATCTCATGTGTAATGCCTGCATACTTTTAAGTTTAATCTGTGAAATCTGGATGTGATTTGAATTTATATGCCTGCTGTATTTTATTTGAATTTATATGCCTACTGTATTTTTTTAATTCAGGAAATAATTTACCAAGGTAGGCAAATAATAAAGCCCGCCACGGCTAATCAACATAACCATGGTAGGCCATAAAAGGTGTCCGCCGTGGTAAAATAATTTACCGCGACGGGCGGTGTAACGTGCCCACCGTGGTAAAAGTATATTTACCACGGCGGGCACGTTACATCGACCGCCGTGGTAAATCGGTTAACCACGGCGGGCAAAGCTGGCCACCGCGGTTAAGCCACGATTTACCGTGGCCTCTAGGCTGCGCGGTTAAGCCATGATTTACCGTGGCCTCTAGGCCATGGCGGACGGCTTTGCCCAAACCCAAATCGTCCGCCTCCAGTAAAGTTTATGTAGTAGTGCAATAGCAACCATAGAGGTACCATTATCATCCTTCCTAAGCATAGAATCAATATCAATTGAAATAGGCTTAGAAGTGTTACCTAGAGGATATGAATGTGCCATGTGTCCCCTTTCCCGGCATGAGTAGCACTTTCTCTTTGATTGAGCCTTCTCTTCCTTGCTCATGTTGTGCTTCTCATTGCCTTGCTTCTCCTTGTTTGCTTGAGTCTTCTTCTCAAGATTGTTTGGGCAACCCAAAGCTAGGTGACCCAATATGTCACAACTATAACACCTCATGTGAGCAATCTTCTTCATTTTCTCTTCTTTGTTCTTGCTCATTTGCTTTGCATCTTGATTCATCCTTGGATGCATTGCTCTTTCTCTTGCTTTTCCACCCCTTCTAGTTTTTTTTTCTTTATCATCAAATTACTATCATCATGGTTGATCTTGACTTGCTCTTGGGGTGTCTTCTCTTGCTCAACTTGTGGCTTTGGTTGAGGCTCTTCTAGTTGCTTTACCAATTGCTTGGTTGGGCACATTGAGGTAAGATGACCCCAAGTGCGGCACTTGAAGCACTTCACATACTTGAGCCTCTCTTCTTCTTTTATCTTCTTGAGCTTCTCAATGTTAGGGCAACCATTTGCAAGGTGTCCTGCTTCATGACACCGGTAGCACATGGTATGAGAGAGCTTTCTTTGTTGTAGCTTCTTCATCTTTCTTTCTCTCTTTCTTTCGCCCTTTGTCATCTTCTTCTTGAAGTCAAGGCCACACTTGTCACCATAGTTTCTTTGAGTCTTCAACATGTACTCAAATGTGACTTTTGAGTTGTAGCATCTCTCTAACTTGTTGGTCAAATTCTTCACTTCATTTTTGAGCTCATTGTTCTCCTTCAAAAGGTTAGTTTCACAAGACATAGAAGTAGAACAAGCATCTATATGTGAAGAGCATGACATATCTAGTAAATCATTACATGAGGTGGATACATGCTTTTTCCCTACATCACAAGAGTTAATCACAATATGTGATTGATCAATTGACCCATGTGATGAGCTCTCACTAGTTTTAGATTTTTTATTTGAAAGTTCTTTAGTGAGAAAAACATGGTCTTGTACCAAGTTATCATGAGCAACACTAAGTTCCTCATGAGCCAATTTTACCTCCTCATGTGAACAAGTAGTAACATAAAGTAGATGCTTTTGTTCACATGTGTTCTTTAGAAAAGAGTTTTCATTTTTCAATTTTTTGGTTTTAGCCATATCTTTTTCTAAAGCTTTGATCATGCAACCATATCTATCTAGAAGCTCCTCATATGAATCAAGATCAATCACATTTGCATTAGATACCTTAGTGTCACCTTGTGACATGAAGTAATGTGGTGTAGTGGATGGGCTTGTAGTAGCATCGTAATCATGGCCCGAGCATGAACCATCATCACCATCAAGTGTGCATGGGGTAGGATCATCATGTACATCACTTGAGGCATCACCATCAATCTTGTCAAGTGATTTTGTGATAGCATCATCATCATTATCACTTGACCATGAGGTGGAGCAATCTTCTACAATCACCAAATTGTGGTCATGCTCAACACGCTCATGTGCCTCCACCGTGTGATCATCCTCTTTGAATTTGCCATCATCCCACGTGGAGGAATCACCAAAGGTGTGCTTGATTGATTCCCATATCTCATGAGCGGTTCCCACATAGTTTATCCTTTTCATTAAATCAAAGCTCAAAGCATCCATTAGATAACAACAAGCATGTGCATCAAATTCATAGAGAACTCTTTGAGCTTTGGTGAGATTTCTATGGTCCAAGATATGGGTGAGACCATTAATGATAATCCACCAAAACTTAGGTCCCTTTGCATGAAAATAATCAAGCATGTGATTTTTCCAAAGTGCAAAGTTTGTGCCATAAAAAATGTGTCTCACAAACATCTAGCCCACTAGACGCCATCCTCTCATGTCGGTGAAGACCACAAATGAGAGACCTAGCTCTGATACCAATTGAAAGGTCGAGATGACAGACTAGATGGGGGTGAATAGTCCTTTCTAAATTTAATCGCGCTGGCTAACCAAAATAAATGTGGAATTAAAACAATCAGTCTAGCCAAGACTACACCCCTCTATCTATGTTCTCTAGCACCTTGCAAAGATCCTAATTAAGCAACTAAGGTGTCAGGCTATCTAGAGCTCACCTAACCAATTCTAGGAGCAATGTCACACAAACCTATGCCACTAGAATTTTGCACACTGGGGAGCTCCTACACAATTCTAGTGAGCAAAAGCACAAAGCTCCTAAGCTCACTAGCAATGCTCAATAACAAGGCAACCAATGCCAAATTAGAAAGCACAAATACTTAGCTACATAAACTAAGTAATGTGGCTAACAAGGTTACACAAACCAAATTAGTCACGCAAGGGAGCTACTTCTATGCTACATAAGCAAGAAGGTAACTAGTGAGCTACACAAGCTAACTAATTATGAGATAAACTGACCTATAACTGCCTTAAAATCCACAGTGTAGATCTTGGAAACGCATACAAGGTGGCGGAGGGCAAGCGGACTCTGGAGCAGGCTGGCTAGCCTAGGGCTTGGGCCGGCCGGCCCACTTTTATGGCCGTTTGGCCCAAGCTTCGGTGGTGCGTCTTCTGGTGTCTTCTAGAATCTTCTTGAGTTGTTTACGTCGTGGATAAATGTGATTAAATATGATGATTGGGTCCACATTGCTCATTTTCTAGATAAATCCTCCTGCATTCACATATTCACTAAAACTCATGGAATTTATTAGTTTAAACCCATATACCTATGTTTGGTGATGGAATTAAACATATATGCAAGTTATGTTGATGGTTTATAATTGATGTTAATGACTGTCAACAGTCTCCCCACTAAGACCCATATAAAAGTATTGTAAAAGCATAGGGTCTTGAATGGCGGTCAGGGCTAGAGTTGACTAAGTCATTAAAACATGCCCACGCCGCACCAAGAGATTCTTTTTCTTTCTGTTTAAAAGATAGAACCTCTATTCGAAGGCTAACCACTCCAGAGATGGGAAAGAAAGATAAGCAAAAGCTAGAGCATAAGGCTTCCCAATCTCCTTGTACACTCCCTACGGTTCAAGTATACCAGTGTTTAGCTCTTCCCATCAAAGAGAACGGAGATAGCTTCCACTTTAAGGTTTCATGTGACATGCTCACGATATGCAAGCATGCACACATTTGCTCAAACTCTCATAGGTGGGTATATGGGTTTTAATCATCTTCTCCTAAGAACGATTGTTCCTAGACCATATTTATTAAACACGGATGAAACTAATAGCCAGGTGTAAGGATAGGTTTCGAAGATTCCGGTGGCTCTAGTTGTGCATCCGTGGGAGCAGCGAATTGATTGATAGGCGTGATGTTATCCATGCTTAAAGATAAATAAAAGATACAAGGACAAACCTGATTCGACAAAAATCACAGCACCTATTTCCTCGGTAATGGCGCCAGAAAACTTGTTGGCACCTATAGTGGCACACAGAGACAAAATCTGCAAGCGCATGGGTATCGAAGTAGTTTTCACCCAGAGTATTATCGAGTATCGTATCCACAGGGAAACGTGTGTATGTCGTCTAAACACTAGTTCATCTAGGGATATCAATCAAGGTATAAGGTATGAGTAGAGAGGAGTTCTATAGTTATAACCCTATGCAAAGCAAGGCTTATGATTCTAGTGTTCACTTCAGGACGCCGCTTAGATGGTAAAGCACCGCTATTAGATAACTCTACCAACACGACTACGGTCCTACTAATTTAAGAACCTGCTCAATTCAGCGTGGACTACAAAGGATAGATGGGGCTATCACCTCCTAGTACTACCACACAACCAAGAAGCAGGGAGCAAACATAGGTAGCCAATAGCCTAAGCAGCATGCTTATGCTAACGATTACTACTCTAATCTAGAGATCTAGCAAGGACTAGAGCACTCAAAAGAACTGTGAACCCGTCAACAAAAGAGCACAATACTTACTTTAAATAGAAATCAATTACTAGAAATATCTTAGATGTAGACTTGGATAGGCCGGTACTTCCTCCAAACCCTTCCCTCACTCTCTAACTCAATATTTTTATTTACAAGACTAGATCCTATAGAGGACTAATCTTCTCTTGATGCCCTGATCCTGAGATGAGGATATGAATTAGGGTTTTAGGATGGCTCCAGGGAGGGGGGTAGGGGCTGCTATATATTGGGGGCGCTAGGCACCCTCTTCCTCTTAGTAGCCTCATTGGTACTAAACTTTACACCATATCTCATTGAAATGCACATAGACCTTTATGGGCCAAATTCTGAATCAAGCCCATAAATGCATAGCATGGCTCTATCTCGTCCCTCTATTTGAACCAATGTTGAACAATGATGTAGATTGATCCTCAAAGGTGGTAGAAGAACCGACGTTAAAGCAGAGCATGACAGGTGGGACCAGGTGGCCGCCCGGCCTATAGGTGGGATTGGCCAGCCCCACCTGGCAGCCACTCATGCCCTGTCGTGGTGTGGTGTCCTCTGGTGTCTTCTAGAGCCTTTTGGTGTAGGTTTTGTCTCAGTAAGTATGATTAGTTCTAACATTTAGGTCCTCCTTGATAGTTTTCTAGATATACCCCGCTGAAAACATAGATTCACCAAAACTTGTGGAATTTATTAGTTTAAACCCCTAGACCTATATTGGTGATCCTTTTTATGCATATATATAAGTTATATTGATGGTTTATGATGAATGTTATCGACCGTCAATAGAGTGCTTACCACAAGCTCTAGCACTTTGACACGGCCAGACCACTTATCGCCCTTCGTGTCTCGCTCTACTAGAGTTGCTCTTCGCTGCTTCCATGGGGTGAGCACAATACCCCTCACAATCACTTCTCCGGAGCACCGCACAATCTTCTCATGGGCTACGATGGAGATCATGCCACCAAGCCATCTAGGAGGTCGCAACCTCCAAGAGTAACAAGCACCACCTCCTTGCAACTCGAACACCTAGTGCCACTTGATGCAATCTCACAATATGATCGCACTAGAATCACTCACTCGCAATCGATTCGTACTCTTGCAAGCACAAGTGAGTTAGAGGGATCCCAATCACTCCTAGATAAGCCACATAGGCATGAGGGTGCTCAGCAACTAGTCCAAGGCTGGCTAAGGCTCCTATTTATAATCTCACAAACAAATAGAGCTGTTACCCTTTCACTACGCAGAACACATACTGACTAGACGCATCTGGTAGGGCAACCGAACACATTTGGTCGCTACTGCACTACCACGTGTCCCATTCAATGGTATGTAGCCATTGGTACTCAATGGCTAATTCTGACATGCATTGTCGAACCTTGATTGGACACATAGGTCCATGATCAGACGCTCCCACATGGAGTCTGATCACCTGCACCCCAGCTTCCTCAGCACAGAGACCGGACGCACCCCTACATGACCTGACGCTAGGCTAGCTAGAGTCCGATCGACTCTAGTAAGGGTCTAGAGAGCAACTATGATGATCGGACATGTCCGGTCGCATGTGACTGGACATGCCTAGCATCTGATCCTCTCTAGCTTCACTCCGTTGTGCCACGTCAGTAATACCTGACATAGGAATAGTATCTTGCCAGCGTTTAGTCACTTCCATGAACCTGAGTTTGGTCACCTCGTGCCTCTGCCCGAGCCTAGGGTTGAACACCGGACATGTCCGGTCCCAATATCCGACACGTCCGGTCACCCCGTGACCAGCACTCCTAACTCCTTTTCTTCACCAACTTCTTCTCCTTTGCAAATGTGCCAACACCACCAAGTGTACAACACCATGTGCTTGTGTGTTAGCATTTCGCAAACATTTTTCAAAGGATTAGTTACTCATTTCACCACACCACTCGATCCTAACATGTATGCAAAGTTAGATCGCTCAAGTGGCACTAGATGACCGATATGCAAATAAGTTTGCCCCTCTTGATAGTACGGCCATCTATCCTAAACCTAGTCATAAACTTCTCTACACACCTATGACCAGTCAAATGAAATTCCCTATAAGTTATACCTTTGCCTTGCGCATTCCATTCCATCTCCTCCAATGTTGATGCAACACATGCACCAACCTTTATCAACACATGATATGATCAACTTCATATCATCACGTGACCTTACTGGTTCATCGATCTTGACTTCACTTGCTCTTCACTGCTGCCTTCGTCCATCAGTGCCAAGTCTTGCTCAAGCTTCACCACCATGCAATCCATCGCTCCAAAGCCTCCAACTTGCCCTTCACGCTTGCAATCGGTCCATCAAGCCAAGTCTTGTCTTGATCTTCTCCACCTTAGTCACATGACTCTATGTCATGTCTCATATGCAATGAGCTCCTTCATCACATGTGTGAGCCTTGCAACAAATCCAAGCCATCTTCACCATCATGGCATGAGTTGCTCACACAAGTGTACCTATGGACTAATCACCTGTGTATCTTACATTTAAACACATTAGTACACCTAGGTTGTCACTCAATTACCAAAACCAAACAAGGACCTTTCATCGGCCTTTAGCATAGGGGCAGCGAGAAGCTGTTCTTTCTTCTTAGGCACAAAGATTTGCTGGATTGGTGGCTTCCCTTTCTCTTGAGCTGTCAAGGTCCTTGACGTGATCCTCTGGCCTTGCCTTGCACTCTGGAGCTTGATTGGTCATAGCTCAATCAGCTGAAAATGAAACATCATGGATCATAACTAATAGGTTCTCTCCACCCTTGTTGGTGCATAGGTGCCACCAGAGGATATGACACCCAAACTCCATAGGACCCCACATTGGTCGTACGGGAGGTTGAACCGAAGGACCCCAACGAGACACACATGGAACAACTTGTTGTTGAATTAGAGCTGATATTTGTGACACCACAATCTACATGGATAGATCATCCTGATTCAAAGGCGAACACTCTCTTTTTAGTGGCCAATTCACTGAGTCGGCCTTCTCTTACTTATACTTGCTCATAAGCTTACCGAAGGTGCATTGGAACTTCACCACCTTCCCTGAGTTCTTAACTTCATTAGACTTCCATGTGCCAATCTCTGATCCATGTGGCACAAAAGTGCACACAACATTTCCTCGGGCCTGCTAGGACTGCTAAGTGATCGGTCACTACTACAAAAAACTTAATGGAGGTAGTCTTTTTTTATTTTTGGAGGCAGGCATTGCAACTGCCTCCAATCAAAGGTCATTGTAAATACAAATTAATGGAGGTGGTTGCTTTGCTTGCCTCCGCAAATCAATTAAAATAAACAAAAAAAAGAAAAAGCCCACATGGGCTTGGATCTAGGCTGCATGGGCCTAAATCTGGGCCTCACACCGCCATCGTCGATTTGCTCGCCATGACGCTGCCGGCCTATCGTTACCACCAAGATGGAGAAGCCCTAGGAGCACCGCTGAGATGGAGAAGCCCTAGGAGCGCCGCTAGGAGGACAGATTCAGGCAGGGAGGAGGGGGTCCAGATCCGCCGCCAGCAAGGAGGAGGGGGCTAGATCCACCGCTGGTGCAGAGGAGGGGGCCAGATCCACCGCCACAGAGGGGGCCAGATTCACTGCTGGTGAGGAGGAGGGGGCTAGATCCACCACCACCGATGGTGAAGACATGGAGCCAAAGACGAACATGGTGCACACAAGCTACGTCGCAAGGAGCACTGCGCAGATGGAGAAGCCGCAAGAGACAGAGGACCTCAAGGTGACGCTGTCCATGGTTCGTGTGTGCGAGGAGGAGGGGAGGAGTGCGTGTGAGTGGGAGAGAAGGGGCCACTCTACTATGGGAGGGTGTCGAGGACCAATACTAGGGTACCCGAAGAGGAGGAGCTAATGGTCATCAATATTGATTCACCCGAGCAGGCAAGAATGCGACTATAGGTCCAACTGACCCCTAGGTGTGTGGGCTTCGCCTTGCCTGACCTCTAGGGGTAGGCTCTGCCTCGCCTGACCTCTAGGTTGGTGGCCCCACCTTGTCTGACCTCTAGGTCGGTGGCTCCATCTCACCTGACCCCTTAGGCATGGCTCCTGACAGAAGCCCGTACCGCCACCAACCACTATGGGCCAGAAAGTACAACCCAAGGTCAAACTTCTGGCATCATGATGAACACATGGTCACTATGCTGCCTACTCCCTAAATGGCCGCTGACTAGCACACTGGTTCGCTGCATCGCCCGTTAGGAGGGAATGGGACGTCACGACCCGCTGACAATGCCGGGGCATGGCATTAGCGACGAACAGGCGCCCAGCATGGAGCCATCCCTATCACCATCTACAGTGTTGATAGGACCTACATAAAGGAGAAGAAAGGCCCGGTGGTCCTAGAAGCCTTCCTCTCCTTGGCTCTTCTCCCTCTTTCTCTCTGTGTAACCTGCTCTTCCCCTTCGTCTATAAATGGGGAGGTAGGATGCCCTAGGAGAAGGGATGGCGGTTCACCACTCTACACGGCTGTAGACATCAAAACACATGCCCTAACATGCCTTAGGAGCACACGCACATTAGAGACTTAGGACCTATCCCTTTCTCTCTCATTTGTCACCCCTACTACAAACTTTTAGTGCTAGTAACATGAGCAGCAGCGATGAACTAGATGTAGGGACTTTCTACCCAAACTAGTATAAACCTCATGTCCTCTGAGCACACTATCCGAGCCAGACGCACAATACTAGAAATTTACTTGTTGGTAACTCGAAACACCAACAGTTGGCGCACTAGGTAGGGGTTTTTTGCGTGTCTCGACGTCCACATTAGGCCTCAGATGGCTAGTCATGACATCAGCCGGGTCTCGGGTGCACAAGTGTGCTTTGGGAACCTGGACTTCATCATCATGATGGGGGGAGAGTTGGTACAAGCTCCTATCGCTGTCCAACCTCTCCACTCCACCGGCCTCGATGTGATTGCCGAGGCGCTTGAGGAGTTGCGACTACACACATTGGAGGCCCATGCCCCCGGGAGCGACCAACTCCTTGGCTTTGATTATGGGAGGCTAGAATGCTAGCTCAATGCCTTCCTAGGACCCCGGCCATCCCGAGAGGACCTAGGCCACCTCACCTTCTCATTCGCCAATGTCATGATGTAGCCTGCTGGAGGAGAGCCGCTTTCCCTAGAATACCTCATCCGGAGCGCCCTGATAGCGCTCCTGTTCGGTCTACACAACACTGCTGAGACCATTGGCCACCTTGTGGCGCAATGCTTGCCCCCATCCCCCATGAATGATGAGTTCGTGGGGATGACCGAATATGTCACAAAATCTTTCCATGACCTCCTCGTAGGAGAATCAGAGTCGCCCTCCAACTCTGACTCTAGTAGGGGAGCCATCACCCATCTCGTGAATGTTTCATGGCAGGTACCCCCGAGGGGTATGCCAAAATCATCCACAAGGGAGAGGCTACCCCAATGAATGACTTTGACGATGAGGTCATGGGGGATGCAGGGGCCCCACCTCACTTGCGGGTAGAGCAGCTGAAGGCCTGGCACCAAGAGCTCAAGTAAGCATGACTCCAGCTCGAGCAGGAACGCGCAAAGCTCGAACGAGAGATTGAGCGCCAAGGAGATGGTGGCCATGCGCACACTGTGGCCCACGACATGAATCAGAGGATTATCGAGGATGAGGAAGCCCTCCCACACTTCACCCAAGCAAGCCAGAATATCGCTGCTCGGTGGCCTTGCTCCAAGGGCTTCCAGGGCCCATGACACCCAAGGATCATTGGGCCCATCAGGAGATTCACACACTACTCGAGCGTGCGGTGGCGCAATAGGCTGAGAGCTCGCTGTCCCAACAATGTGAGCTCAATGCTAGCCAGCACATGCCCTCAGAGCAACTCAATAGGGATGTGCTAGTCCACCAGGCGCAACAAGGTAGCAGGCCACGCACTATGGTCCCAGTGCATGAGTGTCTTGGCCTCCACCATGATGTGTGCGACACCCTCGACGCCCGCAGGCATACCCGCAATGATGCGAGGGAGGAGGCTATTCATGGCTACCACCCTTGTCGTGATGGACACTATGACAGTGACAAAGACCAAAGCCTAAGCCCTGACTTGCCGGGACCTTAGGCCTTTGGCCGACACATCCTCAACGCCGCCTTCCCACTGTGGTATCGACCACCAACCAACATCCCAAAATACTCTAGGGAAACGAACCCTAGACTATGGCTCGGGGATTATCGGCTTACTTACCAAGCCGGTGGAGCGGATAATGATGATTTCATTATCCACAACCTTCCATTGTTCTTGGCCGATTTGCACGAACGTAATTGGAACACCTTCCGCCCAACCGAATCCAAAGTTGGGCGGACCTAAAAGAGATCTTCGTGGGAAACTTCTAGGGCACATATGCGTGTCCTAGGAACCCATGGGATCTAAAAAACTACTAACAGAAGTCCAGGGAAACTATTTGTGGGTACATCCAACACTTCTCTCGGGTAGTGCAACGAGCTGCCCAACGTCACCGATGCCGACGTCATAGGACCTTTCCAATCTAGGACTACCTGGGAGTCCTCGGTTCACAAGCTAGGACATAAGGGCCCATGAACCACCAAGGAGCTCCTCAACATTGCCACCAGCCATGCCTCAGGCGAGGAGGCGGTCGGGGCAATTTTAGACCGCCTCAAAGGCATGGCAAAGTGGGACGAGGACGCCAGCGAAGGCGCCTCCAATAGTCCCAATAAAAAGAAGAATAAGCAGCGGTGCGAGGGCTCACTCATGGCCACCGCTGACCGCAAAGGGGGTCAGAAGCCCATTGAGGGTACCCTGGACCACTTTGAGAAGCTGCTCGAAGGGCCATGCTCAAACCATGCTTTCCCTATCAAGAACCTATTCAAGGACTACGTCCTCATGAAGTGGTTCTTGTCCGGAGGCTCCAACAAGGGGGAGCATAGGAAGGAGCTCAAGCCAACCATAGACGACACCAAGGGAAAGGACGGCAGATTTCTAGCGATGGATGACTGCCTCATGATCTTTGGAGGATTGGTGGCCTACAACTCCAAGCGCTGCCAGAAGCTTGCACACCGTGAGGTCTATACCACCGAGCCAGCCACGCCTACCTTCCTCCAATGGTCGGAGTCTATCATAACCTTTGATCAGACCGACCACCTAGAAAGCATCCCATAGCCAGGAAGATATCCGCTCGTGGTTGACCTGATCATCGGCATGAAGCGACTCACCAAAGTGCTGATGGATGGAGGCAGCGGCCTCAACATCATGTACGCTGAAATGCTCGATGCCATGGGCATCGACCAAGCACACATCCACCCAACCAGGGCGCCTTTCCATGGCATCATGCCTGGAAAATAGGGTGTGCCACTTGGGTAGATCGACCTACCCATCACCTTTGGGAATTCAACCAATTATAGGATGGAGACCCTTACCTTCGAGGTAGTCGGGTTCCACGGAACCTACCACGCCATCCTAGGATGTCTATGCTATGCAAAGTTCATGACCATCCCTAACTACACCTATAGACGACCGAGGTGACTCCCAGTTGGTCATCGACCAAGTCATGAAGGAGTCAAGCTACCACAATGCTAAGATGGCTGCATATTGCCGAGAAGTCTGCCAGCTAGAAGACAAGTTCGACAGCCTCGAGCTCAGTCACATCCTGAGGCGTCTCAATGAGGTGGACGACGTGCTAGCAAAAATGGCATCTGGCCAAGAGCCTGTGCCGATGGGCGTCTTTGCTAGTGATTAGTACAAGCCCTTGGTCCGCTATGAGGAGCTAGAACAAACCGATGATGGACCACCTGCCCTAGGCTTGGGGCTAACCAGCTGGCGTCTCCATGTGACCCCAAAATCATGGAGCTTGATGAGGATCCAGTGACAAAGCTCGACCCTCTGGCCGACTAGAGGACGTCCTACCTCGACTACCACCTCTGTGAGGCACCATCGACAGACAAAATGGAGGCTCAATGGCTCATGCGTCGCACCAAGTCCTTTGTCCTTCTTGAGGGTGAGCTCTATAGGCGAAACCACATTGGGATCCTGTAGCATTGCATCCCCATCGAACAAGGGAAGCAGTTGTGACAGAATCACCCAATTTATACAAGATCAAGTACGGCTGTCCCCGCTAACACATTGACACACACATACTTTCACTTATATAAACCCAGAAGTCTGCCGAGTGTCACGAAGGACCTTGGTAAATCAACATCATAACCAAGATCAAGGGATTAAGCAAATACACATCACATACAAAGAGTTGCAGCAGAAATAATGTTACAAATGGGTTCACCAATAATAGTACAAGTTCGGGTTTCAAAACCGATTAGTGAAAACAACATAGCTTTCAAATGATTACATTAATATGAGTTCCAAATACATTGCTAGCATAAGTGCCATCCTCTGATAAAAGCATATAGATGAGAATAAATATAGAGTCACCAAGCCCACCGACGGTTAGCCACCATCTTTAGCAGGCCAAGAACTTCACCTGCAACAGAGTGGAATAAACCCTGAGTACTCGAATGTACTCAGCTAGACTAACCCATCATAAACTAGAAATAAAATGACACCAAGGAGTATGCAAGGCTTTATAGGTGGAGCTAGCTGGACAACATTTTGCATAAAAGTCACTAATTTAGCTATACATTTTATAATTCGATCATCAAATTAATTATAGATATTCACCTCTAGATTAACAACTAACCTATGCCAAACAGGTGGTATAGCATTTAGTAGCATAACAATAGTAACCATAGCCGGTGTAAGATTTTCATATTCATCATAACAATCATATTCCATAATACAGTTACTACGATGCTGGGACTAGCTAAGTTTCTCACTGTCCGGGAGAGACGATGATTTAAATTGATTTCAACCAGCTGGGAATTTATTCCTAACAGAAACCTAGACATACCTACGCCAAGGATTGCAACATACAGAGACTTGAAAGGGTTGGAGGCAAAATAAATGAGAGTCAAGGGATAGAGCCAATGCACTAACTAGGGATTCTATTGATAAAGCAATGACATGGTCTGCGAGGAAAAGGTTCCAAAGCTAGGGTAGATAGCAATTAGCGTTACACTAGATCATCTATAGGAGAAGGAGCAATGAGGTCCAACAAGGATTTTTGAGCAGGGTCCTCCCACACAGGAGCAAGACAACCACGACACATGCAAGCATTCAAGGGAACTAAGCTTGAGCCTAAAGATAAGCAAAGGCATGGATAAAGGTCTTCATAGCGCAATGTTCAAGGGCTAGCAACCACGTGTACAGGCTCAGGCTCCTAAGAGAGAACTTAATTGGAGACAACAACCATGAGATTATCAAAACTTGGACGTTGTTCTAGGATAGCGCTCTTCAACACTCGTACGCTTGCCGAGGACAAAAAGGGGTGACAGCTATGGCACTACCAAGATAACGAGCATCCACACCCACATCATGGTCTTAAGCGAGCATTTCGAAACACTCAATCCAATGAGCTTAAGCGACTATTACTAAGCACAAAGCTCGCACCTAACAAGTAGTCACCTATAGTAACACTATTACACATATCATGCAAAACATGGTGGTAAGGTACCTTTATCTTTTATTTCCTTTTTACTGAGTAGGTGGATATCTCTATAAAACAAGTTTTTCTTACATTCAGCAATTTAGTTTTCAAAGGGGTGAAGTTTTTGCTAACTATTAACTTGTCATCTATTTCCTTTGAAAGCAAACATACAAGGCAAAGTTAATCACACACTATCTTCAAGCAACTTGGGACAAGGCATTTTGTCTAGCTTCACACAAGGAAGACAGTAACATCACATTGATCACAAGTTACTTAGTATTAGAACAAAGTGAGGAAAGCATATTTATGCACACGCACAATCAGGATGCATGATCGTCCTATTCGTCCTCACAAAATTGATAGCCTAAGGCGGCAATCACGTTCTATGTCGGTGGAATAACCCGTACTCTCTTGATATATAGCTAGTCATCAGCTACATTCAATCTACGCATTCGTGGTTAGCATACCTACAAAAGGATTTCATTTCAGCCCAACCCCACAATTATATATGCAGAAATGAAAGTCTGGGCTCTAAGTTGCAAGCTAAATACTTCCATATATATATGTATATACCCATATATAAATGCTTCCGTATCAAATCTACCCGATCATTAAATTTGGTACCCATAATTAAATACGCACCATACACACATGCAAGCATGCGTCTATAGTCGTATCAAAGCTAGCTCTCCCCGACCGCATGCTCACACTTGCGGTCCTACCACTCATCAACTTACCTTCTTACCTGGGCATAGAGGTATAGTGATCCATACATTACCATTCAAGCGAATGGCATCCATACAATAGCATGTCGTATGGACGACGAAATAAAAATTACAAGAAGTAAACCCCCCATAGTTAGTGTTAGTTTACTTATTGCCACCTAGTAGTCCTTAATTGGGCATAAGGAGGATGTCACTAGCATAGTGTTGCAAATTAGTTTTGACAAATTTGCCTGTAGCTAAAGTTTTAGTCAAAATAGGCTTTTAAACCAAAACTTCGCTTTTAAACCTATGTACCTGACAGTATTATACTTAATCTTGCTTTGATGCTAGCTATGATAGAACGACCCAATTTATACAAGATCAAGTACGGCTGTCCCCGCTAACACGTTGACATGCGCATACTTTCACTTATATAGACCCGGTAGTCTGCCGAGTGTCACGAAGGACCTCAGTAAATCAACATCATAACCAAGATCGAGGGATTAAGCAAATACACATCACATACAAAGAGTTATAGCAGAAATAATGTTACAAATGGGTTCACAAATAATAGTACAAGTTTGGGTTTCAAAATCGATTAGTGAAAAACAACATAGCTTTCAAATGATTACATTAAGATGAGTTCCAAATACATTGCTAGCATAAGTGCCATCCTCTGATAAAAGCATATAGATGCGAATAAACATAGAGTCACCGAGCCCACTGGTGGTTAGCCACCATCTTTAGCAGGCCAAGAACTTCACCTGCAACATGGTGGGATAAACCCTGAGTACTCGAATGTACTCAGCTAGACTTACCCATCATAAACTAGAAATAAAAAGACACCAAGGAGTATGCAAGGCTTTATAGGTGGAGCTAGCTGGACAACATTTTGCATAAAAAGCCACTAATTCAGCTATACATTTTATAATTCGATCATCAAGTTAATTATAGCTATGCATCTATAGATTAGCAACTAACCTGTGTCAAATAGGTGGTATAACATTTAGTAGTATAACAATAGTAACCATAGCCGGTGTAAGATTTTCATATTCATCATAACCATCTTATTCCATAATATAGTTACTACGATGTTGGGATTAGCCAAGTTTCTGATTGTCTGGGAGAGACGATGATTTGAATTGATTTCAACCAGCTAGGAATTTGTTTCTAACACAAACCCAGACATACCTACGCCAAGGTAGTCCTCGGTCACCTTTGGTACAACTCAGGTACACATTTCATGGGTTCACCCAGCGCCGCACAATTAGGGATGACCAACTGCCAGGACGATCAGGACTACCCTGCCCTTGGGCTTATGTCTGGCTTCCCACACATCCTTACTACCATCCAGAGTGCGCACTCTAACAGAGCGGGGCCTGAACTGAGTTGAGCTACTCAGCTTTATGGTCAGAACGAGTTATCCGGCCAGCTAAGTGATAGGCATGCGCTCAATCTTGCCAAAAAGCGCCAACAATGGTATGGTCCTTAATCGACACAGACTGGGATAGATCCACACCTAAGACCTCCATGTCTTGTTGCTTCTCTATCGACATCCCGCCCTATCTCCATTCATTATTAACACATGGTTATTTCCACGATAGCAATATAGCCAACCGTGCTTTGGTATCCACCTATATCTCGCAGATGACAGGAAATCACCCGACTTCTACCGGTCTAAGCATCGCTAAGTATACATTCGATCCTGGACCTACATAGGGTTCAAGGTATATTTCTGGACAAGGTAGTTCTATGCATCAAGTGGTTCCAATCAACTCTTATAACTTAATGCATCAATCATAAAGGACTCAAGTAGTATTTTGTAAAACATGGGAGACTTAGAATGCTCCGGGGCTTGCCTGGGATCCAACACTAGGTTAGTGTTTGTTAGACGACACACGCATGGTGAGTATCTCCCATCCTAGCACTTGTCTAGTCCTTCCATCTTCGGGATAGGTCCACCATACACCATCTTTGGGTTCAGCTCCAACATCACATCCTTCACATGGTTCATCTAGCGTACCTAGATGACATGCAAGATGCAAGTGCATGCATATGAAGAATGATAATATGAGATGCATCACATAATAGCATTCAAGGCAAACATAAGATCTTGCAAGACATAGGCACCTAGAGTTATTTAACTAAACATCACACAACCTATTATAGAGGGATAGCAAGCATATTAGGCATGGCACACAAGTGAACTTAAGTTCAGATATTGCACCCATGCATTGATCAAGAACGGGCCAACTTGTTTAGCCAAAATAAGAGCAAGCTAAAGCAATCACCTAGCACATGTATAGAAATCTGGACAGCAGCACAACAGTCACTTGTTTTAACCATAACTGGAGATATAAGCATCCAACAAGGGTGACCCTAGACTTTCTGGAAAGCTAATGAAATTGCGTACAACATTGTTATTATCACCAAAAGCTTATTCCAAAGCTAACTAGGTAAAACATGCCAATGTTTCAGATCTGCACAGAACTAGGACATAAAAGTAGTAGTAATTTCAACAATGCATAACTGGAGTTATGGACATCAAACAAGCATGAACCTTAACTTTATAGAAATCTTATTAAATTATCTAAAACATGTTTGTTATCGTCACAAAGTGATTCCACAATTTACAAGGTCAATCAAGCACAATTGAGCACCTCTATCCAGACTTGGACAGATTCTACCATGCAACTTCACAAGCTTATAACTGGAGATTTAGACCACCTAAAGGAGTGATATTTAACAATTTAGAAAGATAATGAAAAGTACTACACTTTTTCTATGATCTCCAAGACATGATTCAAAGCGTAGCTAAGTTAAACAACATAATCATTCAGATCTGTACAGAGGGCATGCAAAAACTGACAACGAACTTACAAAATCTATAGCTCCTAAATTATCAGGCCTCTGGTCATGAAATTTGAACAAAAGCAAGATTATGAAATTAGCTACAACTTTGGTATTCACTACAACCACAACAAACATCATTTCCACCACGGAAATAATTGCACAAGCAAAACTACACATGCAACCCAAACAGTAGTGGTACAAAAAACTGATAGGAAGTTCAGAGAAGCATAACTAGAGTTCTAGACCTCCAACAAACATGAAGCATAACTTTTTGAAAAGCTTATGAAGTTAACTACTACTTTCTTATTATTGTCTTAAGATGATTCTACAGTTAACAAGGTCAATTAATCCAATGAATGCATCTCTATCCAAAACATGGACAAAATCTGACATGCCAATTTAAACAGCTATAACTTGAGTTCTACATGTCCAATAAATATGGTTCTAGACTTTTTAGATATCTTAGCAAATTATAAACAGCTTTGTTATAAACACCTAGAGCTAATTCTACTATTAAAAAGTCCCCACAGTACCAACAAGCCAACCCCATGTGGGTTTGGGCAGAAACAACCATAGAAATTTAAGCCACAATAACTAAAAATCTGCTTAACTAAAAATTATGATATTTAGCTTTTTGAAAAGCTTAAGAAAAGTACTACAACTCATGTACTGTCATGAAGTCATGATTCATAACTTAACAGAACCAATTAATTCAAATATGTAGGCCTATTCAGAATAGGAGCAAAGCAACAAAGGACATTTGTTATTTTTATAACTCTTAAACCATCAAACCTAACCTTTTGAAATTTTTACCAGACATCAACCATCACCTTAGTAGCACTCCATAAAAATTTCACATATATTGGAGTACAACAACTACAGTTATGAAAAAGACAAGACACTACTATTATTAAAATACTAACTACATAAATTGATTTTTACAGCAAAAACTTTAAACTAAAGCATGCCATATTATAGATCTACTGCATAGAAAATTTCACATGGATTCGAAAAAGTCCTCATTTACTATTTTATGATTTTTCTACTAATTACTACGAATTTTCAAAGTTGATCATTCAAATCTGCATAAATTAAAGAAAAGAAATTTAAATCTTGCATCGGGGACCCTAAAGTTTCCACAAATTAAACCCCAACAAACATATCCTTTACTGCACTATTCATTTGAGTCACGAGGTTCACAACTAGACCCACGAAAGAGTTTCTATTCACACGTTGACCCTCCTTCTTCTTCCATCAGACAAGGACGGAGCAGCAGGGGAGACGGAAGGCTCGGTTAGAGGGGCAACGACCGGCGGTGGCAAGGAGGGGCCACGCTAGGGCTTGGCCGTGGCCAGCCATGGTAGTGCCTAGCCCTGGCTAGCCAAGCTATAGGCAGTAGCAGCGCAGCTGCTGAGCAGCGCTAGGATGGCACTGGCGGCAGCGACAGCTCCGGCGATGGCAAGCTTGGCGGCGAGTTTGGCCGGAGAAGCGACGGCGGCGGAAGAGCAGCATGGCCACCACATGATTGGGAGAGGGAGAGGTTGGAGGAGCTGGAGGAGGCGTGCTATGGAGGAGGAGGAGCACAACAGCTGTAGCTCAGGGCGGCCATGTCGGCATCGCGGCATGCAGCGATAGAGGGGCAAGGGAGAGACAAAGGGAGTGGGGAGGCGAGTGAGGGAGGCCGAGAGAGGGCTCGGGCGCTCCACATCGAGGCAGCAGCACCGGCAAAGGAGGTGGGGCATGTGGTAGCAATGGTGGGGCGTGCTCTGCTGCATGGTCGACGTGTCGGCCTTCTGCCGAACACCTGGCGTGCAGTGAGGTAGGCAAGGTGGGAGCCAAATTGGGCAAGATCTAGGCCAAATCAGATGTTGGTCCCAAAACGAAGTTTGATCTACACGGACTGCTCTACAATCTTCATTTAGGGAGCATGGTCATTTGAGTTCTAAATCAATGGGTAATTGAGCTCTAAAATGGCATTGTCAACGCATTGACGGCGATTAACAAACTCCAAAATTATAGGTCAAAACAAGGTCAAACGAGTGCCATCTTTTTGCATGCTCTTCTCCACAATGTATATTCCAACTTCTATCTTTGGACCAAATAGAGTTGTTTAATAAAATCACAAGAATGCGAGATGCCAAGGTCGACGACGATGAATTCCAGACTTAGCAAAAATTTAAGTACTGAAAATAACTGTAGATTCAAAGTTTGAGCCTCGGTTTAACTTAGTTCAAGTTGATCTAGCTCTTGGTCCAAAAACAAAGTTTGTTCTACTCCACTTAAACTTCAACTTTTATTAAAGGTCAAACTTCATATCTGGTACATGAACCCATTCCTCATCTTGGTCAAAGCAGCATCTCGTTAACCCTGGAATTAGGGTTTTTGACCAATTGAGGCCTTTTCTTGACATGTGCTCAACATGAACCCTTCATGACTTTTGTTGTAGAGTTCAATTAGAGTCATTTGGGCAAGGTAGCAATGTTTGGTTGATGATCTATAATTCTATTCACTTAATAAAGCAATCCAAGAAGGATTATAACTTATCATTTCATGTGACTTCTTGATTCCGAACTTCATGAAACTTTTCCACTGGTCTAGATGGATGCATGTTGATATAATGTACATGGAATGAGCATGTTTAACCTTACTCTTGCATAATCTTAACAAGTATCCATATGCAAGCAAAGGTGTGTTGTCCAAGTTTAAGTTGGAGCTCACTCTTGTAGATTTGATCTTAACACATTCATCACCACTTAACATGTCATGTTTGAGTTCAAACCCATTACTTAACTGGTGACAAACACCTAGGGTGTTATAGCCCTCCCCCCTTACGGGAATCTCACCTCGAGATTCAGTGCGAAAGACTTTTAAGGGAAGAGAAGCATGTCATCCATTTCCCAACATTAGTGATAGCCTTAGGCTACTTAATTTCGGTGTATCATAGAGGCTAATTTGGTCAAGACACTCTCTAATACTTGCTCTTCACAGTAAGTTTTGTCTGAAGAATTTCCTTCGTTGGCATCCATGAAGCATTGTTACTTTGGGCGGAATCCAAGATGGCACCATACTTCTTTTTCGGGATACGGAGAGTACTACGAAGCATAAACTAACTACCCACAATATCTATTTCACTAGGTAATATAGCATGGACCATGTGAACTTTGCACTAGTCTGCAAGCTTTTGAAAGCTACTCATTACAATGGTTCCATGTTCATGCACAAAGTTTGAAAAGCACTTCTCTACCAAAGTAGCTTGAGTACAACCTTTCATAAGGGATGAGATCGCAGACGGGATAAGCATCCTTTGTGGTTGTGAGAAACTGAGTAACCAATAGACAATATCTATGCTGGTGGTAACTGCTCAATCACTTAGATGTCAACCGATGGAAAACTACATAGTGTTCCATGTGTGTAGTTCTCTTTCTTTGATGATAACACTTTATTACCTGAGTTCTTTGAGTGAGCGGTGAATGTGATAGCTGACTCTATTGACTCAGCATTATTGATGATCATTATTTGGGGAATTCTAAGTGACTGCTCCAGCATTGTTGATATGAGAGGGAAAAAGCGAGGCAAAAAGGGTGCAAGGAGTCTTCTCTAGGGCATCTAAAGTATTAACAATCCTCACACTGCCATCATGACATGAACTACAACACAACCTACTAATATGAGGGATGCTAGTAGTCAACAGAGAAATCACAGATTTTGTACCCCTCAGTAATCAGTTCATATCCTACAAAATACTACTCCCTTGTGTACAAATTTTGGTAGGCACTTAGATCCAAGAGTCCTTCAACTACTGACCAAAGTTTAGCTCAAACGGACACCGGTTGTCTATCCAAACAAATAATCTACCAAAACTGATTTGTTCTGAAATTTGGTGACCGAACTGTCAAAACATCTCTCAAATTTGATACTTTACTCAACCAACCCTCAAACCAACTTAAGACATCGAAGTACCTCAAGCGAGGAATGAGATCACCAAGTTTGGTGTGAATTCAACCATGTTTGAGCCACTAATCACTGGTTTGAAGATAACTGGTTTAGTGCCGTGAAATCTCGATAGATTTCCCACTCTTCTTTTCCTAGGATTTTCACATTGGGAAGTGTGTTCTGCACTCTTGAATTCTCTTTTTATGACAGCGGTAGTGTCGGTGTTTCGTACAAGCACTGGCAAGTAGATTTATAGTAATGCGCGTTAGGCTCGGATGGTGCGCTAAAGGACACAAGATTTATACTGGTTCGGGCTGAATGTCCCTACGTCCAGTTTGTTGCTGCTCGTGTTATTAACACCGAAAATGGTTCGTAGTAGGGGGTACAAACGATCAAGAGAGGGACTGGTCCCAAGTCTCTAATGGAAGGGTCGAAAGGGGGCCAAGAGCTTGGTAGCAGCTTGACTGTGTGTTGTGTGTTGTGCCGTCCTGAGTCGGTCCCCCCTGTTGGAGGAAGCGCATCCCCTTTTATAGATGAAGGGGACGGCTTTACAAGGGTGAGGGCTTAGGATGCATGCTCTACCTAGCCTTGTGGCTCACGTCTACCTAGTCTGGTTTCTCATTCTGATGGGTGTGAAAGGATGACAAGCGCCTATAATACTATCGATGCCTCTATAGAATGTCAGGATGGTTATAGAATACTACCCTGCATAGGGTATGGGCTGTAGTATAGTGGTTTTGACTTATGAGCCTCGCCCAGCCTTGCTCCACATGCCTTCTGGTTCCTATGAGTCTCTGTTGGAGGGTCGCGGGGTCGGGGTCCGGAGTAGCGCTGTGGGCAAGGTCTTCTGATTTGGTGGACCCGAGGGGTCGGGAAGCGGGCGCTGCTGCCTTGGGTCCATAACGTGGTGACGGTATGTCCATCATTCATGGAGATCGCAAATCCTTTTTAGGAACATAGTGGTTGTCATATATCTTCATCGGGTTCCGTGTCCTAGAGCTGAAGGCGGTGCCTACAACTCTATAGGGCGAAGAGCATGCACCTGCAATACTTTTTAGGCTCTATGGCGCCCGGAAGGGTCTAAAGCACCTGTCCCGTTGTTCCCTAGCAGTACCTTTCCTGCCGGGGCACAGGGTATGGTCCTTGAAGCCGTGGTTGACCTGAATGTCTCATCTTGCTCTGTACCCATCATCATGAGGGAACGGGGGAGAAGTTGTCAGGTAAGACGAAACCAGTCTTTAGACATCGAGCGGGATGAGGTTTGTCCTCGGTCATCGGGCGAGGCAGAGACCAGTCCTTATCCCTTGGGCGAGACCGAGCCTGCCCCTCCGGGGTCAGGCGAGGTGGAGACTAGCCCTTAGCCCTTGGGCGAGGCTGAGCTGTCCCAAAGGCGTCGGGTGAGGCGGAGACTAGCCCTTAGCCCTCGGGCGAGACGAGGCTGGCCCAAAGGCATCGGGCGAGGCGGAGACTAGCCCTTAGCCCTCGGGCGAGGCGAGGCTTGCCCAAAGGCGTCGAGCGAGATGAAGACTAGCTCTTAGCCCTTGGGCGAGGCAGAGCTGTCCCAAAGGCATCGGGCGAGGTGGAACCTAACTCCTGTCATTCAGGCAAGGAACGTAGCGGCGCCCTTATCCGTCCAGAAGTTTTTAATGTTCGATGGTTATTGCTTCCACCTTCTGGGGTACCCCGGTATTAGGTCCCCGACAGTAGCCCTCGAGCCTCCGAGTGATTCGGATAGAATCGCCTAGGGGGTGTTTTTGATTCCATCGGAGTTACTTTGCCAGAGGGTGTGCGCGAGCACACCCGATGGGTGTAGCCCCCGAGCCCCTGGGGGATTCAAGTAGAGTCGCCCGGGGGGTAGTATCGGGCCCTTCGTGGGTTATGCTGAAAGGCTTGGTTTTTTTGTCAACTGGATATTTTTAAGGGAATCGTGGTATTCCATTCGCGGGAATTCTATCTAGTGTCGACCTGGATGTGACCCAACTATGGATCGAGGCCCTGGTGATATGTGGGCCTATCCCTTGTTGGGATGGCCCTTTGGCTCTGGGACCCTAGGTGGGCTGACCTCCGGTCGTTATGCGCCCAGACGAGTTTAGTGAAGAGATTTTTCTGGCTCACGTCCCCTCTGTGGGAAAAAGAGTCCGGTCGCTTCGGGAAAGCGAACCGCCCGACGCGATTTTGGTGGGAGAAGATAGGGATTGTGGGTGCATGTACCGCGATGTGACGCGACGGTGCGCATGGCCGGCCCGGAGATCGAGGCGGATGGTTGCCTTTCTCGCATCCGTCGCCCCTATAAAACCACGGGGTTCGCCCCCAGGGTTCCATACTTCGCTTCCTCGCCTTCGCATCTGCAGCTTTCGCTGCCAATTGCCTTAGCTTCCCACGCCAAGACTGTTGCCACCGTTAGGTTTGCATCTGTGTTTATCGCCGCCGTCGAGCTCGTGTCTGCGCCGCCACCCTCGTTGAGCTCGTACCCACCTTCCCCTGACATTTCGATGGAGCTGTGGGGTAGATCCGGCATTACTTCTCGGCATTTGGAGGGCCTTGTCTGCCGTGGCCTCCTCCGCCCGCTGTCTACCATCGGGCAGTGGCTGCTACCCGGTGATGAGAATGAGCCAGCGCCGCTCGAAGGGTACGTCGTGTCTTTTGCCATCTTTCATGAGCGGGGATTTGCCATACCCATGCATAGATTTCTTCGGGGGTTGTTGGATTATTACCAAGTGGAGTTGCAGCATCTCACCCCCAATGGTGTCCAACACATGGTGGCATTTGTTGCCCTGTGTGAGGGTTTCCTAGGAATCGATGCCCACTTCGATTTGTGGCGGCACTTTTTCACCGTCAGTTTGTCGAAGAGGAAAATTGGGGGGAAGGATGTGAGCGTGCCGATGGGATGTGCCAGCATTCATCTGTGCCACACCCGATCAAGGGACTACCCGTTGATGCGTCTGTCATCCTCAAATAAGGGGTGGCATGTGCAATGGTTCTATATCAGGGATGACCTGAGCGCCACATTGCCGAAGTACTCTAGGCGTCTCATCGATGAGGCTCCAGAGTCGTGGCAGTGGGGCTATCCAAATTCAGAGAAGAAACACCTTGCCGACCTTCTCACCGCCATTCATGCTCTGAAGGCCCGGGGCATGAAGGGATTGGGGATCATTGGTGCCTACCATGTGAGTAGGGTGGCGCCACTAATGGCGCATGCGCTTCCCTTGGACCGGATGGTTCCTGGAGAATCGTTCGAAGGAACGGTGCTCGTTGATGAGGCGCTTGCTCCTTCTGAAGTGGCGCAGCATATCAGGGAGGCGATGGAGCCTATGAAGGACACCTCCGGCTCCACCCTCAAACCCGTGTATCCGGTGCCAGGGCATCCCCCAATGCGACTGGAACCCGGGTTCCTCGAATTTGTAAGCTTTCCTTCCCTGCGTCCTCCTTTTCGATTGAATTTCTAATCCTTTAATACCAACCTTGGGATGGTAGGACCAGCCGAGGAGGCTATACTTCAAGGTCTGCCCGGTCCCGCTATTGAAGGATCGGGTCATGGCGACGGCGAATCGCGTCGCAGCCGAGTGGGAAAAGAGGACGAGGGAGCAAAAGAAAGCTGAGGAGTGGCGGAAGCAGGATGCATGGGATCGAGGAGAGGAAGTAAACAGTGATGATGATGATGATGATGACGACGATGATGACGATGATGATGATGTTGATGAGGTTGCTGCCAGTGTGGATTGGGGCATCCTGGAGGACGAGGGCATGCTGACCAATGCCCCTCCGTCTGTGCAGGAACCCCCCTCGTTCCGTGTGGAGGGGAGCGAGTCCGCAAGGTTGGCGGAGGCTGGAGCCGAAGAGTCTGCCGCTTCGCGTAGGGTACTGGTAGAGGATCGGTGGGTGGCTGGATCCGAGGAGGCCCCCGAGGTGCTGACGGAGGAGGGGGTCCTATTGCTGTGCCTCACGAGAGGACGGTGGTAAGTGGGTCTGCCACCGAGCCTGAGGTGTGGACTGAGAGGGGTGGTTTGAAGTGGTCCCATCCCGATGAATTGGGGTAGGGACCTAGGGGTTTGTCCCCAAAGTGCTCCCGCTGGCCGAAGGCATCGGGGTAAGCCACTGACTCCCTTGTCTCTCTTTTATTTCATTTCTTTTTGTTTTGACTTTATGCCTTTTTCTCTTGTGTAGACTTTTGTGGACAGGCCGCCCTCTAGGGACGGCGCCCAAGAAGAGCCTTGCCCATCAGGTAGGATGGGGGGCATCACTCGACGCTGCTCCTGTTTCGGGCAGGAGTGGCGACGAGGCTATGGCTGCGTTGGTCGACTCGACGGTGGCCATGGTGGTACCCGCGCCCTTGGTGGCCACCGAGCAGACAGGTTCTTCCGTAGTGGGTGCGGCACCACCTGCCGAGGGTCGCGTATCGCCGGTGGAGGTGGTTGTGACCGCGTCAAGCCAGGATCAGCCGGGCGTAGCCATGGTGGCACTCGAGGGCGTAGAGTAGTCTGCGCCACCGGGGGCCTAGGTGGATCCTCCTGTGGTGCTCGAAGCAGCCTAGATGGAGGAGGACCCGGTCGGAGGGTCCTCGAGCGTCATGGTGATGGTGCGAAGGACCAGGAGGGAGCCACCTCCGACCCCTTTGTCGGGAGGCAGCCACTCCCCCGCGCGGGGCGAGCCACCGCTTCAGTGGATGGCCACTCATGACCCAACGTCGGCTCTTTTCATGCTCGACGACCATGCCGAGAGCATGGAGCGAGAGAGTCTTGACTTCAGGCTTTCGACTATGATGAATGCCCTGAACTAGGTCAGAGGGGCCCTGCATGAAATTGTCATTCCAACTAGCTAGGTATCTGCTCGTTCTTCCTCATTTTCCTCCTTCTTCAAATACCTTTGTGTTTTCGTATTTTTGATACCGGTCTTCTTTTTAGGTCATTGTTGCTCGTAGTCGGAGCAAATCCCAGTTCCTCCATGAACAGAAGGCAGAATGAGACCGCCTTGCCGAGGAGGCCCGACTGCAAGGAGATGTGGGCACGCAGCTTGCTGTCGCCCAGCAGCGGGAGGCCCAGGCGCGTCAGGACGCGGAGGAGGCCCACGGGATGTTTGAGGACTTGTCGGCGAGGATAAAGCTGGATGAGGAGGAGATCGCTAGGCTCCAAAAGGAGCGAGATGAGCTACTGTGGAAGAATGCCGTGGCTAGTGAGAAAGCCAGTGAGCTCCTAGCGGAGCTACAGACAGAGCGGGACCTCAAGCTGAAGGCTGAGGAGAGGTCCGTGACGTTGTAGGAGAAGGCAAACTAGGATGCCACAGTGATCGAGCGAATGACCCGAGAGCACGACAAAGCATGTCGGGAGGCCAAGGCATGCCAGACGGATCTTGGAGTCGAGGTGACCCGACGGTTGGATGCCGAGGAAGTTTCTGCCAGTTTGCGCATTGATCTTGCCGAGGCGCAGGGGCTTCTTCAAGCTGAAAGTGATGAGTATGATCGCCTGTCCCTCGCCATTCTGGTGGTCTACGACAACCTATAGGTGGCACAAGAGGAGGGGACCAGCTCGCTTGTGACCTGTGCCGCTAGTATCACGGCTTGGGTGGGCCAGCTTGAAGAGAGTGCTTTTCACGCTGGGATTACCCAGGCCTTCACCATCGCCCAAGCTCATTACGAGAAGGAGATCAACCTAGAGGTGATGAGCGAAGGTTTTCCGCCTACTTATGAGGATGATGAGCTAGACGCGATTGAGAAGGTGGTGGCTCCTCTTGCGAAGAACCTGGTGGATAATCTGAAAGAAATGGTTCTCCCTTCGCAGAAGTAGCTAGTCGAATAAATTTTGAACAAAACTTATATGTAATATGTGAACAAGTTTCGATACTATCGAGTTTGGAAGCAGTTTCGTGATTTTGCTTCATAATTTCGTTTTGTTTGATTTCACCTTCTTCCCTTTTTGCAATAAAAAGAGTGTTTATTCGATCCGACCCTTCCCTTTGCCTAAGGCCGCAGGGCTGGTGGTGCTTTCAAGGAAAAAATTTGGGTTGTGCTGCTTGAGCAAAACATACCATAGCCGTCTAGTCGTTTGGTTTTTTGCGATCTTACCAATCTGTTCCCCCAAATCTTGCCGGTGGCCTTGACGCGAGGAGGGAATCTGATGTAATGATTGTTTTGAAAAAAGGAAGGGAGGTAGCCATACCTTAACCAGCCCCCGAGTAAGGTCCGACCCCTACATTTGCTGGGGTCGGGTGTTACTAGAGACCGGAATGTTCAGATGGAGGGTCAGCGAAGTCCTTGGATGGCGTTGCACTATTCCCCGCCCTGCCTTCCAACAGAATTCCCCAAATGGGGACTCTATGGGCTCGGCAAGGGAGGGCCTTCGAACCTGTGTCCCTGTATTGAGCGGCTCGAGCCCCCGGGCCTTGTTAGGGTCTGATAGGGGTCGGCCGTAATTCACGTGTTACCCCATCCTCAATTTTCGTAATCGGAGGGGCTGAGTAAACAACACTTGCCTCAGTGGCTTGAGTGTTGTGCTCAATGAGCTCACTAACAGTTACGTTCATGTGGAATCCATGTCCATCATTTGCTAATGGGGTCGGAAGAGCCCTCTGGTGGCATTCCACAACTTCTTAACCCGCCTCCCGGCAGATGCCTGAGCTGTTCGATAGGCTCAGGTGGCCCGATGGCCTCTCCTCGATGGAGATTCTGTGGGTTTGGCTCGAGGTTAGAAACTAACAAGAAAAGGTTGAGACATCCCTGTCCGCTTTTGAGCAAGGTTAGGCAGGGCTGCTGGGGCTCGTCTCAGTTATTTCTCCCTGGCTCTGTTCGGCACGAGGTGGCCTCGAGCCCTTCGCGGGCCGGCCTTCGAACCTCAGCCTGTTGCCACCCATATCGAATGAGGCGACTGTCGTTTCGTGACGCGACACGAAGCGTTGGGATGCAATATTTTGCATATGCAATGTTTGAATGTAAAATTTAATCGAAATAAAGGCGGGGTCAGTAACGTTACCTTGGTAGCATGAATGACGGAAAGCTCCTACCAGATGTGTTCGAGCTAGGTTTTAGGTCTAGTGTTTCCGACGAGGCCGGTCATAAACTGCATAAGTATTGCTATTTTTCTTTTTGCGATCGATTCTTAAGTGATCTGCCAGCTTCCCCCATGAAGGGGGACTCTGTAGGTGGACCCCTCCAAAGTCCTTTTAGAAAGGTGGGAGCTAAGGCTAGCAGTGTGAGGAACTATGGACGCGATTATGCTGGTGAACCAAAAAGACTCTGTAGCCGACGGAGCGTAGGGTCCAGAGGTTCGTCCAGTTGTACTCGTCGTTGTATTCCCACACGCTGTGCTTTTGGTTTCCCAAACGTAAGGAGGGATCGGGCTAAGAGGGTGTTTAAACAAACATGCGCCCTCAGCAGTCCCCGAGCGATGTCCGTGTCCCTACCGTTGCTGGGGTCGGAAGCTCGGCAAAGAAATCAACACGCAAAGTAAATAAACAGGGATGCTTATCTTACAGTCGTTCGTTCGTTCGTTGTTTTGCCTGGGCCGACCGATCGACCCAGGGGGGCCGTTGGGCTCCCCCTCGAAGGAGGTTCCATTATTGGCTGTCCCTGGTCCTGCCTGGGGAAGCGGAGAGTTGCCAGGCGGTGTCCTGTCGACTCAGAGCGCGTCCCGTCGTTTCTGGCGCGTCACCTCAGATTTCTGCCAGCATTGATTTCGCATTTGTATTGAATAGGGGAAGGCAGAGGGTTTTTCATCCGAACCTTTCACCTTTCCTTAGCTACTAGGCCCCCTCTTTAAATATGGGGGAGGAAGAGTTCTCGTCGCACCTCCTAGCCAACCTTCGAGCCGCCACCTCTTCTCCTTCCTTTCCACCGAATGTATCGGTTCCTAAGTAAGAGAGGGTAATGCCAGGGAGAGATAAACTCATAGGTCTGCCTATGATTTTGGGGCGTGATGTCAAGCTAGAGGTTATCCAACGTAGATGAGATGGCGTAGTTCATCTGTGCTGAGGAGAGGCTGTCGGAGGAGAAGAGGCACCGGAGGGCGATGAGCGTTGTTGATTTCACCGCCGCTGGTCGCGGCCTTCCTTCAGCGGGAGGCGCTTTCTGCCTCAATGCCATTGTTGGTGTTGGGGCTGATGATGATGGCATAGTCCTTGAAGGTCCCAGCGTAGGGGCGCCATATTCGCTGGCGCGGTGCTCCACGTTGCAGATGACGGTGCCTTTGAAGATCTAGCGACGCGGTGGGATGCTGTCGATGGAGGGCGTGGTGTGGCGGCCATAGTAGACGAACTGGCCTGTGTACATGCCCGGTCAATGCCGATGGAGAGCTTGGCATGGCAGCCGTAGTAGACTTACTGGCCCATGTACATGCCCGGTCGTTGCCGATGGAGAGCTCGGTGCGGCGGCCGCAGCAGTACTCGTAGTAAAGCTTAGCAGAGAATGTAATTGAATAAGTTTGGGGGAGCCCTCGAGTGAACAGTCCTTTGGATTTTTAGGAGTACACTAGTCTTTTGTGTGATGAAATCATTTTGTGAGTGGTTAATTTGTACAAAAATGAACATATTTTCATCTTTTGTTAGGGCAAACAGCTTTTCAGTTATCTTTTCTTATAGAAGAGATTTCGGTGCCTTCCCATGGCCCAAGTCGTAAAAAACTTAGGAATGCGAGTGAATTAATTCTGATTACACTGGTGAGCAAAGAGGTTGTAGCCGCTGGGGCATGGGTCTCCTGTAGTCCTACCAGCTGTACTCAGAATTTCTTCCCAAAATCTTAGTCCTTAAAACTTGTTTACGAGAAGATCGGAAAACTTAGATAAAAGTTTCCAAAGATAATGGAGGAAGTGTTTGCAAGATAAATGTACTTGTACTTGTATTTAGCCCCCGAGTAAGGTCCGGCCCTCCCAATTTGCAGGGGTCGGATGTCACTAAAGATTGGGGTTTTGTAAAGACAAAGACTGATAAGAAGAAACATGCATTCATTTAAGGGTAAAAACGACATAGCTGCTCAATGTTCTAGGCATTGGTGAAGACCTCACCGTTGATGGTTTTCAATTTGTAGGCGCCCGGGCGAAGTACTTCCACGACGACATAGGGCCCCTCCCAGGGTGGGGAGAGTTTGTGGTGGTCCTTGTTGCTCTACACAAGGTGGAGGACGAGGTCTCCAACGTTGAAGGCTCGACCCCGCACCCGTTGGCTGTGGTACCATCGCAACGCCTGCTGGTACTTAGCTGAACGGAGGAGGGCGATGTCATAGGCTTCATCTAGCTAGTCCATGGCGTCTTGGTGGGATGCTTCGGCCCCTTGTTCGTCGTATGCCCTGGTCCATGGTGCTCCATAGTCAAGGTCTATTGGGAGAACGGCCTCAGTGCCGTAGACTATGAAGAAGGGTGTGTAGCCAGTGGCCCGGCTAGGAGTTGTCCTTAGGCTCTAGAGCATGGCCGGAAGCTTAGCGAGCCAGCACATGCTGAACTTGTTTAACCGGTTGAAAATTCTAGGTTTAAGGCCTTGCAGGAGCATGCCGTTTGTGCGCTTGACCTGCCCGTTCATCCGGGGGTGCGCGACGACTGCCCAATCAATCCGGATGTGTTGTTGATCACAGAATCGAATGAATTTTCTGCCGATGAACTATGTGCCGTTGTTTGTGATGATGGAGTTTGGTACTCCGAAGCGATGGATGATATCGAGGAAAAATAGTGCAGCTAGCTCGGACTTGATTGTGGAGATCGGTCGAGCTTTAATCCACTTTGTAAACTTGTCTATGGTGACAAGCAGGTGGGTGAAGCCCCCGGGCACTTTTTTGAGTGGCCCAACCAGGTCGAGCCCCCAGACCACGAAGGGCCACGTGATGGGGATCATCTGGAGCGCCTGGGCCAGAAGGTGAATCTGCCGAGTGTAGTACTAACACCCTTCGTAGGTGCGTACAATTTGCTCGGCGTCGGCTACTGCGGTGGGCCAGTAGAAGCCTTGTCGGAACACGTTCCTGACCAAGGTCCTCGGTGCGGCATGGTGACCGTAGACTCCACCGTGGATATCACTTAGCAGAAGTTTTCCCTGTTCGCTAGGGATACAAAGCTGTAGGATCCCCGTATGGCTCCGTTTGTAGAGTTCGCCTTCTACAAGAACGAAGGACTTAGCGCGATGTGCAAGTCGTCGGGCTTTCGTCTTGTCTATTGGTAGTGTGTTGCGGAGGAGGTAGTTGAGGTAAAGCGTTCTCCAGTCATCGGGAGGGTTGGACTCTGCTGCTGGGCCCTCTTCAAGCCCATGACCTCGGGGTCAGGTGGAGTAATTGTCGGATCGACCCCTAGGGTCAGACTAGATGGGCCATCATTGGCCTATTCTGACCTCGCGTAGCGTACCGAAGGTTTATGTTGATCACTGGTGAAGACACCTACCGGGACTAGCTCTCGGCCGGATGCTACTTTCGCGAGCATGTCGGCTGCTTCATTGAGACGTCTTGGGATGTGGTTGAGTTTGAGGCCGTCGAATCTGTCCTCCAGCAGTCAGACTTCTTGGCAGTATGCCTCCATCTTGGCATCGCGGCAGCATGACTCCTTCATGACTTGGTTGACGACCAGCTAGGAGTCGCCCCTGACGTCGAGGCGTCGGATGCCTAGCTCGATGGCGATTCATAGGCCATTGATGAGCGCTTCGTATTCTGCGATATTGTTTGATGAGGGAAAATGGAGCCAAACCATGTACCTCATGCGGACCCTGAGTGGAGATACGAAGACTAGTCCCGCGCCAGCGCCCTTCTTCATCAGTGATCCATCAAAGTACGTCGTCTAGTACTCTTGATTAATAATTGCTGGTGGCATCTGGACCTCAGTCCACTTCACGATGAAGTCAGCCAGCACCTGGGATTTGATCGCTGTTCGGGAGGTATAAGTAATGCCCTGATCCATTAGCTCGAGTGCCCACTTTGCGGTTCTTCCTATAGCATCCTGGCTATGGATGACCTCACCGAGGGGGAACAACGTCACAACTGTCACAGGGTGTGACTCGAAGTAGTGGCGTAGCTTCCTCTTGGTGATGAGGATGGTGTAGAGGAGTTTCTAGATTTGGGAGTAGCAGGTTTTGGAGTCGGATAACACCTCGCTGATGAAATATACAGGGCACTGCACCTCTTCTTCCCGCTCTACCACTAAGGCGACGCTAACCACTTGCGTGGTGGCCGCTATGTACAGGAGGAGGGATTCTCCATTGCTTGGAGGGACCAGGACTGAGGGTTTAGTTAGAAATTGCTTAACCATGTCAAGCACTTCCTAGGCCTCAGCTGTCCACTTGAAGCAGTCGGATTTCTTCAGGAGTCGATAAAGGGGGAGTCCTCGTTCGCCGAGGCACAAAATGAATCGGCTGAGGGCGGCAAGGCACCCTGTGATCCGTTGAACCCCCTTTATGTTTTGGATCGGGCCTATCTTTGTGATGGCTGATATTTTCTCCGGGTTGGCTTCGATGCCGCGCTCGGAGACAATAAAGCCGAGCAACATGCCCCTTGGAACCCCAAAAACACATTTTTCGGGATTGAGTTTGATGCCATTTGCCCGGAGTTTCGCAAAGGTTTGTTCAAGGTCAGCAATCTTGGACTTGACTACGATGTCGTCGACGTAGGCCTCAACGGTCCGCCCGATGAGGTCCCCAAAGCAATTGAGCATACAGTGCTGGTAAGTTGCCCCAACGTTCTTTAGCCCAAACGACATTGAAATGTAGTAGAACGATCCAAAGGGGGTGATAAAAGATGTCGTGAGATGGTCGGACTCCTTCATCGCAATCTAGTGGTAGCCAGAGTATGCGTCAAGGAAGCAGAGGGTTTCGCACCCCGAGGTGGAATCGACTATTTGGTCTATTCGTGGCGAAGGGAACGGATCCTTTGGACACGCCTTGTTGAGGCTGGTGTAATCGACACACATTCTCCATTTCCCGCTCTTTTTTCGCACAAGAACAGGATTTGCTAACCACTCTGGGTGGTGTACTTCCCTGATGAACCCAGCAGCTAATAGTTTTGCTATCTCTTCCCCGATGGCTCGGTGTTTTTCCTCGTCGAAGCGGCGTAGGCGTTGCTTCACTGGCTTGGAGCCTGGGAGGATTTTCAGGGTATGCTCGACGACCTCCCTCGGGATGCCTGGCATATTCGAGGGTTTCCACGCAAAGATGTCTTTGTTATCGTGGAGGAAGTCGATGAGCGCGCTTTCCTATTCAGAGGAGAGTGCGGCCCCAGTGCGGACTTTTTTGCCCTTAGAGTTGCTGGGGTCCAAGAGGACCTCCTTGGGCCCTTCTACCGATTCGAACGACCCGGATGACCTCTTTGTGTTGGGCGCTTCTTCAACGACCTCCTCCCTGAGGGTGGCGAGCTCTTCGAAGGCGACGACTGCTGTGGCATGGCCGCAACATTCGACTTTGCACTCGTAAGCACGACGGAAGGAGGTGCCGATGGTGATGACCCCGCGGGGGCCGGCATCTTCAGCTTAAGGTATGTATAGTTGGGGATGGCCATGAACTTCGCATAGCATGGACATCCAAGGATGGCGTGGAAGGTTTCGGGGAACCCTACCACATCGAAGGTAAGGGTCTTAGTCCTATAATTGGACCGATCCCCAAAAGTGATGGGTAGATCGATCTACCCTAGTGGTACGGCCTGTCTACCAGGTATGATGTCGTGGAAGGGCGCTCGGATGGGGTGGAGGTTCGTTCGGTCGACGCCCATCTCATCGAGTGTCTTGGCATACATGATGTTGAGGCCGCTGCCTCCATCCATCAGTACTTTTGTGAGCCGCTTTGGGCCAACGATCGGATCGATGACAAGCAGGTACCTTCCCGGGTGTGGGAGGGCATCCGGATGGTTGGTCCGATCGAAGGTTATGGCGGATTCTAACCACTGAAGGAAGGTAGGCGTGGCCGGTTTGGCCGTGTAGACCTCACGGCGTGCGACCTTCTGGCGGCGTTTGGAGTCATAGGCCGCTAATCCTCCGAAGATCATGAGGGCACCGGTCGGTGTTGGGAAGGCATCGTCCTTCTCCTCGGTGTCGTCAGTGGGGGCAAGTTCCTTCCCCTGCTCCTCCTTGTTGATGCCCCTGGACAAGTATTTGTGCATGAGGCCACAATCCTTGTACAGATGCTTGGCCGAAAAAGCATGGTTTGGGCATGGCCCCTCGAGCATTTTCTCAAAATGGTTCGGAATGCCCTCCGCGGGCTTTTGGCCACCCTTACGGTTGGCTGCGGCCACGAGCGAGTTGTCGCGCCGTTGCTTCTTATTCTTTCTTTTGGCAGGACTGTTGGAAGCGCCTTTGCCGGCGTCCTTGTCCTGCCTCACCTTGCCGTCGGAGCGGTCAAAGATGGCTCCAACCACCTCCTCTCCTGAGGCGTGGCTGGTGGTGATGTCTAGGAGCTCCTTGGTGGTCTGCGGGCCCCTATGCCCTAGCTTGTAAACCAAAGACTCGTAGGTTGTCCCAGATAGGAAGGCTCCTATCACGTCAGAGTCGGCGACGTTAGGGAGCTCGTTGCAATACCGAGAGAAGCGCCGGATGTACCCATGGAGGGTTTCATCGGCCTTCTGGCGGTAGTTCTTGAGGTCCCATGGGTTTCCAGGGCATTTGTACGTGCCCTAGAAGTTCCCCATAGAGATCTTTGTCAGATCCGCCCAACTTTGAATGGTGTTGGACGGTAGGTGCTCCAACCGTGCTCGTGCCGAATCGGCCAAGAATAGTGGGAGATTGCGAATAATGAAATCGTCATCACTCGCACCATCGGCCTGACATGCAAGCCGATAGTCTTCGAGCCAAAGCCCGAGGTTTGTTTCCCCAGAATATTTAGGGATGTTGGTAGGCGGTCGATACCTTAGTGGGAACGCAGTGTTGAGGATGTGTCGGCCAAAGGCCTGAGGGCCTGGCAGGCCGGGGCTTGGGCTTCGGTCCTCGCTACTGTCGTAGCATCTGCCACGTCGGGGATGGTAGCCGTGGCGTGCTACCTCTCCTGTGTCGCCGTGGGCGCATTTGCGAGCATCGATGGTGTTGCATACGTCGTGGCCACGGCCGAGGCATTGATGCACCGGGACGGCGGAGGGCTGCTTGCCGCCTGGTGATGTTTGGTGAACGGACGCGTCCTTGGTGGGGTGTACTGAGGGCATGCGCTGGCTGGCGTCGGGTTTGTGTCATCAAGACAACGAGCTTTCCGCCTATTGCGCCACCGCACGCTCGAGCAACGTGCGAATTTCTCGACGTGAGCGGTGATCCTCGAACATCATGGCCTCCGGAAGGCCGTGCAGTAAGGCCATCGCTGTGGCGATGTTTTGGCTGGCCCGAGCGAAGTGAGGAAGGCCCCCATGGTCAGTGAGGATCCTCTGGTGTACAGTGCGGGCCGTGGCGCGTGTGCGCCCACCGCCTTCGCGGCGTTCAATCTCGCGATTGATGTCCGCGTACTCCTGGATGAGCCCTTGTCCGTCCTCATTGATCTCTAGCTTACGGGCTCTTAGCTGCTCCATCCCCAAACGCGATGGGGCTATTGCCTCCCCCCTGGATCCGCCATCAGGGTCATTTGTCAGGGTAGCCTCTTCCCTGGAGACGTCCTCGACGTGCCCCTTGGGGGTCCGCGCCATGAAGCACTCCCAGGAAGGGTGATGGCTCCCCCTGCTGGAGTCCGAGCTGGAGAATGATCCTGGCTCCTCCGTGAGGAGCCTATGGAGAGTCTCCGTATCAGGTTCAATTGTCCCCATGAACTCGCTATCCATGGGCGGCTAAACCATGCGTAGTGCCAGAAGGTGGCTAGTGGTCGCCGCGGCATTACGGAGACTGAATGGAAACACTATCGGGGCGCTTCGTACGGGGCCTTCCGGAAATAGGGTGATGCTGCGCGGGGCCTCCCTGGATAACTGGGGTCCAAGGGAGTCACCCGGCTGGCCCTCAAGCCTCAGACGACTAAGGTTGATGGAAGGGAGAGACTAAGCGGCCGTGTGGGTCAGCGCCAGTTCTCCTCCTAGTGTGACGATGAAATCTAGGTCGCCAAAACACACATGTGCACTTGGGACCCAGCTGATTGCGTGGGTGGCCATCTGAGGCCTGATTTGGAATGCACAAAGGCCCCTACCTGGCGCGTCAACTGTCGGTGTTTCGTACAAGCACCGGCAAGTAGATTTATAGTAATGCGTGTTAGGCTCGGATGGTGCGCTAAAGGACACAAGATTTATACTGGTTTGGGCTGAATGTCCCTACGTCTAGTTTGTTGCTGCTCATGTTATTAACACTGAAAATGGTTCATAGTAGGGGGTACAAATGATCGAGAGAGGGACTGGTCCCATGTCTCTGATGGAAGGGTCGAAAGGGGGCCAAGAGCTTGGTAGCAGCTTGACTGTGTGTGTTGTGTGTTGTGCCATCCTGAGTCGGTCCCCCTGTTGGAGGAAGCGCATCCCCTTTTATAGATGAAGGGGACGGCTTTACAAGGGTGAGGGCTTAGGATGCGTACTCTACCTAGCCTTGTGGCTCACGTCTACCTAGCCTGGTTTCTCATTCTGATGGGTGCGAAAGGATGATAAGCACCTACAATACTTTCGATGCCTCTGTAGAATGTCAGGATGGTTACAGAATACTGCCCTACGCAGGGTATGGGCTGTAGTACAGTGGTTTTGACTTATGAGCCTTGCCTAGCCTTGCTCCGCGCGCCTTCTGGTTCCTATGAGTCTCTATCGGAGGGACATGGGGTCGGGGTCTAGAGTAGCATTGTGGGCAAGGTCTTTCGATTTGGTGGACCCGAGGGGTCGAGAAGCAGGCGCCGCTCCCTTGGGTCCATAACGTGGTGATGGTATGTCCGTCATTCGTGGAGATCGCAAATCCTTTTCTGGAACATAGTGGTTGTCGTATATCTTCATCGGGTTCTGTGTCCCAGAGCTGAAGGCGGCGCCTACAACTCTATAGGGCGAGGAGCACGCACCTGCAATACTTTTCAGGCTCTGTGGCGCCCAGAAGGGTCTAAAGCACCCATCCCATCGTTCCCTAGCAGTACCTTTCCTGCTGCGTCACAGGGTATGGTCCTTGAAGCCGTGGTTGACTTGAATGTCTCATCTTGCTCTATACCCATCATCATGAGGGAATAGGGGAGAAGTTGTTAGGTAAGACGAAACTAGTCTTTAGACATCGAGCAGGGTGAGGTTTGTCCTTGGTCATCGAGCGAGGCAGAGACCAGTCCTTATCCCTTGGGCGAGACCGAGCCTGCCCCTCAGGGGTCGGGCGAGGCGGAGACTAGCCCTTAGCCATTGGGCGAGGCTAAGCTGTCCCAAAGGCATCGGGTGAGGCGGAGACTAGCCCTTAGCCCTCAGGTGAGACGAGGTCGGCCCAAAGGCATCGGGTGAGGTAGAGACTAGCCCTTAGCCCTCGGGCGAGGCGAGGCCAGCCCAAAGGCGTCGGGCGAGACGGAGACTAGCTCTTAGCCCTCGGGCGAGGCAGAGCTATCCCAAAGGCGTCGGGCGAGGCAGAACCAAACTCCTATCATTCGGGCAAGGAACGTAGCGGTGCCCTTATCCGTCTAGAAGTTTTTAACATTCGATGGTTATTGCTTCCACCTTCTGGGCTACCCTGGTATTAGGTCCCTGACAGGTAGCTTTCTCACTGAGGATGGAGGCTAGGGTTTTCCTTACATGCCTCTTAGGAAACAACCTCAACCATTGATTTAGACAGCAACTCAATGATGCACAAGCATTGGACTGGTGGGCTATTTTTGCAGGGCACAATGCATACTTCACGTGGAGTGATAGTCCTACATGATAAGGAAACATTTCTGATTATATTTCTATGCTTTATCCAATAGAGTCCTGAACAAATCCTTTGGCAGCACCATATACATAATGATACTTACTGAGACTAGGGATGTGCTTTCTCTAGCTCTTTACTTAGCCAATACAGTAACTTGCACTACCCGTGTGATTGTCCAAGATGGAATTGACTTGATGACATAGGGCTTGCAGAAGAAAGCAGTACTAGTATCTCTGACCGGCTTTGCTGTTTCTTTGCTTAACATTGTTTTGTGAGATCTGGCCTTCGTAGTTACCAAAGAGTTGTTACCTAGCTGGAGACTAACTTTCCTACTGGTAACTAATCAGTTGTCTCTAAATACTTAAAAAACTTCAAAATTTCTTTCTGACGGCAACAATTGTAGTGGATGTGCAAATAGACAATCACCTTGGAAGTCAGCAGAAAAGGGGCAACACCGAAGAAGGTTGGTTTGTCTACATAATCCTTATGCACCTAAAGATTGTGAACTTGGATATCAAACTCATGAGTACTAGGTGACCTATTACAACACATAATATCCTGGTCCATTTATCATTCGACTGATAACTTGTCCAACATTAAATATTGTGTAGCCTTCTAATCTAATGGGGATGACATAAGTTGCTCACTAGATGACCAACATCATTATAGGGACAGTCAAGTAGAGTCACTTGTCTACCATCTCTTGCAGTCTATTAAGTTCATATCAGTGACCTGTTCTTCAAAGGTTATCCTTTGGATGACTCTAGAAGGAAGTCCTATTGCATCTGGTTCGACATATAGATCTCCTGACAAGATAAGGAGAGATAACCAAGGAAGAGCTCACATGAAAATAACACATCAGTGCAGTTCTGCAATGGATCATGAATAGGAACTTCGATACCAGTGCATGCTGAGCAACACAACCTTGTGGCTGTAGTCCACAGGATGCCCTTGGTTTCGTCGCGGCACCATAGTTACTACTCATAACACCATTACTGATCACATAGCCAAGTGAAATTTCATGTTGCACAGATTGGGTCGTATGACTAAGCACTATGCAAAGGAGGGACAACAAGCAAAGGTAGTCACAAGGTTAGGAGTCAACAAGGAGGTGATCCGAAGGTCAAAACATAGCGCAAGAGAACATAGCTTAAGTGTCGAAGACAACTGAGCAGTGGACTCTTGCCTAATTTCCATATACGTCTTGTGTCCCCAAGGTGATTACTAGATAAAGATTAATATGAGATTTGGTCTTGCCGAGCAGCAACATGAGATCAAGACTGATAAACATCTAGAGACTTGAAAGGGTTGGAGGCAAAATAAACGAGATTCAAGGGATAGAGCCAATGCACTGACTAGGAATTTAGTTGATAAAGCAATGACATGGTCTGAGAGGAAAGGTTCCAAAGCCAGGGTAGATAGCAATTAGCTTTGCACCAGATCATCTATAGGAGAAGGAGCAATGAGGCCCAACAAGGATTTTTGAGCAGGGTCCTCCCACATAGGAGCGAGACAACCACGACACATGCAAGCATTCAAGGGAAATAAGCTTAGGCCTAAAGATAAGCAAAGGCATGGATAAAGGCCTTCGTAGCGCAATGTTCAAGGGCTACCAACCAGGCTTAGGATCCTAAGAGAGAACTTAATTGGAGACGACAACCATGAGATTATCAAAACTTAGACACTGTTCCAGGATAGTGATCTTCAACACTCGTACGCTTACCGAGGACAAAAAGTGGTGACAGCTATGGCACTACCTAGATAACAAGCATCCACACCCACATCATGGTCTTAAGCGAGCATTTCAAAACACTCAATCCAAGGAGCTTAAGCGACTATTACTAAGCACAAAGCTCGCACATGACAACTAGTCACCTACAGTAACACTACTACACATATCATGGAAAACATGGTGGTAAGGTACTATTATCTTTTATTTATTTTTTACTGAGTAGGTGGATACCTCTATAAAACAAGTTTTTCTTACATTTAGCAATTTAGTTTTCAAAGGGGTGAAGTTTTTGCTAACT
This sequence comes from Miscanthus floridulus, assembly GCF_019320115.1. NCBI lineage: Eukaryota > Viridiplantae > Streptophyta > Magnoliopsida > Poales > Poaceae > Miscanthus > Miscanthus floridulus. The sequence continues at coordinate 160,062,387 of NC_089587.1, forward strand.
ATTAACTTGTCATCTATTTCCTTTGAAAGCAAACATAAAGGGCAAAGCTAATCACACACTATCTTCAAGCATAGCTATTCAAGCAGCATGGGACAAGGCATTTTGTCTAGCTTCACGCAAGGAAGATAGTAACATCACATTGATCACAAGTTACTTAGTAATAGAACAAAGTGAGGGAAGCATATTTAGGCACACGCACAATCAGGATGCATGACCATCCTATTCATCCTCACAAAATTGCCAGCCTAAGGCGGCAATGACGTTCTATGTCGATGGCATAACCCATACTCTCTTGATATATAGCTAGTCGTCAGCTACATTCAATCTACGCATTTGTGGTTAGCATACCTGCAAAAGGATTTCATTTCAGCCCAACCCCACAATTATATATGCAGAAATGAAAGTCTGGGCTCTAAGTTGCAAGCTAAATACTTCCATATATATATATATATACCCATATATACTTCTGCATCAAAGCTACCCGATCATTAAATTTGCTACCAACAATTAAATATGCACCATACACACATGCAAGCATGCGTATACAGTCGTATCGAAGCTAGCTCTCCCCGACCGCACGCTCAGACTTGCGGTCCTACCACTCATCAACTTACCTTCTTACCTAGGCGTAGAGGTATAGTGATCCATACATTACCATTCAAGCGAATGGCATCCATACAATAGCACATAGCGGAGCTCTCGTCACTCTTGGCCCTTTAGACCAGAGTCCGACCGGACCTCTTGTACCCCCCATCTTTCTCCCTTCTATTTGTAACCCCACAGAAAACTTCGAGCACCTGGGCTCAGGAATAAAGTCACTGACCGACTCAAACTGGACATAGGGCACATTGCCTGAACCAGTATAAACCCTGTGTCATTGAGTGCAAGGCCACCTTCGATCACAACGTACAACAAAACTACAAATATTTACGTGTTGTTCACTTTCTGCACTGACATATAGTTAGTCATCAGCTACATTCAATCTACGCATTTGTGGTTAGCATACCTACAAAAGGATTACATTTCAGCCCAACCCCACAATTATATATGCAGAAATGAAAGTCTAGGCTCTAAGTTGCAAGCTAAATACTTCCATATATATGTATATACCCATATATATACTTCCGTATCAAATCTACCCGATCATTAAATTTGCTACCCACAATTAAATACGCACCATACACACATGCAAGCATGCGTCTATAGTCGTATCAAAGCTAGCTCTCCCCGATCGCATGCTCAAACTCGAGGTCCTACCACTCATCAACTTACCTTCTTACCTAGGCATAGAGGTATAGTGATCCATACATTACCATTCAAGCGAATGGCATCCATACAATAGCATGTCGTATGGATGACGAAATAAAAATTACAAGAAGTAAACCCCCCATAGTTAGTGTTAGTTTACTTATTGCCACCTAGTAGCCCTTAATTGGGCATAAGGAGGATGTCGCTAGCATAGTGTTGCAAATTAGTTTTGACAAATCTGCCTGTAGCTAAAGTTTTAGTCAAAATAGGCTTTTTAAACCAAAACTTGGCTTTTAAAACTATGTACATGATAGTATTATACTTAATCTTGCTTTGATGCTAGCTATGATAGAACGGCCCAATTTATACAAGATCAAGTATGGCTATCCCCGCTAACACGTTGACACGCTCATACTTTCACTTATATAAACCTAGTAGTCTGCCGAGTGTCACGAAGGACCCCGGTAAATCAACATCATAACCAAGATCGAGGGATTAAGCAAATACACATCACAAACAAAGAGTTATAGAAGAAATAATGTTACAAATGGGTTCACCAATAATAGTACAAGTTTGGGTTTCAAAACCGATTAGTGAAAAACAACATAGCTTTCAAATGATTACATTAAGATGAGTTCCAAATACATTGCTAGCATAAGTGCCATCCTCTAATAAAAGCATATAGATGTGAATAAATATAGAGTCACCGAGCCCACTGGTGGTTGGCCACCATCTTTAGCGGGCCAAGAACTTCACCTGCAACATGGTGGGATAAACCCTGAGTACTCGAATGTACTTAGCTAGTGTAACACCTCGGGTGTTAGCCTTGCATAACTTGACTTGCATAGCATGAGCATGATCATAAAGCATTCATAAATAAGCTTTGACACTTGAAACATTTGATTGAAACATATGCAACATTCTTATTATTTCATGTTTCCATGTGTATGTGCATATGATCATGAGTGTAAACATGTAGATGATTGTGTGACCTTGCAAATATCTTAAACATGTTTAGAATATCATCATGAACAACTTTGGTATTTATGGCTAGGGCTAATTAGGTCATTATGTCATAGTTTAAGTATGTACCATCTTTTGAATGTAGCTTGTTTGACCAAGTTTGAACTAGGTGTTAGAGACCTTGCATGGAGGAGATCACTAAAGCAAAGTTGTAGTATTTGACATAAGGAAAACCTTTTATTTTTGGGTCATTGACTGATTTAGCTTCTAACATGCTTGAATTGGTCCCACAAAAAATCAGAAGAATCAAGATTTCAACACTTAACAAAAATTTTCTAAGTCTTGTTCACTGACAGTCTGACAGCCTGACTTTGGAATGAAATAACCCGAGTTTGGTTGAGTGTTGGAGCATGATACTTTAATAACAATTGGAGATGGTACTTAGGGCTACAATTTTTGTTTAAAAATCATTCACTGAATCACCCTGTATCGACGGCAAATTCAACTCAAAGTCACGTCGTCAGGCTCGGTTTTGGCTTAACTGACGAACTGAATGGAGAGCTTCAGTGGCCGACCGATTTAGGCCTTGGCGGCCACGTGGACGCGAGGTTGGCCGCGCGTCGCCGGCGCCCTGCCCAGCGTGGCAGAGCCTGGCCAAAGCGCGCGTTTAAGTCGCCTGCGCTCGCTCGCACCCACCCGCACTCAGCCCAGCTCTCCAGTCGCCTCGCCTCGGCCTCATTTCCTCGCCGCAGCAGCAGCCAAGCTCTTCCCCGCCTCTGCCGTCACCATAGCCACGCCAAGCCTCGCTGAGCCGCCCATTCGTCACCATAGTAGCACCACCATCTTCCCAGCAACTCCCTGCGTCTCCCCATTGCCGCTGTTCCAGCTTGGTAAGCCACCGCAACGCGCACGAGCTTGCCGGAGCTCCGCCGCTAGCCCCGTCACCGTGGCCACATCGCCACCGACCACCCCAGGCCGCGATAGGGCGTTAGCTAGGTCCACCGTAGCTCGGTGATGCTCGGCGTAGCATTCGATCGAGTTGTCGTAGCCTCCACCGGCGTACCACCGTTGTCCCGCCTCGCTGATCCGCCATGGCCACTGCCGTCGTCACTGGCGTCGACGATAGGGCCGGCCAAGTGGTGCGATAGATGCGCTAGGTCGAGTAGGTCACTGGGTGATGATGTCACCGTCGGCAACCTCGCCGTCGGCGAGCTTTGGCCGCGCCACCGTCTCGCAGCGCCGCTGCTCTGTTCGTGTCTCACTGGCGTGTGGGGTCCTCTGTCAGGCGGGTCCCACCGGTCAGCGACAGGAGTAGAATAGGCTAGTTCATTTAAATCCAGATCTAGTGTTGTTTTGTAATTTTTGTATCTTCAGTTTGGTAGCTTCAAAAATTGTGAAATAAATTTGTTAGTGTTCCTTAGGAAGTGTAGTATTTAGGAAAAATATGTTCTTAACATTTGCAGTAGAAATTTTTGGAGATTTAAATAGAAATTTGAAATGTGCTTTTGAATGCATGCAAATTTGTTTATTTTATATCTAGAGTTCCTGTGCTCCAAAAATTATGAAATTTTTGTGGTAAGCTATTCTTATCATATATGAACTCTGGTAAAAATTTGAGGATCAGTGCATGTGTAGATTTATAGTTATAGATTTTTCTTTTATGAATAGTTAATCCTTGTATGAATTTTTATAAATTATTTATGAATCCAAAATTCATGAAATTTGTTGGAGGTAATCCTAGTACCATAAGTATGCTAAGAAAAATAGGAAATCTATTGCTTGACACTTTTCAATAGGGTTTTCCATTTATGCTATTTCAAGCCTTACTGCCTTGCCATTTTTGTATAGGATGTTCTACTTGGCAAAATGGCATGAAACTTTTACAGTAGTCCTTTGAGAGCATTAGTAAGGCACTGTAAATTTTTAAGAATTTATGAAGTACATCTGGTATATGTTTATTATTTAACCTATATATCCAAATAAAATAATAAAGGCATATAAAGAAATAGTTTAGGCTTCACCATTATATTATCTTAAATGTATTGGTATGCTTAAACTGTTGGTAGACTTTATGTTGTCAAATTTTGAGTGATTACATGAAGTAGAAGTATCGTTGCTTTAAAATGCAAAATTAAAAGGATTCCGGATAGATTCTATAGTTTGATGAGTTGCATGATAGGGATGATGTGTACTGTAAAAATGGTTAATAACAAAGTTGTATAGAATTTGATAAGCTTTCCAGAAAGTCTAGGATCACTGTATTTGGATTAGTAGAACTCCAGTTATGAGTGAAACAAGTAGCTACTGTTTTGTGGTATAATCGATGCCTTGTGGAAGTAGATAATTAAATAATCAAGAAGAGATATGGACCTACTCAATAAACATGATGCACTTGTTAACATATATGCATTCGTAATACTTATGCCATATTCATGCATCTAGGATCGGAGGAAGAGATAACGTTGCTGGAATTCGAAGAAGCAGAGGAAGGGGACCAGCAGGAGAATCTGCAAGCCGCAGCTCCCGAAGGCGTGGAGCAGAACCCTGAAGAGCTTCCGGAGTGTCCTAACCACCGCCCTACTTCCTTTCTGTGAGGCAAGCCCCAGAGCATTCTAAGTCTCCCAGTAATTTACAAATGTTTACTTAAGTACTTATGATTGATGCATTAGGTTATAAGAGTTGAATGGAACCACTTGATGCATATAAATTCCTTGTCCAGATATTACACCTTTAACCGATATAGGTCCAGAATCGAATATATGCTTAGCCATGCTTAGACCAGTAGAAGTTGGGTGATGTCCTATCACCTGTGAGATATAGGTGGATACCGGAGCACGGTTGGCTATATTTGCTATCATGGAACAGAACCATGGGGTAAAAGAAAATTGAGACCAGACGGGATGAAGATAGAGAAGCAACAAGACATGGAGGCCTTGGGTGTGGATCTATCCTCATCTGTGTCGATTAAGGACCATACCGTTGTTGGCGCTTCTGACAAGATTGAATGCATGCCTCTCACTTAGCTGGCCGGATAACTCGTTCCGACCGCAAAGCCGAGTAATTCAACTCAGGTCGGGACCCGTTCTGTTGTGCGCTCCTTCCGAGGAACGATCAGACTGAGCCCAAGGGCAGGCTAGGCCTGAACGTCCTGGCATCTGGTGTTCCAGATTGTGCAGCACGGTACGGACCTGTGAAATGTGTACCTGAGTTGTACCAAAGGTGACCTAAGGCTATCGTGGCTGGTAGACCTGGGTTTGTGTTAGGAATAAATTCCTAGCTGGTTGAAATCGATTTGAATCGCCGTCTCTCCCGGATAGTGAGAAACTTGGCTAGTCCCAACATCGTAGTAACTGTGTTATGAAACATGATGGTTCAGATGAATATGGAATTACAATACCTACTATGGTTACTATTGTATGCTTTTAAATTGATATACCACATGTTTGGCACAGGATAGTTGCTAATCTAGAAATAGATGGTTATAATTAACTTAATAAAGGAATCGTAATTATACAATGAGTCAATTGCCTTTATGCAAAATGTTGTCAAGTTACGTCCACTTATTCAGCCTTGCATAATCCTTGGAGTCATTTTATTTCTGGTTCATGACGGGTAAGTCTAGCTGAGTACCTTCTCGTACTTAGGGTTTTATTTCCCATTGTTGCAGATGGCACTGTGTATCACGGTTATTGCAAGAGTTGCTTCTATCCCGCCATGGATGAGGAGTAAGCCTTGGGTAGGCTTCTTTATTAATTCCTATCTTTGCTTTTGTGGACCGTGATCCTACTTGGCACTGTATCAAACTATGTTGGAAACTTTATTTTTGAACTTAATTGCTTCCGCTTTATCTATCAAACTCGGTTTGTAATAACTTTTATTCGTACTCTGATGATGAAATGTATCTATGAACTTTATGTAATATGTGGCATGTATGTTGAATCCTGTATGATCTTGGTTGTTGTAAATCGTTTATCGAGACCCGTCGTGGTACTCGATGGACTACCGGGTTTATATGGGTTTAAGTATGATAGTGCGACCGCTTGTGGGCTGCCATCGTACTTGTACTCTTATAAATTGGTCGGTTGTACTCAGCTAGACTTACCCATCATAAACTAGAAATAAAAAGACACCAAGGAGTATGCAAGGCTTTATAGGTGGAGCTAGCTGGACAACATTTTGTATAAAAAGCCACTAATTTAGCTATACATTTTATAATTCGATCATCAAGTTAATTATAGCTATTCACCTCTAGATTAGCAACTAACCTATGCCAAACAGGTGGTATAGCATTTAGTAGCATAACAATAGTAACCATAGTCGGTGTAAGATTTTCATATTCATCATAACCATCATATTCCATAATATAGTTACTACGATGTTGGGACTAGCCAAGTTTCTCACTGCCCGGGAGAGACGACGATTCGAATCGATTTCAACCAGCTAGGAATTTATTCCTAACAGAAACCCAGACATACCTACGCCAAGGATTGAAACATCCAGAGACTTGAAAGGGTTGGAGGCAAAATAAATGAGATTCAAGGGATAGAGCCAATGCACCGACTAGGGATTCAGTTGATAAAGCAATGACATGGTCTGTGAGGAAAAGGTTCCAAAGCCATGGTAGATAGCAATTAGCGTTGCACCAGATCATCTGTAGGAGAAGGAGCAATGAGGACCGACAAGGATTTTTGAGCAGGGTCCTCCCACATAGGAGCAAGACAACCACAACACATGCAAGCATTCAAGGGAACTAAGCTTGGGCCTAAAGATAAGCAAAGGCATGGATAAAGGCCTTCGTAGCGTAATGTTCAAGGGCTAGCAACCACATGTACAGGCTTAGGCTCCTAAGAGAGAACTTAATTAGAGACGACAACCATGAGATTATCAAAACTTGGACGCTGTTCCAGGATAGCGCTCTTCAACACTCGTATGCTTACCGAGGACAAAAGGGGGTGACAACTATGGCACTACCTAGATAACGAGCATCCACACCCACATCATGGTCTTAAGCGAGCATTTTGAAACACTCAATCCAATGAGCTTAAGCGACTATTACTAAGCACAAAGCTCGCACCTAACAAGTAGTCACCTATAGTAACACTACTACACATATCATGCAAAACATGGTGGTAAGGTATTGTTATCTTTTATTTCCTTTTTACTGAGTAGGTGGATATCTCTATAAAACAAGTTTTTCTTACATTTAGCAATTTAGATTTCAAAGGGGTGAAGTTTTTGCTAACTATTCACTTGTCATCTATTTCCTTTGAAAGCAAACATACAAGGCAAAGCTAGTCACAAACTGTCTTTAAGCATAGCTATTCATGCAGCATGAGACAAGGCATTTTGTCTAGCTTCACATAAGGAAGATAGTAACATCACATTGATCACAAGTTACATAGTATTAGAACAAAGTGAGGGAAGCATATTTATGCACATGCACAATCAGGATGAATGACCGTCCTATTCATCCTCACAAAATTGTCAGCCTAAGGCGGCAATGATGTTCTATGTCGGTGGCATAACATGTACTCTCTTGATATATAGCTAGTCGTCAGCTACATTCAATCTACGCATTTTTGGTTAGTGTACCTGCAAAAGGATTTCATTTCAGTCCAACCCCACAATTATATATGCAGAAATAAAAGTCTAGGCTCTAAGTTGCATGCTAAATACTTTCACATATATATACCCATATATATACTTCCGTATCAAAGCTACCCAATCATTAAATTTGATGCCCACCATTAAATACGCACCATACACACATGCAAGCATGCGTATATAGTCGTATCAAAGCTAGCTCCCCGCGACCGCACGCTCACACTTGCGGTCCTGCCACTCATCAACTTACCTTCTTATCTGGCATAGAGGTATAGTGATCCATACATTACCATTCAAGCGAATGACATCCATACAATAGCACGCCATATGGACGACAAAATAAAAATTGGAAGAAGTAAACCCCCCATAGTTAGTGTTAGTTTACTTATTGCCACCTAGTAGTCCTTAATTGGGCATAAGGAGGATGTCGCTAGCATAGTGTTGCAAATTAGTTTTGACAAATTTGCCTGTAGCTAAAGTTTTAGTCAAAATAGGCTTTTTAAAACCAAAACTTGGCTTTTAGAACTATGTACATGATAGTATTATATTTAATCTTCCTCTGATGCTAGCTGTGATAGAACCACCCAATTTATATAAGATCAAGTACGGTTGTCCCCGCTAACACGTTGACACGCGCATACTTTCACTTATATAAACCCAGAAGTCTGCCAAGTGTCAAGTGGGACCTCGGTAAATCAACATTATAACCAAGATCGAGGGATTATGCAAATACACATCACATACAAAGAGTTGCAGCGGAAATAATGTTACAAATGGGTTCACAAATAATAGTACAAGTTCGGGTTTCAAAACCAATTAGTGAAAACAACATAGCTTTCAAATGATTACATTAATATGAGTTCCAAGTACATTGCTAGCATAAGTGCCATCCTCTGATAAAAGCATATAGATGAGAATAAATATAGAGTCACCAAGCCCACCAGTAGTTAGCCACCATCTTTAGCAGGCCAAGAACTTCACCTGCAACAGAGTGGAATAAACCCTAAGTACTCGAATGTACTCAGCTAGACTTACCCATCATAAACTAGAAATAAAAAGACACCAAGGAGTATGCAAGGCTTTATAGGTGGAGCTAGCTAGACAACATTTTGCATAAAAAGCCACTAATTTAGCTATACATTTTATAATTCGATCATCAAGTTAATTATAGCTATTTACCTCTAGATTAGCAACTAACCTATGCCAAACAGGTGGTATAGCATTTAGTAGCATAACAATAGTAACCATAGCCGGTGTAAGATTTTCATATTCATCATAACCATCATATTCCATAATATAGTTACTACGATGTTGGGACTAGCCAAGTTTCTCACTGCCCGGGAGAGACGACGATTCGAATCGATTTCAACCAGCTAGGAATTTATTCCTAACAGAAACCCAGACATACCTACGCCAAGGATTGAAACATCCAGAGACTTGAAAGGGTTGGAGGCAAAATAAATGAGATTCAAGGGATAGAGCCAATGCACCGACTAGGGATTAAGTTGATAAAGCAATGACATGGTCTATGAGGAAAAGGTTCCAAAGCCATGGTAGATAGCAATTAGCGTTGCACCAGATCATCTGTAGGAGAAGGAGCAATGAGGACCGACAAGGATTTTTGAGCAGGGTCCTCCCACATAGGAGCAAGACAACCACAACACATGCAAGCATTCAAGGGAACTAAGCTTGGGCCTAAAGATAAGCAAAGGCATGGATAAAGGCCTTCGTAGCGTAATGTTCAAGGGCTAGCAACCACATGTACAGGCTTAGGCTCCTAAGAGAGAACTTAATTAGAGATGACAACCATGAGATTATCAAAACTTGGACGCTGTTCCAGGATAGCGCTCTTCAACACTCATATGCTTACCGAGGACAAAAGGGGGTGACAACTATGGCACTACCTAGATAACGAGCATCCACACCCACATCATGGTCTTAAGCGAGCATTTTGAAACACTCAATCCAATGAGCTTAAGCGACTATTACTAAGCACAAAGCTCGCACCTAACAAGTAGTCACCTATAGTAACACTACTACACATATCATGCAAAACATGGTGGTAAGGTATTGTTATCTTTTATTTCCTTTTTACTGAGTAGGTGGATATCTCTATAAAACAAGTTTTTCTTACATTTAGCAATTTAGATTTCAAAGGGGTGAAGTTTTTGCTAACTATTCACTTGTCATCTATTTCCTTTGAAAGCAAACATACAAGGCAAAGCTAGTCACAAACTGTCTTTAAGCATAGCTATTCATGCAGCATGAGACAAGGCATTTTGTCTAGCTTCACACAAGGAAGATAGTAACATCACATTGATCACAAGTTACATAGTATTAGAACAAAGTGAGGGAAGCATATTTATGCACATGCACAATCAGGATGAATGACCGTCCTATTCGTCCTCACAAAATTGTCAGCCTAAGGCGGCAATGATGTTCTATGTCGGTGGCATAACATGTACTCTCTTGATATATAGCTAGTCGTCAGCTACATTCAATCTACGCATTTGTGGTTAGTGTACCTGCAAAAGGATTTTATTTCAGTCCAACCCCACAATTATATATGCAGAAATAAAAGTCTAGGCTCTAAGTTGCATGCTAAATACTTTCACATATATATATACCCATATATATACTTCCGTATCAAAGCTACCCAATCATTAAATTTGATACCCACAATTAAATATGCACCATACACACATGCAAGCATGCATATATAGTCGTATCAAAGCTAGCTCCCCGCGACCGCACGCTCACACTTGCGGTCCTGCCACTCATCAACTTACCTTCTTATCTGGCATAGAGGTATAGTGATCCATACATTACCATTCAAGCAAATGACATCCATACAATAGCACGCCATATGGACGACGAAATAAAAATTGCAAGAAGTAAACCCCCCATAGTTAGTGTTAGTTTACTTATTGCCACCTAGTAGTCCTTAATTGGGCATAAGGAGGATGTCGCTAGCATAGTGTTGCAAATTAGTTTTGACAAATTTGCCTGTAGCTAAAGTTTTAGTCAAAATAGGCTTTTTAAAACCAAAACTTGGCTTTTAGAACTATGTACATGATAGTATTATATTTAATCTTCCTCTGATGCTAGCTATGATAGAACCACCCAATTTATATAAGATCAAGTACGGCTGTCCCCGCTAATACGTTGACACGTGCATACTTTCACTTATATAAACCCAGAAGTCTGCCAAGTGTCAAGAGGGACCTCGGTAAATCAACATTATAACCAAGATCGAGGGATTATGCAAATACACATCACATACAAAGAGTTGCAGCGGAAATAATGTTACAAATGGGTTCACAAATAATAGTACAAGTTTGGGTTTCAAAACCAATTAGTGAAAACAACATAGCTTTCAAATGATTACATTAATATGAGTTCCAAGTACATTGCTAGCATAAGTGCCATCCTCTGATAAAGGCATATAGATGAGAATAAATATAGAGTCACCAAGCCCACCAGTAGTTAGCCACCATCTTTAGCAGGCCAAGAACTTCACCTGCAACAGAGTGGAATAAACCCTGAGTACTCGAATGTACTCAGCTAGACTTACCCATCATAAACCAGAAATAAAATGACACCAAGGAGTATGCAAGGCTTTATAGGTGGAGCTAGCTGGACAACATTTTGCATAAAAAGCCACTAATTTAGCTATACATTTTATAATTCGATCATCAAGTTAATTATAGCTATTCACCTCTAGATTAGCAACTAACCTATGCCAAACAGGTGGTATAGCATTTAGTAGCATAACAATAGTAACCATAGCCGGTGTAAGATTTTCATATTCATCATAACCATCATATTCCATAATACAGTTACTACGATGTTGGGACTAGCCAAGTTTCTCACTGCCTGGGAGAGACGATGATTCAAATCGATTTCATCCAGCTGGGAATTTATTCCTAACAGAAACCCAGACATACCTGCGCCAAGGATTGAAACATCCAGAGACTTGAAAGGGTTAGAGGCAAAATAAATGAGATTCAAGGGATAGAGCCAATGCACTGACTAGGGATTCAGTTGATAAAGCAATGACATGGTCTGTGAGGAAAAGGTTCCAAAGCCAGGGTAGATAGCAATTAGTGTTGCACTAGATCATCTGTAGGAGGAGTAATGAGGACCGACAAGGATTTTTGAGCAGGGTCCTCCTACATAGGAGCAAGACAACCACAACACATGCAAGCATTCAAGGGAACTAAGCTTGGGCCTAAAGATAAGTAAAGGCATGGATAAAGGCCTTCGTAGCGTAATGTTCAAGGGCTAGCAACCACATGTATAGGCTTAGGCTCCTAAGAGAGAACTTAATTGAAGACGACAACCATGAGATTATCAAAACTTGGACGCTGTTCCAGGATAGCGCTCTTCAACACTCGTATGCTTACTGAGGACAAAAAGGGGTGACAACTATGGCACTACCTAGATAACGAGCATCCACACCCACATCATGGTCTTAAGCGAGCATTTCAAAACACTCAATCCAATGAGCTTAAGCGACTATTACTAAGCACAAAGCTCGCACCTAACAAGTTAGTCACCTATAGTAACACTACTACACATATCATGCAAAACATGGTGGTAAGGTACTATTATCTTTTATTTCCTTTTTACTGAGTAGGTGGATATCTCTATAAAACAAGTTTTTCTTACATTTAGCAATTTAGATTTTCAAAGGGGTGAAGTTTTTGCTAACTATTAACATGTCATCTATTTCCTTTGAAAGCAAACATACAAGGCAAAGCTAATCACACACTATCTTTAAGCATAGCTATTCAGGCAGCATGGGACAAGGCATTTTGTCTAGCTTCACACAAGGAAGATAGTAACATCACATTGATCATAAGTTACTTAGTATTAGAACAAAGTGAGGGAAGCATATTTATGCACATGCACAATCAGGATGCATGACCGTCCTATTTGTCCTCACAAAATTGTCAGCCTAAGGCGGCAATGATGTTCTATGTCGGTGGCATAACCTGTACTCTCTTGATATATAGCTAGTCGTCAGCTACATTCAATCTACGCATTCATGGTTGGCGTACCTGCAAAAGGATTTCATTTTAGTCCAACCCCACAATTATATTTGCAAAAATAAAAGTCTAGGCTCTAAGTTGCAAGCTAAATACTTTCATATATATATATACACCCATATATATACTTCCATATCAAAGCTACCCGAGCATTAAATTTGCTACCCACAATTAAATACGCACCATACACACATGCAAGCATGTGTATATAGTTGTATCAAAGCTAGCTCCCCGTGACCGCACGCTCACACTTGGGGTCCTGCCACTCATTAACTTACCTTCTTATCTGGGCATACAGGTATAGTGATCCATACATTACCATTCAAGCGAATGACATCCATACAATAGCACGCCATATGGACGACGAAATAAAAATTGCAAGAAGTAAACCCCCCATAGTTAGTGTCAGTTTGCTTATTGCCACCTAGTAGTCTTTAATTGGGCATAAGGAGGATGTCGCTAGCATAGTGTTGCAAATTAGTTTTGACAAATTTGCCTGTAGCTAAAGTTTTAGTCAAAATAGACTTTTTAAAACCAAAACTTGGCTTTTAGAACTATGTACATGACAATATTATACTAAATCTTGCTCCGATGCTAGCTATGATAGAACCACCTAATTTATACAAGATCAAGTATGGCTGTCCCTGCTAACATGTTGACACGCGCATACTTTCACTTATATAAACCTAGAAGTCTGCCGAGTGTCACGACGGACCTCGGTAAATCAACATCATAACCAAGATCGAGGGATTAAGCAAATACACATCACATACAAAGAGTTGCAGCAGAAATAATGTTACAAATGGGTTCACCAATAATAGTACAAGTTTGGGTTTCAAAACTGATTAGTGAAAACAATATAGCTTTCAAATGATTACATTAATATGAGTTCCAAATACATTGCTAGCATAAGTGCCATCCTCTAATAAAAGCATATAGATGATAACAAATATAGAGTCACCGAGCCCACCGACGGTGAGCCACCATCTTTAGTAGGCCAAGAACTTCACCTGCAATATGGTGGGATAAACCGTGAGTATTCGAATGTACTCAGCTAGACTTACTCGTCATAAACCAGAAATAAAATAGCACCAAGGAGTATGCAAGGCTTTATAGGTGGAGCTAGCTGGACAACATTTTGCATAAAAAGCCACTAATTTAGCTATACATTTTATAATTCGATCATCAAGTTAATTATAGCTATTCATCTCTAGATTAGCAACTAACCTATGCCAAACAGGTGGTATAGCATTTAGTAGCATAACAATAGTAACCATAGCCGGTGTAAGATTTTCATATTCATCATAACCATCATATTCCATAATACAGTTACTATGATGTTGGGACTAGCCAAGTTTCTCACTATCCGGGAAAGACGGCGATTCGAATCGATTTCAACCAGCTAGAAATTTATTCCTAACACAAACCCAGACATACCTGCGCCAAGGTAGTCCTCGGTCACCTTTGGTACAACTCAGGTACACATTTGGCAGGTTCGTCGAGCGCCGCACAATCAGGGATGACCATCTGCCAGGATGATCAGGACTACCCTGCCCTTGGGCTCACGTCTGGCTCCCCACACATCCTTACTACCATCCAGAGTGCGCACTCTAACAGAGCAGGGCTCGGCCTAAGTTGAGCTACTCGGCTTCATGGTCAGAATGAGTTATTCGGCTTGCTAAGTGATAGGCATGTGTTCAATCTTGTCAAAAAGCACCAACAACGGTACGGTCCTTAATCAACACAGATGAGGATAGATCCACACCCAAGACCTCCATGTCTTGTTGCTTCTCTATCGACATCCCGCCTGGTCTCCATTCATTATTAACACATGGTTATTTCCATGATAGCAATATAGCCAACCGTGCTTTGGTATCCACCTATATCTCACAGATGATAGGAAATCACCCGACTTCTACCGGTCTAAGCATCGCTAAGCATACATTCGATCCTGGACCTACATAGGGTTCAAGGTATATTTTTGGACAAGGTAGTTCTATGCATCAAGTGGTTCCAATCAACTCTTATAACCTAATGCATCAATCATAAAGGACTCAAGTAGTATTTTGTAAAACATGGGAGACTTAGAATGCTCCGGGGCTTGCCTGGGATTCCAACACTAGGTTAGTGTTTGTTAGACGACACTCGCATGGTGAGTATCTCCCATCCTAGCACTTGTCCAGTCCTTCCATCTTCGGGATAGGTCCACCATACACCATCCTTGGGTTTGGCTCCAACATCACATCCTTCATATGGTTCATCTAGCGTACCTAGATGAGATACAAGTGCATGAATATGAAAAATGGTAATATGAGATGCATCACATAATAGCATTCAAGGCAAACATAAGATCCTACAAGACATAGGCACCTAGAGTTATTTAACTAAACATCACACAACCTATTATAGAGGGATAGCAAGCATATTAGGCATGGCACACAAGTGAACTTAAGTTCAGATATTGCACCCATGCATCGATCAAGAACTGACCAACTTGTTTAGCCAAAATAAGAGCAAGCTAAAGCAATCACCTAGCACATGTATAGAAATCTGGACAGCAGCACAACAGTCACTTTATTTTAACCATAACTGGAGATATAAGCATCCAACAAGGGTGACCCTAGTCTTGATGGAAAGCTAATGAAATTGCCTACAACATTGTTATAATCACTAAAAGCTTATTCCAAAGCTAACTAGGTCAAACATGCCAATGTTTTAGATCTGCATAGAACTAGGACAGAAAAGTAAGAGTAATTTCAACAATGCATAACTGGAGTTATGGACATCAAACAAGCATGAACCTTAACTTTCTAGAAATCTTATTAAATTATCTAAAACATGTTTGTTATCATCACAAAGTGATTCCACAATTTACAAGGTCAATCAAGCACAATTGAGCACCTCTATCCAGACTTGGACAGATTCTACCATGCAACTTCACAAGCTTATAACTGGAGATTTAGACCACCTAAAGGAGTGATATTTAACAATTTAGAAAGATAATGAAAAGTACTACACTTCTTCTATGATCTCCAAGACATGATTCAAAGCGTAGCTAAGTCAAACAACACAATCATTCAGATCTGTACAGAGGCATGCAAAAACTGACAACGAACTTACAAAATCTATAGCTCCTAAATTATCAGGCCTCTGGTCATGAAATTTGAACAAAGCAAGATTATGAAATTAGCTACAACTTTGGTATTCACTACAACCACAACAAACATCATTTCCACCACGGAAATAATTGCACAAGCAAAACTACACATGCAGCCCAAACAGTAGTGGTACAGAAAACTGATAGGAACTTCAGAGAAGCATAACTGGAGTTCTAGACCTCCAACAAACATGACGCATAACTTTTTGAAAATCTTATGAAGTTACCTACAACTTTATTATTATCATCTTAAGATGATGCTACAGTTAACACGGTCAATTAATCCAATGAATGCATCTCTATCCAAAACATGGACAGAATCTGACATGTCACTTTAAACAGCTATAACTAGAGTTCTACATGTCCAATAAATGTGGTTCTAGACTTTTTAGAAATATTAGAAAATTCTAAACAACTTTGTTATAAACACCTAGAGCTAATTCTACAATTGATAAGGCCCCACGGTACCAACAACGTAACCCCGTCTGGGTTTGGGCAGAAACAACCACAGAAATTTTAGCAACAATAACTAAAAATCTATTTGACCAAAAAATATGCTATTTAGCTTTTTTGAAAAGGTTAATAAAAGTACTACAACTCATCTATTGTCATGAAGTCATGATTCATAACTTAACTGAGCCAATTAATTCAAATATTCAGGCCTATTCAGAATAGGAGCAAAGCAACATAGGGCATTTGTTATTTTTATAACTCCCAAACCATCAAATCTAAACTCTTGAAAGTTTTACCAGACATTAACCATCACATTATTAGCACTCCATAAAAATTTCACATTTATTTGAGCACAACAACTGTAGTTATGAAAAAGAAAGGCACAACTAGTATTAAAAGCCTAACTGCATAAATTGATTTTTACAGAAAAACTTTAAAATAAATCATGTCATATTATAGATCTACTGCATAGATAATTTCACAAGGATTCTGAAAAGTCCTCATTTACTATTTTACGATTTTTGTACTAATTACTACAAATTTTCAAACTTGATCATTCAAATCTGCATAAATTAAAGAAAAGAAATGTAAATCTTGCATCGGGGACCCTGAAGTTTCCACAAATTAAACCCGAACAAACATATCCTTTACTGCACTATTCATTTGAGTTACGAGGTTCACAACTGGACTCACGAAAGAGTTTCTATTCACACGTTGGTCCTCCTTCCAACAGACAGGGACGGAGCAGTAGGGGAGACGGAAGGCTCGGCCAGCGGGGCAGCGGCCGGCGGCGGCAAGGAGGGGCCATGCTAGGGCTTGGCCGCGGCCAGCCATGGCCACGCCTAGCCCTGGCTGGCCAAGCTACAGGTAGCAGTAGCATAGTAGCTAAGCAGAGCCAGGACGACACTGGCCGCAGCTGCAGCTCCGACAACGGCACGCTTAGCGGCGAGTTCGACCGGAGAAGCGATGGCGGTGGAAGAGCAGCATGGCCGCCACATGATTGGGAGAGGGAGAGGTTGGAGGAGCTAGAGGAGGCATGCTGTGGAGGAGGAGGAGCGCAGCAACTATAGCTCGGGGAGGCCATGGCGGCATCGTGGCATGCAGCGATAGAGGGGCAAGGGAGAGACAAAGGGAGTGGGGAGGCGAGTGAGGGAGCCCGAGAGAGGGCTCGGGCGCTCCACATTGAGGCAGCAGCACCGACAGAGGAGGTGGGTGCGTGGCAGCAATGGTGGGGCACGCTCTGCTGCATGGTCGACGCGTCGGCCTTCTGCTGAACACCTAGCGTGCAGTGAGGTGGGCAAGATGGGAGCCAAATTGGGCTAGATCTAGGCCAAATCAGATGTTGGGCCCAAAATGAAGTTTGATCTACACGGAATGCTCTACAATCTTCATTTAGGGACTATGGTCATTTGAGTTCTGAATCCATAGGTAATTGAGCTCTAAAATGGCATTGTCAATGCATTGACGACAATTAACAAACTCCATAATTGTTGGTCAAAACAAGGTCAAACGAGTGCCATCTTTTTGCACGCTCTTCTCCACAATGTATATTACAACTTCTATCTTTGGACCAAATTGAGTTGTTTAACAAAATCACGAGATGCCATGGTCGACGACGATGAATTCCAGACTTAGCAAAAATTTAAGTACTGAAAACAGCTGCAGATTCAAAGTTTGAGCCTCGGTTTGACTTAGTTTCAAGTTGATCTAGCTCTTGGTCCAAAAACAAAGTTTGTTCTACTCCACTCAAACTTCAACTTTTATTAAAGGTCAAACTTCATATCTGGTACATGAACCAATTTTTCATCTTGGTCAAAGCAACATTTCGTTAACCATGGAATTAGGGTTTTCGACCAATTGAGGCCATTTCTTGACATGTGCTCAACACGAACCCTTCATGACTTTTGTTGTAGAGTTCAATTAGAGTCATTTGGGCAAGGTAGCAATGTTTGTTTGATGATCTATAATTCTATTCACTTAATAAAGCAATCCAAGAAAGATTATAACTTATCATTTCATGTGACTTCTTGATTCTAAACTTCATGAAACTTTTCCACTAGTCTAGATGGATGCATGTTGATATAATGTACATGGAATGAGCATGTTTAACCTTACTCTTGCATAATCTTAACAAGTATCCATATGCAAGCAAAGGTGCGTTGTCCAAGTTTAAGTTGGAGCTCACTCTTGTAGATTTGATCTTAACACATTCATCACCACTTAACATGTCATGTTTGAGTTCAAACCCATTGCTTAACTGGTGACAAACACCTAGGGTGTTACAGCCCTCCCCCCTTACGGGAATCTCACCCTGAGATTCGGTGTGAAAGACTTTTAAGGGAAGAGAAGCATGTCATCCATTTCCCAACATTAGTGATAGCCTTAGGCTACTTAATTTTGGTGTATCATAGAGGCTAATTTGGTCAAGACACTCTCTGATACTTGCCCTTCGCAGTAAGTTTTGTCTGAAGAATTTCCTTCGTTGGCATCCATGAAGCATTGTTACTTTGGGTGGAATCCAAGATGGCACCATACTTCTTTTTCGGGATACGGAGAGTACTACGAAGCATAAACTAACTACCCACAATATCTATTTCACTAGGTAATATAGCATGGACCATGTGAACTTTGCACTAGACTGCAAGCTTCTGAAAGCTACTCATTACAATGGTTCCATGTTCATTCACAAAGTTCGAAAAGCAGTTCTCTACCAAAGTAGCTTGAGTACAACCTTTCATAAGGGATGAGATCGCAGATGGGGTAAGCATCCTTTGTGGCTGTGAGAAACTGAGTAACCAACAGACAATATCTATGCTGGTGGTAACTATTCAATCACTTAGATGCCAACCGATACAAAACTACATAATGTTCCATGTGTTTAGTTCTCTTTCTATGATGATAATACTTTATTACCTGAGTCCTTTGAGTGAGCAGTGAATGCGATAGCTGACTCTGTTGACTCAGCATTATTGACGATCATTATTTTGGGGAATCCTTGTATCCAAGTGGCAACAATTATCTAGGTTGTATATGATGCAACCTCTTGGGTAAAAACATATGGAGGTACCAAAGAACAAGTCTGCCTTGGAAATCCTTATTGAAGAAGGATGTTAGCAAGGCCTGGAGGTCAACAAAGGTTGCAGTTATTCACCATCTAGAGAAATAGTACACTACCAAGATCGAGTACAATTTCCCTTCATGGTGCTGTTGCACAGTAAATTGGATTGGCTTGCACTATCGCAAAATTGGCCTGGTTGGACTACTTTTGACATTGAGGCTTCCTTTCTACTATCAATCAACAACTCATAAGCAAAATCTGAAATCTGTTGTTTGACACTTTTCAAATTGTTCTCGACTCGCAAAGGCACAAATTGACTTGTAGAACACCTTGACTGCTCTAGCATTGTGGATATGAGAGGGCAAAAGCAAGGCAAAAAGGGTGCAAGGAGTCTTCTCTAGGGCATCTAAAGTATTAACAATCCTCACACTGCCATCATGACATGAACTACAACACAACCTACTAATATGCGGGATGCTAGTAGTCAGTAGAGAAATCACAGATTCTATACCCCTTGGTAATCAGTTCATATCCTACAAACTACTGCTCCGTTGTGCACAAATTTTGGTAGGCACTTAGATCCAAGAGTCCTTTAACTACTGACCAAAGTTTAGCTCAAACGGACACCGGTTGTCTATCCAAACAAATAATCTTTGAAAACTGATTTGTTCTGAAATTTGGTGACCGAACTGTCAAAACATCTCTCAAATCTGATACTTTACTCAACCAACCCTCAAAGCAACTTAAGACATCAAAGTACCTTAAGCGAGGAATGAGATCACCAAGTTTAGTGTGAATTCAAGCATGTTTGAGCCACTAATCACTGGTTTGAAGATAACCAGTTTAGTGTCGTGAAATCTCTACATATTTCCTGCTCTTCTTTTCCTAGGATTTACACATTGGGAAGTGTGTTCTGCACTCTCTAATTCTATTTTTATGATAGTGGTAGCTTTCTCGCTTAGGATGGCTAGGGTTTTCCTTACATGCCTCTTAGGAAACAACCTCAGCCATTGGTTTAGACACCAACTCAACAATGCACAAGCATTGGACTGGTGGGCTATTTTTGTAGGGCACAATGCATACTTCACATGGAGTGATAGTCCTACACGATAAGGAAACATTTTTTATTATCCTTCTATGCTTTATCCAATAGAGTCCTAAACAAATCCTTTGGCAGCACCATATACATAATGATACCGACCATGACTAGGGATGTGCTTTCTCTAGCTCTTTACTTAGCCGATACAGTAACTTGCACTACCCGTGTGATTGTCCAAGATGGAATTGACTTGACGACACAGGGCTTGGAGAAGAAAGCAGTACTAGTATCTCTGAACGGCTTTGCTGTTTCATTGCTTAACATTGTTCTATGAGATCTGGCCTTCGTAGTTACCAAAGAGTCGTTACCTAGCTGGAGACTAACTTTCCTACTGGTACCTAATCAGTCATCTTTGAATACTTAAAAAAACTTCAAAATTTCTTTCTGATGGCAACAATTGTAGTGGATTTGCAAACAGACAATCACCCTGGAAGTCAGCAGAAAAGGGGCGACACCGAAGAAGGTCGGTTTGTCTACATGATCCTTATGCACCTAAAGATTGTGAACTTGGACAACAAACTCATGAGTACCAGGTGACCTATTATAGCACATAATATCCTGGTCCATTTATCATCCGACTGATAACTTGTCCAACTTTAAATATTGTGTAGCCTTCTAATCTAATGGGGATGACATAAGTTGCTCACTAGA
Organism: Miscanthus floridulus; assembly: GCF_019320115.1. NCBI lineage: Eukaryota > Viridiplantae > Streptophyta > Magnoliopsida > Poales > Poaceae > Miscanthus > Miscanthus floridulus. The sequence continues at coordinate 160,083,671 of NC_089587.1, forward strand.
TGACCGACATCATTACAGGGACAGTCAAGTAGAGTCACTTGTCTACCATCTCTTGTAGTCTGTTAAGTTCATATCGGTGACATATTCTTCAAAGGTCTGTTAAGTTCATATCGGTGACCTATTCTTCAAAGGTTATCCTTTGGACGACTCTAGAAGGAAGTCCTATTGCATCTAGTTCAACATATAGATCTCCTGACTAGGGATAGAGCCAATGCACTAACTAGGGATTCTATTGATAAAGCAATGACATGGTCTGCGAGGAAAAGGTTCTAAAGCTAGGGTAGATAGCAATTAGCGTTGCACCAGATCATCTGTAGGAGAAGGAGCAATGAGGCCCGATAAGGATTTTTTGAGCAGGGTCCTCCCACATAGCAGCGAGACAACCATGACACATGCAAGCTGATGAGGACATCACTCCTTCGGATGTACCAGCTGATCCTCCAACCGTCATGCTAGGTCCAATGATCCGGGCTCGAAAGCGACAACTCAATTTAGAGGTGAGCTCGTTCTTAAGCGATACTTTTCATACTTTTGAGAATAGACTACTACCTAATGATGTTATCTTGCTTAGGAACATTGGAGAGGGTCATGAAGGACTTAGAGGGAGTGGTGGAGGTGATGATGACCAGCAAGGACGTCCAACACAAGCCGGAGGCTCAGTCCAACAAGAATTCGAGTCTGCCTCGGCCTCCAGGACCAGTCTGCCTTAAACTGGTCACCCAGGATGTATTTGGACTCTGTTTTCAATGATCCACATATGGATGGAAAGATAATTTGATAAGGAAGCCAACCCAATTGGTTTCACATCAAAAGCTATTAGGAATCAACGGGAATCGTCAAAACAAGGTAGCATCCAGAATCTGCTAGGGTGCTGCGACACCGTCTTTTGGTCCGTTGGACCATGTATCGAGTTTGGGCGCATTAGGGGCGCGTCCAGGGGTCTTGCATGACCCTAGAGTCTTCATAAACAGCCGCCGCCCCTCCTTTAGGGTTTGGGTTTTGCTTAGATTAATCTGTTGAGAACAGTTTCGCCGTTCATCGGTTTGTGAGACCCCAACTTCGTGAGTTTAATCATTCATCTGCAATTTGGTTGCGTTCTTTCTTGTTCTTGCTTGTGTTCTTCGTTGTGCAGGCAGGGATTAGCCTTCTTGGCAAGGTCAACTTGGTCCGTGACTTGTTTGATAACTAGAGGATCTATGGTGCTAAGATTGCAGGGTTCGATCTTTCGATCTGAAGCCAGATCGGTGTGTCACTCTCCGCCACAACGATAATTACCATCACCTGACGGAAGATCGGGATCCCCGTCTCCATTAAGTGGTAATTAGAGCTAAGGTATACCGTCAGATTCACTTTTATTCCCTAGTTTTGAGTGTTTCGCATTTGTCCCATAGTCCAGTGCCATACTCGTTTTTCCTGCCCTAGAACCTTCCGCGCCATAGCCTCTGCATATTTCAGTTTTCAGAGTCCGTCGTGTTGAGTTTGTGTCCTAGTCGAGGTCTTGTTGCTGGTTAGGTCGTGTTAGAGTCTAGTTCGTGTGTTTTTCCCTCATCATTTCCATCAAATCTTGGCTGCTGTGACCAATTTTGCACACATTGTTCCCATTTTGTCCTCTAATTCGGAGCCAATTCTTAAAACTGGTCTAGTTTTTGCATACGAACTCCGTTTTTGACGTTCCATATATGCAAATCGATCAGAAAAAAATTTCGGATCCATCCATCCTCGGATCGACTGGGGTTCAGAATTTTTAGATTGGTCAAAAAGTGGTCACAAGATCCTTGTTTCGTGGTCACAAGGTTTTTGTCGATTTTCATCCAGTTTTCTAAAAATTCCACAGGCCACGTCTTACACTTGTTTGAGCTCATATTTTCTGTGGTTACTTCTTTTGTGCTCCTAAGTAAAGGAAAAATATCAAAAAAAAAATAAAAAAGTCAAAATTTCCCAAAAAAACAATGACAGCCCAAAAAATAGAAAAAAAAGTGAGGGGCAAAAGAGGAACAATATCTAGAGGAGCACATAGAGAAGACCAAAGTGAGCTATGTTAGCGTGTGCTGTCTGGTTCCTTGTTTGTGTTGCTGTTTCCATCCACTATACTTGTTTTTCTCATATCTATCACCTTGCTATCCACCATACTTTTGTCACACACCTAGTACTTGCAACATTTTAGACCAGCAACGAGAACAAGTACTTTGGACTATAATTCAGCATTACTTTCTGTTACTGACTTGTGTGCCAGATATACATATTACTCTTTGTTTGCCTTCCAAGCTCCACAAATTCTTCAGATCAGTACAGACAAAGGGCTTTGCAATCTCGGTACCACTGCCTCATAGGTATCACGAACCAGCCGTCGGTTGTACCGCCCACTACTTGCGTTGGTAAGAACTTTGTAAGAGCTTGGTAAGGTGCTTCCACTTGCTGTGAAAAGTGACACCACTGCAACCACGTAGTCATTTGATAGGGATAACTTTCACTGTTTGTTCCTATTTTTGTGTTTACAATGGCAGGAGGTGAACAGACTAGAGATAACAATCCTAAGGGTTTCAACGAGTGTGTCAGTCAAGAGCAACTACAAGCTGTTGTACAGGATGCCCAAAAAAGGATGAATGAGGCCGTCAGGAAGGCCGTCACTGATGCACTCATTGAGCTCAACATTGGCAATAGCATGGAGAGATTGGACAAGCGAATTTCCACGCTAACCGACAAGGTTACTGAGTTGGAAACCTTTGTGGCGAGCAACAACGATGTCTCTGGCAGCAACACCGATGGTCAAGACACGGTGTATGATGCCAATGGGAACATAGGTCGAGCAGCTATCTGACAAGTGAGATTACGACAACGTCTTTGCCGCAACACGACAGGTATGGGTGGTGTCCACCACCACCATCAAGGTAATAATCACCGTGTGCCCGATGATCCTTATGCTAAAATTAAGTTCACAATAGCATCTTTTTTGGGTCATTATGATGCTGAGGGATATCTTGATTGGGAGATGACGATAGAACAAAAGTTTAGGACCCACCTTGTACCTAAGCAGCATAGAGTTAGACAAGCTACTAGTGAGTTTAAGGATTTTGCCATTATTTGGTGGAATGGACTAGCTGCACAGGATGCTTTACCTGGTACATGGGAAGAACTTAATGTCGCAGAACCGACCAATTTATAAGAGTACAAGTACAATGGCAGCCCGCAAGCGATCATACTGTCATACTTGAACCCATATAAACCCGGTAGTCCGTCGAGTACCACGACGGGTCTCGATAAACGATTTACAACAACCAAGATCGTACAGGATTCAACATACATGACACATATTACATAAAGTTCACAGATACATTTCATCATCAGAGTATGAATAAAAGTTATTACAAACCGAGTTTGATAAATAAAGCGGAAGCAAATAAGTTCGAAGATAAAGTTTCCAACATAGTTTGATACAGTGCCAAGTAAGATCACGGTCCATAAAAGCAAAGATAGGAATTACTAAAGAAGCCTGCCCAAGGCTTACTCCTCATCCACAGCAGGATAGAAGCAACTCTTGCAATAACCATGATACACAGTGCTATCTACAACAATGGGAAAATAAACCCTGAGTACGAGAAGGTACTCAGCTAGACTTACCCGTCATGAACCAGAAATAAAATGACTCCAAGGATTATGCAAGGCTGTATAAGTGGACGTAACGGGATAACATTTTGCGTAAAAGGCAATTGACCCATTGTACAATTGCGATTCCTTTATCAAGTTAATTATAACTATCCATTGCTAGATTAGCAACTATCCTGTGCCAAACATGTGGTATATCATTTAAAAGCATACAATAGTAACCATAGCAGGTATTGTAATTCCATATTGATCTAAACCATCATGTTTCATAACACAGTTACTACGATGTTGGAGCTAGTCAAGTTTCTCACTATCCAGGAGAGACGGTGATTCGAATCGATTTCAACCAGCTGGGAATTTATTCCTAACACAAACCCAGGTCTACCAGCCATGATAGCCTTAGGTCACCTTTGGTACAACTCAGGTACACATTTCGCAGGTCCGTACCGTGTCATACAATCTAGAACACTAGATGCCAGGATGCTCAGGCCAAGCCTGCCCTTGGGCTCAGTCTGATCATTCCCCGGAAGGAGCGCACAACAGAATGGTTCCCGGCCTGAGTTGAATTACTCGGCTTTGTGGTCGGAATGAGTTATCCGGCCAGCTAAGTGAGAGGCATGCATTCAATCTTGTCAGAAGTTCCAACAACGGTATGGTCCTTGATCGACACAGACGGGGATAGATCCACACCCAAGACCTCCATGCCTTGTTGCTTCTCTATCAACCTCCCGTCCGGTCTTGATTTACTTTTACCTCATGGTTCTGTTCCACGATGGCAGATATAGCCAATCGTGCTCCGGTATCCACCTATATCTCACAGGTGACAAGACATCACCCGACTTCTACCGGTCTAAGCATGGCTAAGCATATATTCGATCCTGGACCTATACCGGTTAAAGGTGTAATATCTAGACAAGGAATGTACATGCATCAAGTGGTTCCATTCAACTCTTATAACCTAATGCATCAATCATAAGTACTTAAGTAAACAGTTGTAAATTACTAGGAGACTTAGAATGCTCTAGGGCTTGCCTCGCAGAAAGGAAGTAGGGCGGTGGTTAGGGCACTCCGGAAGCTCTTCAGGGTTCTGCTCCACGCCTTCGGGAGCTGCGGCTTGCGGATCCTCCTGCGGGTTCCCTTCCTCTGCTTCTTTGAATTCCAGCAACATGATCTCTTCCTCCGATCCTAGATGCATGAATGTGGCATAAGTATTACGAATGCATATATGTTAACAAGTGCATCATGTTTATTGAGTAGGTGCATATCTCTTCTCGATTATTACTTAACTACTTCTACAATGCATCGACTATGCCACAAAACAGTAGCTACTTGTTTCACTCATAACTGGAGTTCTACTAATCCAAATACAGTGATCCTAGACTTTCTGGAAAGCTTATCAAATTCTCTACCATTTTGTTATTAACCATTTTTACAGTACGCATCATTTTCAATATGCAACTCATCAAACTCCAGAATCTGTCCGGAAACTATTCACTTTGCAATACAAAGTAACAATACTTCTACTTCATGTAATCATTCAAAATTTGACAACATAGAATCTACCAACAGTTTAAGCATACCAAATACATTTAAGATAATATAATGGTGAAGCCCAAACTATTTATTTAATTGCCTTTATTATTTTATTTAGATATCTAGGTTAAATAATAAACATATACCAGATGTGCTTCATAAATTCTCAAAAATTTACAGTGCCTTACTAATGCTATCAAAGGACTACTAAAAAATTTCATGTGATTTTACCAAGTAGAACATCCTATGCAAAAATGACAAGGCAGCAAGGCTTGAAATAGCATAAATGGAAAACCCTATTAAAAAGTGTCAAGCAACAGATTTCCTATTTTTCTTAGCATCCATATACTACTAGGATTACCTCCAAAAATTTTCATGAATTTTGGATTCATAAATAATTTATTAAAATTTACACAAGGATTAACTATTCATAAAAGAAAAATCTATAACTATAGATCTACACATGCACTGATCCTCAAATTTTTACCAGAGTTCATACATTACAAGAATAGCTTACCACAAAAATTTCATAATTTTTGGAGCACAGGAACTCTAGATATAGAATAAACAAATTTTCATGCATTCAAAAACACATTTCAAATCTCTATTTAAATCTCCCAAAAATTCTACTGTAAATGTCCAGAATATATTTTTCCTAAATACTACACTTCCTAAGGAACACAACCAAATTTATTTCACAATTTTTGAAGCTACCAGACTAGAGCTCTAAAAATAACAAAACACATGAAATCAGGATTTAAATCTGAAAAGAATGAACTAGCTTTCTCTTCTTCTATCGCTGACCGGTGGGACCTACGTGTCAGTTGGACCCACATGTCATCGAGACGAAACAGGGCCGGCGGCGCCACTCTACGGACATGGCCAGAGCTCGCCGACGGCGAGGTTGCCGGCGGTAAGGTCTTCACGACGTGATCTACGTGACCTAGCGCATCTATTGAACCACTTGGCTGGCCCTATTGTCGACGCTGTTGACGACGGCGGCGGCTATGGCGACTCGGCGAGGCGGGACAACGGTGGCATGCCGGAGGAAGCTGCGGCGACTCGACCTAGAGCTCGGACGAGCACAACTGAGCTACGGGGAAACTATCTAGTGCGCTAGCATGGCCTACAGTGGACGGTGCCGACGTGGCCACGATGACGGGACTAGCGGCAGAGCTCCGGTGAGCTCGCTGCACGGTGCTGGCGCTTACCAAGCTTGAACCACGGGCACTGGCTGGCGTAGGGAGTCGCTGGGAAGATAGTGATGCTTTTGTAGTGGCGAAAGGGCAGCTCGGCGCGAGCTTGCGCACGGCTATGGCGACAGCAGAGCTGCAGGAGCTCAACGACTGCTGCTGGCACGGCGAACAGCGAAGGAGGAGCGGGGAAACTGAAAATGGGGCGCGGGATGGCTCGGGCAGGCGCTGGCGGGGTTAAGGCCGCGTTCAGGCACGTCGTGGCCTGTGCGATCAGGGCGTTGGCGACGCGCGGCCGTTTTCCCCTCCACGCGGCGGCCATGGCCTGAAGGCGGTCGGCCACTAAAGCCAGCGATTCAGGTTGATTCAGTTCGTCAGACAACATGATGGCCTCCTAACAGCGTGTTTTCACGTCGATCAAACTCCTAATCCGTGGAGTATTAGCTCACACCGTCTAAACCAAAATTGTAGCTCAATGTACCAGCTACAACTATTGTTCAAAGACCTCGTGCTAATTCCCAACCGAACTCGAGTAAAATCATCCCAAAGTCGATGCGACCAAACTGTCAATGCACATGACTTAGACAAATTTTTCAGTGTTGAAAACAGGGAATTGATGATTCTTGTGAGCCCAATTCAAGCATGTTAGAAGCTAAATCAGTCAATGACCCAAAAATAAAAGTTGTTCCTTATACCAAATACTACAACTTTGCTTTAGTGATCTCCTCCATGCAAGGTCTCTAACACCTAGTTCAAATTTGGTCAAACATGTCACTTTTAAAAGATGATACACATCAAACATGGCTTAATGACCTTTTTACCCCTAACCATGAATATCAAAGTTGTTCATAATGATACTCTAAACATGTTTAAGCAATTTGAAAGGTCATTTAATCATTTCATGTAGTAGTCACTCATAGAGCTAGTTAGTGCAATCACATGAAACATGCCTTAAAGGCTTGATTATGAAAAGTGACTTTCATGAACAATGCTCTAATTGCTAACCCAAGTGTGGTTACATGTTTTTGTGACTCACATCTACCAAGTACATGTTTTCATTCATGACCATTTGCATATACACATGGAGACATGAAATAACGAGAAAGGTTGCATATGTTAATGAAACCTACGATAACAAGCAAAGGTTGCAGATGTTTCAATCAAAAGTTTCAATTGTAAATGCTTGTTTATGAATGCGTGATGATCATGCTCATGTTATGCAAGTCAAGTTATGCAAGGCTAACACCTGAGGTGTTACAGCCCCTCCCCCTTATAAAAATCTCGTCCCGAGATTTGCAAGACCTACCATTCTTGGAAAAAGGCGGGATAAACTTCTCGTAAATAATCTTCTCTTTCCCACGTAGCATCTTGTTCACTATGATTGTTCCACACCACCTAATAGAACTTAATAATCTTACTCCTTGTTACTCTCTCCATCTCTTCTAATACCCGAATTGGCTTTTCTTCATAGGTCAAATCCGATTGAAGCTGCACGTTGGTGGGTGCAATAGCTTCTTCCGGTACTCGAAGACATTTCTTTAGCTGAGAAACATGGAACACATCAAAGATTGCACTCATCTCTGGTGGAAGTTGTAACTTATATGCAACCTTCCCTTTTCGTTCCAAAATTTTGTATGGCCCTACATATCTTGGTGAAAGCTTCTTTTTCATCCCAAATCTTTTCACACCTTTCATGGGTGATACTCTCAAGTATACATAGTCACCCACTTCAAAAGTCAGTGGTCTTCTTCTTTTGTCGGCATAACTCTTTTGTCTTGATTGAGCTGCCTTCATATGTTGTTGGATGATACGTACTTGCTCTTCGGCTTCATTGACAAAATCAATACCAAAGTATCTCCTTTCACCGGGCTCAATCCAATTCAATGGAGTTCTGCACTTTCTACCATACAAGGCTTCAAATGGAGCCATTTTGATACTCGCTTGATAATTGTTATTATAGGAGAATTCAGCTAAAGGTAACCATTTCTCCCATGAACCTTTTGAAGATATAACACAAGCTCTAAGTAAATCTTCTAGGATTTGGTTCACTCGCTCTGTCTGTCCTAAAGTTTGCGGATGATAAGCTGAACTTCTGATTAGCTTGGTTCCCAAAGCCTGGTGTAAGTGCTCCCAGAAACGAGCTATGAACTGTGGTCCTCTATCTGAGATTATAGTCCTGGGTACTCCATGCAGTCTCACGATCTGGGAAACATATAACTCAGAGTATTTCCCCACGTGATATGTTGTGTGAACTGGTACAAAATGTGCTGACTTGGTGAGACGATCAACAATTACCCATATTGAATCGTGACCTTGTGGCGTCATTGGAAGGCCTGTGATAAAATCCATGCTGATTTCCTCCCATTTCCATCCTAGAATCGGCAATGGCTGAAGTAATCCAGCGGTTTTCATATGGACGGCTTTCACTCTACTGCAGTTATCACACCTAGCAACATAGGCCGCGATCTCTTTCTTCATTTTAGTCCACCAAAAACGGATTTTTAAATCTTGATACATCTTACTACTACCCGGATGGATAGACAATTTGGATGAGTGGGCTTCATCTAAAATTTGATTCCTTAGCTCATGGTCTTTTGGTACCACTAGCCGGTCCTCAAACCATAATACACCTCTTTCGTCCAATCTAAAATGTTTGGTTTCCTGCCCTTGCATTTTTCTTTTGATGTGACTTATTCCTACATCTGTCTGCTGTAGCTCTATGATTTTGCTCTCAAGTGAACAACTGATCGTGATATTGTGTAGTACAGCAGGATGTAATAAGTTGAATCCATCTTCCAACAATGCTTCCATAGTGTTGCAATGGGACTTCCGACTGAGTGCATCGGCTACTACATTAGCTTTACCCGGATGGTAATGCACTTCTAAATTATAGTCCTTAATCAATTCTAACCATCTTCGTTGTCTCATGTTCAGCTCTGGCTGGGTAAAGATATACTTGAGACTTTTGTGGTTAGTATAGATATGACATACATTGCCCAACAAGTAATGTCTCCATATCTTTAATGCATGGACAACGGCTGCAAGTTCCAAATCATGTGTAGGGTAGTTGACTTCATGTTTTCTCAATTGCCGAGAAGCATATGCAATAACTCTTCCTTCTTGCATAAGCACACATCCCAAACCTATTCCTGATGCATCACAAAATACATCAAAAGGCTTTTCAAGGTCTAGTTGTGCTAGCATAGGTGCTGTAGTCAACAAAGTTCTGAGGGTGTGAAAAGCTATTTCACAATCTGGTGTCCATTTGTACTTCTCATCTTTCTGAAGTAGTCTGGTCATAGGCTTAGCTATCGTTGAGAAATCTGGAATAAACCGACGATAGTATCCTGCTAATCCTAGAAAACTCCGAACTTCATGAACTGAAGTTGGGGCTTTCCAATCATGACCTCTTGTACTTTTGATGGGTCTATAGAGATTCCCTCTTTTGATAAAATGTGACCTAAGAAAGGTACTTTGCTCAACCAAAATTCACATTTGCTAAACTTGGCATATAGCTTATGATCCCTCAGTCTGGATAGGACAATCCTCAGATGCTCTTCATGATCTAACTCATTTTCTGAATAAATCAATATGTCATCGATAAACATGACCACGAACTTGTCGAGTTCGGGCATGAATACCGAGTTCATCAGGTACATGAAGTAGGCGGGAGCATTTGTTACTCCGAAAGACATAACCAAATACTCGTATAAGCCGTACCTAGTAGAGAAAGCCGTTTTAGGTATATCCTCTGGTCTGATCTTTATCTAATGGTAGCCTGATCTCAAGTCAATTTTGGAGAATACCTTTGCCTTCGCTAGTTGATCGAACAAGATGTCGATGCGGGGCAACAGATATTTGTTCTTGATGGTCACAGCATTGAGTGGTCTGTAATCTACACATATTCTCAGTGACTTATCCTTCTTTTTCACAAACAAGGCTGGACATCCCCACAGAGATGAGCTGGGTTGGATAAGACCCTTGTCCAACAGATCTTGCAATTGAACCTTAAGTTCTGCTAACTCATTGGGTGGCATTCTATAGGGCCTTCTGGATATGGGTGCGGTACCTAGCACTAACTCGATCTTAAATTCCACGTCCCTATCCGGTGGTAGACCTAGTAATTCTTCTAGAAATACATCCGGAAACTCACAAACCATGGGGATATCACATATTGTGGTGGTTTGGATAGCACAGGCTAAATGTTGGGGTTTGAAATCGCGGGAGAGTGGTACTAGAAAAGCATTCCCTCCCGTGGGTTCTCTCAACATAATAGTACGGGTGCTAGTGTCAATAAGAACACCATGATCCTTCATCCAATTCATGCCTAAGATTACACTTATCGATAACCCAGGCAATATTATCAAATCTGTTGTGTACTCCCTCCCTTGTATGGAGATGAGTACATTTTTTACTATCTTTTTGGTAGTAACAGTTCCCCCTGCTGAACTTATGTTAAAACCCCCTTTGCTTACTTCAATTATTTCTTGCTCATGTCTAGATGCAAATGCTTGACTCATAAATGAATGAGAAGCTCCCGAATCAAATAAAACAACAGCGGGATGCTTGTTGATGAGAAACATACCAGCCGTGACAACTTCTTCGGCGAGCACTTCCTCCACAGCGGTATAATGCACTTGTCCCTGACGTGCCCTGGCATTCACCTGCCTCTGATTGTTCTGATTTGGGTTGCCATTCCTCTTGGGGTGGGGGCACTCCTTGGACCAATGACCTAGTTGGTTGTAGTTGAAACATGGTTGATTACTTCTGAATCCGGTGGAGCTGTCCTGATTGCCATTTCCTTTTGGTAAGGCAATAGTGAATGCCTTACAGAATGATTTCTGTGGCCTGTTATTCTGAGCTTTAGGTGGTGGAGGCCTAAACCTAGGTGTAGGTGGACGGAATGGTGGCCTAGCTATGATAGGCGCTTTTGATTGGAAAGATCCGGATGCACCGGCCTCATATGCCCTCTTGCGACCCTTGGCAACTGCATGCATGTTGTTGTGGTTTTCTTGGGTCAAGGCATCACTAATAAACTCATTGTACATGGCACACCTAGAATTTGCCATAGTCTTCATTAGTTTAGTACCCAAACCTCGCTTGAAACTCTCTATATTTTTCTCCTCGGTATCCACGAAACATGGAGCATATCTTGACAAGTTGTTGAATGCGTGCATATATTCTGTGAGTGACTTCATTCCTTGAGTGAGCCTCATAAATTCGGCTACTTTCATGCGCATCAGGCCCGGGGGAATATGGTGTCCCCTAAAAGCCAGCTTGAACTGTTCCCAGGTAACTCATGCATTAGCAGGCAAAGATGACAGGAAATGTGTCCACCAGATCCCTGCTGGTCCTTGCAGCTGATGAGAAGCATACTCTACTTTCAGATGCTCCGTGACCCTCAGCAGACAGAATTTCTGCTCAATGGTATTCAGCCACTCATCGGCCTGTAGTGGTTCCTCAGCCACCTTGAAGATTGGAGGCTTCGTATCTAGAAACTCCTTGAATGTACTATGCTGATTTGGCTCGGCCCCTGGTTGATGTGGGTGGCCACGAGCAGTGTTTTGCGCGATGAGGCGCAAAGCTTCCTCCATTGTCCTCTGGCTCCCCAAGAACTGGGTAAAGAATTCCTAAGTAGACGGCGGCGATGGGGGTGGCAAGTCATCCTGGTTGCCATCCTGGCTACCACCAGCTCCAGCACGAGTGTGCGTCATCTACGAAGTTGCAACAATAAGCGATTATTGGTTGATGCCAAGAGATTGCAGATGAATTAGGTACTCATGCCAAACTGAAATTACTAGAGAAAATTCTCAAAATCACAATAAAAACAGAGGCATAACAATTCATTCTCGCAACATGACATCACCAATTTGACCACTTATCGCGCTCATAACGCATGCAAATTTAAATCGTGATTACCGACAAATGACTGGAATTGCATTGATGTTCATCCAAACGTGCGATTAATCAACATTACCTGATAGTCGGGTTACTAATGCCAAATTCATACTACAGGTCCATTACATGAATAAAGGTGATACATTAGACCTTCCACTAAGTACTACACGATCTAATCCTCATCATGATCACTATCGTGGTCAGACGTAGGATCATCTCCTTCCTCAGGTTCCACTTCTTCTTCAGGCTCCACTTCTTCTTCTTCCTCGTACCCTTCTAGATCCATTTCTGTAGCTCCAGGTGGGACATAAGGGTGGAGCTGATTGTTCAGCAGATGAACCTCTTCATGTAGATTATCGTTGTATTCTTCCGCATGGGCCAGCTGCTGCCCCAGCTCAAACTGTCGAGCTCTCAGGACATCTTCCCTGGACCAGGCTGCATTCCGCTGGTGAGTTAACCGAGTCATCTCTTCAGTGAGCCTCTTAATCTCGGTGTCGTGCTCCCTCTGAAGCTGACGTTGGTCCTCGCGGGCATGACCAAGAGCACCAGACACACGTCTGAGGCTACCTTCTACTCCATCTAACACTCTCATTACTGCGAACATGGCGCTCATGGAAGGGTTATCGCTGTTCTGCCCTTCTACTGCACCAATCTCTAAGGGTCTTCCTCTTGCCTGCTGCCATGAGTTAGTGGAGGGGTTGCCCCTCAGAAAAACTCCAACCAAAGCGGCTGCCAGCTCTTGAGGAAAACGATCCATGATGTCCCTCAGGATCCCAAAGGTTGCCTTGCCAGCTGCTTCTTCAGCAGTCCTGCCAGTTGACTCATAACACTAGCCTGTCCACTCAGAATCGTCACCTCGGGGACGAACAACGGCCTCCACAGTAACCAAGAGACCTTCTCCCAACTGCTCATTTTCCCAGAAGTAGCGGGGTTCCATTCCATCAGGATAGCCTACATAGCTAAGCACTCTCCACAAGAGTGTAGGCATCCCGAACTCTCCAAGGAACGTGTGATGTTGATGGGTACGTAGAGCAAGCTGACGACTGGGAGCTCTGCCTCCGGTGGACTTGTGAGCAGTCTGCTTGGTGCGTGCCATCTGCATCATTAACATGCACCACTTGGTGAGACAATGCCATAATGGATAAGAGTTACATAACCGAGTAAGAATTTTATAAGGGGAGGAACAATGTAATTATGTGAATGGTAATTTAACATGATGCATGCTCGTGCCGTACGTCCTCACAAACTTAGGAAAAAATTGTTTCTAACGGTAGACACGGTGGCATACATACGTTCTCTCATAAATAGCATAACTAGTCGAGCTACACGTTTCGTTGTTAGTGTACCTACATAAAATTTCATTTTAGCCCTAAACCATAATGAAATATGCAAAATGTAATTGTAAATACTTCCATATATGTATACCCATACATATACTTCCGTATCAATCTACCCAACAATAATTTAAACCCATAATTAAATACGTATCATATACACATGCAAGCATGCATACATAGCCGTACCAAAGCTAACTCTTCCCGACCGCACTCTCACATCTTGCGATCATACACTCATCATCTTACCTTGGCATAGAGGCATTTGATCCATACATTACCACTCAAGTGAATGGCATCCATACAATAGCACGCCGTATGGACGACGAAGTAAAAACCCCATGTTAGTACTTAAATAGCCACCTAATAGTCCTTAATTTGGGCATAAGGAAAGTGATCATTGGCACACTTTAGATTTCAAATACCTATTATATAACTATTAGTTGCTAGAGAAGGGTTTTTGGAAAACAAAAACTTTTGTTTTAAATACACTTGTGACAATTAACGTTGAATCTTGCTCTGATACCAGCTATCGCAGAACCGACCAATTTATAAGAGTACAAGTACAATGGCAGCCCGCAAGCGGTCATACTGTCATACTTGAACCCATATAAACCCGGTAGTCCGTCGAGTACCACGACGGGTCTCGATAAACGATTTACAACAACCAAGATCATACAGGATTCAACATACATGCCACATATTACATAAAGTTCACAGATACATTTCATCATCAGAGTACGAATAAAAGTTATTACAAACCGAGTTTGATAAATAAAGCGGAAGCAAATAAGTTCGAAGATAAAGTTTCCAACATAGTTTGATATAGTGCCAAGTAAGATCACGGTCCACAAAAGCAAAGATAGGAATTACTAAAGAAGCCTGCCCAAGGCTTACTCCTCATCCACAGCAGGATAGAAGCAACTCTTGCAATAACCATGATACACAGTGCCATCTGCAACAATGGGAAAATAAACCCTGAGTACGAGAAGGTACTCAGCTAGACTTACCCGTCATGAACCAAAAATAAAATGACTCCAAGGATTATGCAAGGCTGTATAAGTGGACGTAACGGGATAACATTTTGCGTAAAAGGCAATTGACCCATTGTACAATTGCGATTCCTTTATCAAGTTAATTATAACTATCCATTGCTAGATTAGCAACTATCCTGTGCCAAACATGTGGTATATCATTTAAAAGCATACAATAGTAACCATAGTAGGTATTGTAATTCCATATTCATCTGAACCATCATGTTTCATAACACAGTTACTACGATGTTGGAGCTAGTCAAGTTTCTCACTATCCGGGAGAGATGGCGATTCAAATCGATTTCAACTAGCTAGGAATTTATTCCTAACACAAACCCAGGTCTACTAGCCATGATAGCCTTAGGTCACCTTTGGTACAACTCAGGTACACATTTCGCGAGTCCGTACCACGTCATACAATCTGGAACACCAGATGCCAGGATGCTCAGGCCAAGCCTACCCTTGGGCTTAGTCTGATCGTTCCCCGGAAGGAGCGCACAACAGAATGGTTCCCGGCCTGAGTTGAATTACTCGGCTTCATGGTCGGAATGAGTTATCTGGCCAGCTAAGTGAGAGGCATGCGTTCAATCTTATCAGAAGTTCCAACAATGGTACGGTCCTTGATCGACACAGACGGGGATAGATCCACACCCAAGACCTCCATGTCTTGTTGCTTCTCTATCGACCTCCCGTCCGGTCTTGATTTACTTTTACCTCATGGTTCTGTTCCACGATGGCAGATATAGCCAATCGTGCTCCGGTATCCACCTATATCTCGCAGGTGACAAGACATCACCCGACTTCTACCGGTCTAAGCATGGCTAAGCATATATTAGATCCTGGACCTATACCGGTTAAAGGTGTAATATCTGGACAAGGAATGTACATGCATCAAGTGGTTCCATTCAACTCTTATAACCTAATGCATCAATCATAAGTACTTAAGTAAACAGTTGTAAATTACTGGGAGACTTAGAATGCTCTGGGGCTTGCCTCGCAGAAAGGAAGTAGGGCGGTGGTCAGGGCACTCCGGAAGCTCTTCAGGGTTCTGCTCCATGCCTTCGGGAGCTACGGCTTGCGGATCCTCCTGCGGGTTCCCTTCCTCTGCTTCTTCGAATTCCAGCAACGTGATCTCTTCCTCCGATCCTAGATGCATGAATGTGGCATAAGTATTACGAATGCATATATGTTAACAAGTGCATCATGTTTATTGAGTAGGTGCATATCTCTTCTCGATTATTACTTAACTACTTCTACAATGCATCGACTATGCCACAAAATAGTAGCTACTTGTTTCACTAATAACTGGAGTTCTACTAATCCAAATATAGTGATCCTAGACTTTCTGGAAAGCTTATCAAATTCTCTACCATTTTGTTATTAACCATTTTTACAGTACACATCATTTTCAACATGCAACTCATCAAACTCTAGAATCTATCCGGAAACTATTCACTTTGCAATACAAAGTAACAATACTTCTACTTCATGTAATCATTCAAAATTTGACAACATAGAATCTACCAACAGTTTAAGCATACCAAATACATTTAAGATAATATAATGGTGAAGCCCAAACTATTTATTTAATTGCCTTTATTATTTTATTTAGATATCTAGGTTAAATAATAAACATATACCAGATGTGCTTCATAAATTCTCAAAAATTTACAGTGCCTTACTAATGCTATCAAAGGACTACTAAAAAATTTAATGTCATTTTACCAAGTAGAACATCCTATGCAAAAATGACAAGGCAGCAAGGCTTGAAATAGCATAAATGGAAAACCCTATTAAAAAGTGTCAAGCAACAGATTTCCTATTTTTCTTAGCATCCATATACTACTAGGATTACCTCCAAAAATTTTCATGAATTTTGGATTCATAAATAATTTATAAAAATTTACCCAAGGATTAACTATTCATAAAAGAAAAATCTATAACTATAGATCTACACATGCACTGATCCTCAAATTTTTACCAGAGTTCATACATTACAAGAATAGCTTACCACAAAAATTTCATAATTTTTGGAGCACAGGAACTCTAGATATAGAATAAACAAATTTGCATGCATTCAAAAACACATTTCAAATCTCTATTTAAATCTCCCAAAAATTCTACTGTAAATGTCTAGAATATATTTTTCCTAAATACTACACTTCCTAAGGAACACAACCAAATTTATTTCACAATTTTTGAAGCTACCAGACTAGAGATCTAAAAATAACAAAACACATGAAATCAGGATTTAAATCTGAAAAGAATGAACTAGCTTTCTCTTCTTCTGTCGCTGACCGGTGGGACCTACGCGTCAGTTGGACCGACATGTCATTGAGATGAAACAGGGCCAGTGGCGCCACTCTATGGACACGGCCAGAGCTCGCCGATGGCGAGGTTGCCGGTGGTGAGGTCTTCACGACATGATCTACGTGACCTAGCGCATCTATTGAACCACTTGGCCGGCCCTATCGTCGACGCTGATGACGACGGCGGTAGCTATGGCGGCTCGGCGAGGTGGGACAACGGCGGCATGCCGGAGGAAGCTGCGGTGACTCGACCTAGAGCTCAGACGAGCACAACTGAGCCACGGGGAAACTATCTAGCGCGCTAGCGTGGCCTATAATGGACGGTGCCAACGTGGCCACGGTGACGGGACTAGCGGCGGAGCTCCAGTGAGCTCGCTGCACGGTGCTGGCGCTTACCAAGCTTGAACCACGGGCACTGGCTGGCGCAGGGAGTCGCTGGGAAGACAGTGATGCTTCTGCGGTGGCGAAAGGGCGGCTCGGCGCGAGCTTGCGCACGGCTATGGCGACGGCGGAGCTGTGGGAGCTCGATGACTGCTGCTGGCATGGCGAACGACGAAGGAGGAGCGGGGAAACTGAAAATGGGGCGCGGGATGGCTCGGGCAGGTGCTGGCGGGGTTAAGGCCGCGTTCAGGCGCGTCGTGGCCTACGCGATCAGGGCATTGGCGACGCGCGGCCGTTTTCCCCTCCACGCGGCGGCCATGGCCTAAAGGCGGTCGGCCACTGAAGCCAGCGCTTCAGGTTGATTCAGTTCATCAGACAACACGATGGCCTCCTGACAGCGTGTTTTCACGTCGATCAAACTCCTAATCCATGGAGTATTAGCTCACACCATCTAAACCAAAATTGTAGCTCAATGTACCAGCTACAACTATTGTTCAAAGACCTCATGCTAATTCCCAACTGAACTCGAGTAAAATCATCCCAAAGTCGACGCGACCAAACTGTTAATGCACATGACTTGGACAAATTTTTCAAAGTGTTGAAAACAGGGAATTGATGATTCTTGTGAGCCCAATTCAAGCATGTTAGAAGCTAAATCAGTTAATGACCCAAAAATAAAAGTTGTTCCTTATACCAAATACTACAACTTTGCTTTAGTGATCTCCTCCATGCAAGGTCTCTAACACCTAGTTCAAATTTGGTCAAACATGTCACTTTTAAAAGATGATACACATCAAAGCATGGCTTAATGACCTTTTTACCCCTAACCATGAATATCAAAGTTGTTCATAATAATACTCTAAACATGTTTAAGCAATTTGCAAGGTCATTTAATCATTTCATGTAGTAGTCACTCATAGAGCTAGTTAGTGCAATCACATTAAACATGCCTTAAATGCTTGATTATGAAAAGTGACTTTCATGAACAATGCTCTAATTGCTAACCCAAGTGTGGTTACATGTTTTTGTGACTCACATCTACCAAGTACATGTTTTCATTCATGACCATTTGCATATACACATGGAGACATGAAATAACGAGAAAGGTTGCATATGTTAATGAAACCTGCGATAACAAGCAAAGGTTGCAGATGTTTCAATCAAAAGTTTCAATTGTAAATGCTTGTTTATGAATGCGTGATGATCATGCTCATGTTATGCAAGTCAAGTTATGCAAGGCTAACACCCGAGGTGTTACACTTAAGGTAGCTATGCGTGATCGTTTTGTTCCTCCTTATCATAGAGACTTGCGTAAGAAATTGATGCGTTTAGAACAAGTAGATAAATCTGTACAGGATTACTATGGTGAGCTCCAAAAGGGATTGATGCGCTGTAGTGTTGTGGAGGGAAATGAAGATGCCATTTGTTGTTTTTATTCGGGTTTAAGGCGTGAGATTCAGGACATTGTTGATTATAAAGAATTTAACACTGTCAACCAGTTGTTTTAGTTTGCTATGCTTGCAGAAAACGAATTGTAGGAGCGTGAACAGTAGGGCAAGAGCAAGGTTAGCACTAGCACATACACGCCACGCTCGGCACCATCTTCGGGGCTGACCAAGCCAACCACTTTTCGGATGCCTCCACCAGCGACCAAGCGACCAACAGCCTCTGGAGTTTCCGCTACACCTAAGGCACCTCCCGCACGACCTTCAGATTCAGGTAAAAATTCTTTGCAGGTGCCTACCAAGAGTTCCTCATCTGTTGCATCGACGGGACGCACTTCGGGTATTCAGTGCCACCGCTGTCGTGGCATTGGCCATGTGCAGAAGGACTGCCCAAGTCAGTGGGCATATATTGCTACAGAAGATGGTTACATCAGCGCCTCTGACATCAAGGATGAAGAAGACCAAGATGCAGATGAGGAGGACGGCGAAGTCCTTGGTGACGAGGCCACATCGTCCTATAGGAGCATCATTGTATAGAGGGTGCTCAGCTCACAAGTCCAGCAACCTGAGAAGCTACAATGCCATAACTTGTTCCAGATTTTCTTCATCATCAGCGACCATCGAGCACGTGTCATTATTGATGGAGGTAGCTGCAACAATTTGGTGAGTTCTGATTTGGTCAAGAAGCTTGGCTTGACCACACGCCCACATCCACGTCCATACCATATTCAGTGGCTAAATGATTCTGGTAAAGCAAAGGTAACACAAACTTGCAAAGTTTCATTTTCCATTGGTTCTTATGCTGATTCTGTTGATTGTTATGTGGTACCTATGCAAGCTTGTTCACTCTTATTGGGTCATCCTTGGGAACATGATAATGATGCTACACACCATGGTAGAAGTAATAAATACACTTTTGTGCATAAAGGAAAGAAAATTACTTTGGTACCTTTGACCCCTGCTCAAATTATACAAGCTGATAGAGAACGCACTGCTAGTTTCAATGATGTTCAATCTGAAAATCAGCAAGTTGCTAATATTATTTTCCCACCTAAAAAGGATAAGTCTAAATCTATTTCTAATGCTGAGGGGATTAAATTAAAGGGTGGTGTTATGCTTGCAACAAAATGTGACTTTGCTGAAATTTCTGATGATGATATTTGCTATGCTTTGGTATGCAAACGAGCTATGTTTTTGCTTGATGATATTGTTAGCTCGGTACCTCCTGTTGTCACTAACCTTTTGCAGGAGTATGAGGACATTTTTCTAGCTGAGATACCCCCGGGACTGCCACCTATGAGAGGGATAGAGCATCAAATCAATTTGATTCCGGGAGCAACCTTGCCCAACCATGCTGCTTATCGAACCAATCCTGAGGAGACTAAGGAAATTCAGCGACAAGTCCAAGACCTTTTGGACCACGGGTATGTACGTGAAAGCCTTAGTCCTTGTGCCATTCCTGTACTTTTGGTTCCTAAGAAAGATGGAAGTTGGCATATGTGTGTTGATTGTAGAGCCATCAATAATATTACTATTCGGTATCGTCATCCTATTCCTAGGCTAGACGACATGCTAGATGAGTTGTGTGGTTCTATAATTTTCACTAAGATTGACTTGCGAAGTGGCTACCACCAAATTAGAATGAAACTTGGAGATGAATGGAAAACTGCGTTTAAAACCAAATTCAGGTTGTATGAGTGGTTAGTAATGCCTTTTGGTTAGACAAATGCACCTAGCACTTTCATGCGCTTAATGAATGAGGTTTTAAGAGCTTTTATTGGACATTTTGTGGTAGTTTACTTTGATGATATCTTGATTTACAGCAAGTCTTTTGATGAACATATGGATCACTTACGTGCTATTTTTAATGCTTTACGTGATGCATGTTTATTTGATAACCTTGAGAAGTGCATCTTTTGCATGGATCGAGTTTCTTTTCTTGGCTATGTTGTAACTCCATAGGGAATTGAGGTGGACAAGATGAAAATTGAAGCCATAAAGAGCTAGCCGGTTCCCCAAACCATCACACAGGTGAGGAGTTTTCTTGGTCTTGCAGGATTCTACCACCGCTTCGTCAAAGATTTCAGCACCATTGCTGCCCCATTGCATGAGTTGACAAAGAAAGGAGTGGTGTTTCATTGGGGAGAGGCACAAGAGGAGTCCTTTGACACTTTGAAGGACAAGCTTACACACGCACCATTGCTGCAACTTCCAAATTTTGGTAAGACTTTTGAGCTAGAATGTGATGCTAGTGGAGTTGACATTGGTGGTATTTTGATTCAAGATGGTAAACCAGTTGCTTACTTTAGCGAAAAATTGCATGGTCCTGTTCTTAATTATTCCACGTATGATAAAGAATTGTATGCACTTGTTCGTTCTTTGGAGACGTGGCATCGTTATTTGTGGCCTAAAGAATTTGTTATTCATTCTGATCATGAATCTCTTAAGTATCTTCGCTCTCAAAATAATCTGAATCATAGGCATGCTAAATGGGTTGAATTTATTGAATCTTTTACTTATATTATCAAACACAAGAAAGGGAAGGATAATGTGATTGCTGATGCTTTATCTAGAAGATATACATTGCTATCCCAACTTGATTGCGAATTTTTGGTCTTCAATCCATTAAAGAACAATATGCGCTTGATCCTAATTTTAAGGATGTGTTGCTTAATTGTAGAGAGGGACACACATGGAATAAGTTTATGATCAGCGATGGGTTTTTGTTTAGAGCTAACCGCCTATGCATTCTAGTTGGTTCCGTTCATCTTTTGTTGTTGCAAGAGGCATATGGAGGCAGATTGATGGGACATTTTGGTGCCAAGAAGACGGAGGAGGTGCTGTCCACACACTTCTTTTTGCCAAGGATGAGGCGAGATGTAGAGCGGTATGTGGCTCGGTGTACCACATGTCAAAAAGCTAAGTCACGGTTGAACCCACATAGTTTGTATATGCCTCTTCCTGTTCCTTCTACTTTTTTGGGCAGATATATCTATGGATTTTGTGTTGGGATTGCCAAGGACTAAGAGGGGGAGGGATAGTATTTTTGTGGTGGTTGATCGTTTTTCTAAGATGGCACATTTTATTCCTTGTCATAAGAGCGACGATGCTATTCATATTGCTGACCTTTTCTTTCAAGAAATCGTTCGCTTGCATGGTATGCCTTCTACTATTGTTTCAGATCGCGATGCAAAATTCTTGAGTCATTTTTGGCGTATGTTGTGGAATAAATTGGGGACCAAGCTGCTGTTTTCTACAACATGTCATCCCCATACTAATGGGCAAACTAAGGTTGTGAATCGAACATTGTCCACCATGTTGAGAGCCATTTTGAAGCGCAATTTGAAGATGTGGGAAGAGTGTTTGCCGCATGTGGAGTTTGCATATAACAGGGCGGAACATTCCACCACCAAGGTAAGTCCTTTTCAGGTAGTGTATGGTTTTAACCCCCATGCTCCTATTGATCTTTTGCCTTTACCTACCACTGAGAGAATACATAGTGATACTAGAGAGCGTGCTGATTTTATTTGTAAGTTGCATGAAACAACTAAAGCAAATATTGAAAGCATGAATGAAAAGTATAGAATTGCTGGTAGTAAAGGTAGAAAAGAGATTAAACTTGAACCGAATGATTTGGTTTGGTTACATTTAAGAAAAGATAGATTTCCTGAGCTACGTAAGTCTAAATTAATGCCAAGAGCAGCTGGTCCTTATAAGATCATTGAGAAAATAAATGATAATGCATACAAACTTGAGTTGCCACCCGAGTTTGGGGTTAATCCCACATTTAACATTGCAGATTTGAAACCTTATTTGGGAGAAGAAGATGAGCTTGAGTCGAGGATGACTCCAATTCAAGAGGGGGAGGATGATGAGGACATCACTCCTTTGGATGTACCAGCTGATCCTCCAACCGTCATGCAAGGTCCAATGACCCAGGCTCGAAAGCGACAACTCAATTTACAGGTGAGCTCGTTCTTAAGCGATACTTTTCAAACTTTTGAGAATAGACTACTACCTAATGATGTTATCTTGCTTAGGAACATTGGAGAGGGTCATGAAGGACTTAGAGGGAGTGGTGGAGGTGATGATGACCAGCAAGGACGTCCAACACAAGCCGGAGGCCCAGTCCAACAAGAATTCGAGTCTGCCTCGGCCTCCAGGACCAGTCTTCCTTAAACTGGTCACCTAGGACGCATTCGAACTCTGTTTTCGATGATCCACATATGGATGGAAAGATAATTTGATAAGGAAGCCAACCCAATTGGTTTCACATCAAAAGATGTTCATAATCAACAGGAATCGTCGAAACAATTCAGTGTCCACAATCTGTCAGGGTGTTGCGACACCGTCTTTTGGTCCGTTGGACCATGTATCGAGTTTGGGCCCATTAGGGGCACGTCCAGGGGTCTTGCATGACCCTAGAGTCTTCATATACAGCCGCCGCCTCTCCTTTAGGGTTTGGGTTTTGCTTAGATTAATCTGTTGAGAACAGTTTCGCCGTTCATCGGTTTGTGAGACCCCAACTTCGTGAGTTTAATCATTCATCTGCAATTTGGTTGTGTTCTTTTTTGTTCTTGCTTGTGTTCTTCGTTGTGCAGGCAGGGATTAGCCTTCTTGGCGAGGTCAACTTGGTCCATGACTTGGTTGATAACCAGAGGAGCTGTGGTGCTAAGATTGTAGGGTTCAATCTTTCGATCTGAAGCCGGATCGGTGTGTCACTCTCCGCCACAACGATAGTTACCATCACCTGACAGAAGATCGGGATCCCCATCTCCATTACAAGCATTCAAGGGAACTAAGCTTGGGCCTAAAGATAAGCAAAGGCATGGATAAAGGTCTTCATAGCGCAACGTTCAAGGGCTAGCAACCACGTGTACAGGCTCAGGCTTCTAAGAGAGAACTTAATTGCAGACGACAACCATGACATTATCAAAACTTAGACGCTGTTCCAGGATACCGCTCTTCAACACTCATATGCTTACCGAGGACAAAAAGGGGTGATAGCTATGGCACTACCTAGATAATGAGCATCCACACCCACATCATGGTCTTAATCGAGCATTTTGAAACACTCAATCCAATGAGCTTAAGCGACTATTACTAAGCACAAAGCTCGCATCTAACAAGTAGTCACCAACAGTAACACTACTACACATATCATGCAAAACATGGTGGTAAAGTACTATTATCTTATATTTCCTTTTTACTGAGTAGGTGGATATCTCTATAAAACAAGTGTTTCTTACATTTAGCAATTTAGTTTTCAAAGGGGTGAAGTTTTTGCGAACTATTAACTTGTCATCTATTTCCTTTGAAAGCAAACATACAAGGCAAAGCTAATCACACACCCATATATATACTTCCGTATCAAATCTACCTGATCACTAAATTTGCTACCCACAATTAAATACGCACCATACACACATGCAAGCATGCGTCTATAGTCGTATCAAAGCTAGCTCTCCCCGGCCACATGCTCAAACTTGCGGTCCTACCACACATCAACTTACCTTCTTACCTGGGCGTAGAGGTATAGTGATCCATACATTACCATTCAAGCGAATGGCATCCATATAATAGCATGTCGTATGGATGACGAAATAAAAATTACAAGAAGTAAACCCCCCATAGTTAGTGTTAGTTTACTTATTGCCACCGAGTAGTCCTTAATTGGGCATAAGGAGGATGTCGCTAGCATAGTGTTGCAAATTAGTTTTGACAAATCTGCCTGTAGCTAAAGTTTTAGTCAAAATAGGCTTTTTAAACCAAAACTTGGCTTTTAAAACTATGTACATGACAGTATTATACTTAATCTTGCTTTGATGCTAGCTATGATAGAACGGCCCAATTTATACAAGATCAAGTATGGCTATCCCCGCTAACACGTTGACACGCGCATACTTTCACTTATATAAACTCGGTAGTCTACCGAGTGTCACGAAGGACCCCGGTAAATCAACATAATAACCAAGATCGAGGGATTAAGCAAATACACATCACAAACAAAGAGTTATAGAAGAAATAATGTTACAAATGGGTTCACCAATAATAGTACAAGTTTGGGTTTCAAAACCGATTAGTGAAAAACAACATAGCTTTCAAATGATTACATTAAGATGAGTTCCAAATACATTGCTAGCATAAGTGCCATCCTCTAATAAAAGCATATAGATGCGAATAAATATAGAGTCACCGAGCCCACTGGTGGTTGGCCACCATCTTTAGCGGGCCAAGAACTTCACCTGCAACATGGTGGGATAAACCCTGAGTACTCGAATGTACTCAGCTAGACTTACCCGTCGTAAACTAGAAATAAAAAGACACCAAGGAGTATGCAAGGCTTTATAGGTGGAGCTAGCTGGACAACATTTTGCCTAAAAAGCCACTAATTTAGCTATACATTTTATAATTCGATCATCAAGTTAATTATAGCTATTCACCTCTAGATTAGCATCTAACCTATGCCAAACAGGAGGTATAGCATTTAGTAGCATAACAATAGTAACCATAGCCGGTGTAAGATTTTCATATTCATCATAACCATCATATTCCATAATATAGTTACTACGATGTTGGGACTAGCCAAGTTTCTCACTGCCTGGGAGAGACGATGATTCGAATCGATTTCAACCAGCTAGGAATTTATTCCTAACAGAAACCCAGACATACCTACGCCAAGGATTGAAACATCCAGAGACTTGAAAGGGTTGGAGGCAAAATAAATGAGATTCAAGGGATAGAGCCAATGCACCGACTAGGGATTCAGTTGATAAAGCAATGACATGGTCTGCGAGGAAAAGGTTCCAAAGCCAGGGTAGATAGCAATTAGCGTTGCACCAGATCATCTGTAGGAGAAGGAGCAATGAGGACCAACAAGGATTTTTGAGCAGGGTCCTCCCACATAGGAGCAAGACAACCACAACACATGCAAGCATTCAAGGGAACTAAGCTTGGGCCTAAAGATAAGCAAAGGCATGGATAAAGGCCTTCGTAGCATAATGTTCAAGGGCTAGCAACCACGTGTACAGGCTTAGGCTCCTAAGAGAGAACTTAATTAGAGACGACAACCATGAGATTATCAAAACTTGGACGCTGTTCCAGGATAGCGCTCTTCAACACTTGTATGCTTACCGAGGACAAAAAGGGGTGACAACTATGGCACTACCTAGATAACGAGCATCCACACCCACATCATGGTCTTAAGCGAGCATTTCGAAACACTCAATCCATTGAGCTTAAGCGACTATTACTAAGCACAAAGCTCGCACCTAACAAGTAGTCACCTATAGTAACACTACTACACATATCATGCAAAACATGGTGGTAAGGTACTGTTATCTTTTATTTCCTTTTTACTAAGTAGGTGGATATCTCTATAAAACAAGTTTTTCTTACATTTAGCAATTTAGATTTCAAAGGGGTGAAGTTTTTGCTAACTATTAACTTGTCATTTATTTCCTTTGAAAACAAACATACAAGGCAAAGCTAATCACACACTATCTTTAAGCATAGCTATTCAGGCAGCATGGGACAAGGCATTTTGTCTAGCTTCACACAAGGAAGATAGTAACATCACATTGATCACAAGTTACTTAATATTAGAACAAAGTGAGGGAAGCATATTTATGCACACGCACAATCAGGATGCATGACCGTCCTATTCGTCCTCACAAAATTGCCAACCTAAGGCGACAATCACATTCTATGTCGGTGGCATAACCCGTACTCTCTTAATATATAGTGTCGGGTTTATAAACCTGGGGTCCCTCATGAACCAGCTTCCCAACAAAGGCTCGGCCCAGTAGACAATGTTGCAAATGACGCACAACTCCTAGCTGGCCCAAACACCTAAACGACAGGCCAAAAGGATAATCCAATCTTCGAACAAAAGGCCTGGCCGAGGAGGAACGATGCCCGCTTCTGACTCTAGCCCGCCTCTTCGACCGGAAGGCCTCACAAAGGAGGAACAATGCTCGCTTCTGACACCAGCCCACCTCTAGATGGCCTCTCCGACCAGAAGGATAGGCCAAAACACCACTTTTGACTCTGACCCGCTTCTCCGATAGGGAATGCGCCGAAGCCCTGCTTACAACTCCTCTCTGACTGGCGCAATCAGAGCCGACTGGGACCAACCGACCGGGGACGCCCGCTCGGTGAGGACCAGGAAATGGACAGAGAAAGTAAGGCAGGGCACTCAAGTCAAAGCACAATACCGAGGACCATACCCTATACACCTACAGGATAATACCGATAGGACATGTCAGAAGAGTGCCCTACAAACTTCCAGGCATGTCAGAATAGTGTTGTGGGCGCTGACATTTGACCTACAGTGTTGTTGAGTGCTAGGCCACCTCCGATCACAACGTACAGCAAAACTACAAATATTTACATGTTGGTCACTTTCTGCACCGACAGTTGGCGCCATCCGTGGGAAAGATGTTGTACGTTCACACTTTTTGGTCATCGGATGGCCCCACTTTTCTACCACCTTCACCATGGTGGGCTCAAGCGATATGACTCCCTTCAGCTCACTAGAGTTTCCCGCACTCCCATCTGTTGGGATGCGGATTCCACCTATCTTTGAGCCATCCTAGGCCTTCCTCTTTGAAAGCCTATACTTCATTACCGACTGGCTCGGCGTACTACACCTCTGTGAGGAGGCAACCATCCTGGTGTCCATCGGAGGGGCACCCTCCATCGGCTCTGGGACACCCAACGACTTCAATGATGAGGCGCCTGCGCTTCATTCTGAGCAAACGCTCTGCTCAAACCCCGCTGTGAGTAATGTACATACTGTTATTTACTCGCTATTTACTATCTTCCACCGATTATCCAAATGGACCCCGTTGTCCCTACCACGACCGCCATGCAACCGGTTCCCCTATGGCCTCATGTCCCCCATGGATGCGTATGCCCAGGGGTTCCAAAGGATGCTGGCGCCACCCCCTCTCATGTCCGAATTCATCGGGATGGCAAGCTATGCTCCTACCTATTTCCTTGACCTCATGGATGACGATGTTGAGAGTGATGGCTCCAGCATCAGCGATGTGGCACCTAGCCACCGTCCATCCTGGGAGTGCGCTATGGCGGACGCTCTGGGACAGCCGCTGGTGGTAGCGGAGTCCTTGCAGACTCACACCCCTCCGAACCCTTGTGCGGGGACCCTCATGCTCACACAAGAGCATGGTGGGGAGCTACGACAACAGCGGTAGAACCAGCCGCCACCTGTGCCACAGCGATCGGCGCACCACACTATGCCCCATGCGCATAACCCAGTGAGCGGCGCCTGGGGTCATGCTCGCTAGGTCTAGCGCAACATCATGGATGGGGGGAATGATCCCCCATAGTCCGCTCGGGCTGGCCAGAACATCGCCGCTGTGGCAATGCTTCTGCGTGGCCTTCCCGAGCCGAACGACCCCTAGGAATAGGCGATCCACTAGAACCTTCGGGCACTGGTGGAAACCACCGCTGTTTAATAGGCGGAGAGCTCTGCATAATGACACAAACTCATGGCCTCTCTCCCCACCAGGGGAGTGGGGACGCACAAGATAAATCGCTCCACCCACTCACCGCCAAAGCCACCAAGCATATTACCAAAGGCCGCATCTAGGCCTCGGCCTGACCTAGCGCCTGCTCTGCACCGACCGCCTATACGCGAGTAGCTCGGGCTAAACCAAGACGCTCGCTACATCATCAGCAACCAGCGTTAGTCTCGGCATGACGATGATGTCCATTGATTGGTAGTAAAGGCAGGCAACATAGACCCTGGCCAGACCATAGCGAGGAGTGGTGAAACACACCCCAGGCGTGGTCACCGGTCGAACGATCGGAGTCCCAGCCCGGATGGCCCAAAACCATGGGCCTTTGGCCGACACATCCTGAGAGCACCGTTTCTGCAGTGCTTCAACAGAGGTTGGGTCAAAGGCAAGGCTAAGTGCGAGGATCAGGACGAGGGCCCCTCCATGCAGAGGGGCAAAAAGAACAAAAAAGATCGTCACCGACTGGCCAACTCTGTGTTGGTCGCCATGGCTGATCACACGGGCAAGTAGCCCTAGCAGGGCCTTTCAGACCACTTCAATGAGCTCATGGAGAGCCCATGCACCAACCACGCCTACCCCATCAAACACCTCTACAAGGACTGTGAGCTCCTCAAGCGCCTTCTGCGATAGGCCGACGGGCCGAAGGAACGAAAAGGCAAAGAAGCAGCGGCCAAGAAAGGAGGCATAGCGGGCAAGGATTCGGATGACTTAAGGTCCCTATATGGTGACCAAGGTGATCTGACTAGATGTCTACCAACTGAAGGACAACAACGGCAACGTTCTCACCAACAGTTGGAATAGTGAACAACTACATCGTTTCTTCCCCTACAATTCAGTCTTATCATTTTCTACTTAACGTTGGCTCCTATGGAGCGCCCCGACCTGAACACTTTCAGCCTGGGTCGCTCAGGGGCTCCATGGGGCTGCAATGCTACCTCTCTTTTTATTGTCATATGATAAAATACATTTTTCCCCCAAATGAAAGGGTAGTCCATTCCTTTAATTACCTTATGTAACTTTGCTTTAAATATTCCGATCGATCGCACCCCACCTCTACCTACGGTTATGAGTGGCTGAGCCTCGCAGGCCACGCTCGAGCTCTTAAGGTTGTAGCCTAAGGTGTGAATGGGCAGGTGCAAAAAAGAAAAGAATAAAAAACAAAGTTATGCTAAGGTAAAAATAAGGAACGGATGGGACAAGCTTCCGTGAACAAAGTAGTTCCATCACAAAAACAAAGTTACTGTATTCATGAATACACAAAAACACTTTACACAAGGGGCTCCCCCATGACATTATCTTCTACATTTGCTAAAGTATATCTACTTTAAAACTTCTACTATGGCTCCTTGGTGACATCGACTATCGTCTCGACCAGCGAGGGAAGGGGCTGCTCGTCCTCCGACTTGGCAACATTTAGCTCGGTTGGAGGTGAGGTGATGTCCACTTCCAACCCAGGCTCCACGCCATCCACAGGCTAGGCGACATCCTCTCGACGCACGCTTTCAGCCATGTCTGCATGGCGAGCATCGATCACCCACTGCACAGAGACTTGCTCGGCCACCAACTTTGCGTGTGGCAGCAAGCTCTCCTCGAGCGATTGGATGTCCTCCATGCTCTAGCCGTTGGCATGCCTGCTGTAGATGGTGATGAAGTCCAGGTCTAGGTGGTACGTCGCCACCGAGGTCAACACCCCTGATGTCCCATAGAATAGCCCATCGATGATGAGGGCCCGAACCTCATCTGGCACCTCCACCAGCCGGATGGCAGGCGTGCTGGTACTTGGCGCTGACCCAAAGACCTCTGAGATGACGAGCTAGGCAACATTGCGTATCTGGTCAAGTTCCCCCTTGAGAGCACATCACTCTTCAAGGGACTTGGCCAGTGCCTCCGCATTTCAGCCAATCATCGCTTTAGCCATCTCCAGGTCCTTCTCCAACGACTGCACCTTTCCACCCATCTCTGGAAAAAGGATGGCAAGCTTAGAATCAAGCTAAAGGAAGAAACCAACATGTCGAAAGCAGAAAAGGTACATACCAAGGTGGGTGTTCTTGAGGATGGAGAGTCCCTCCTCCTGCCGAGTCACCTGCTCGTGTAGCCAGGCATTTGCCTCCTCTGTTCCCATCACCCGGCCCTAAAGTGCGAGCACTTCTTGGTCTGCCTTCGACCGAGCCTTTCGCTCTAACTCCAGGGCATTCCGCTCCATCTCTAGGGTCTCTAGGGATCTTTGGAGCTCCACCTCAGTGTCTGCCAGGGACTTCTATAGCATCACCTCGGTCTCCACCTGGCGGGCCTTCACCACCTTAAGCCCCTGCCCGACAGTAGTCGCCTATTCCACCACAAGCACTTCCACCACCCACGCCTTGGTCGCCTCTATCGCTCAGTCCTAGGACTCATGGTGAATGGACTCTAGCTAGTGCTCAAGCTCGGCCATCCGAGCATGCTCCATCCGGAGGAAATAGGACTTACAGCTCGACATCTCTTCTAGACCCTGCAAAAACAAGAAGCAAGCATGCTGAAGCAACCAACGAAAGACCTAGGGGTCAAGGACGAGCGCGGGAAACTCATCGCCGCAGCACGGCGCAGGTCGACCTTGACCACCCACTAGACAGACTCAACCCGCTTCTAGGCCTCCTCAAGCTTCACCGATAGTTTGGCAAGATCGGACTCCATGGCGAATCCTCTCCCCCAAGGATGTCCCAGAGCTGACACTCCTATGCATCCTAAAGGATGAACTAAACCTTGGTTAGCTCCTCAGGGCAGGGCCACACTAGGTCGGTCTCCTCTAGCCCGCTGGAGGGCCTAGCCTCTGACTGGACCACCGCCAGCTCCTACGATGGTGCCGGTAGCTCCACCGCATCACCTGCTTCGTCGTCGGAGGGGATCTCCACCACCTTGGTTTCATGGGCCACCGGCAGGCGTTCTGACTCCGTCTGGGCCACGTCTCCCCCCGGCACCTCTAGCTCTGACCGGGAGGCTGAGCCATGCGGCCCCTCGCCCGACAAGGCAGGGAGCCCGGTCTCCCTCTCCTCTTCCGCCATAGTCGGTGGAGGAGGGCCCGCAAGGGGTACCTCTAACATGGCCTCTGCCATCACCACTAGGATCGCCGCCAACACCATCACCGCCGATGCCACCATACTGGTGATCAACCCAAGGGGTGCTGCCCCCAAAAGGGAAGAACCCGCCTCCACCACCCTGCTCTCCCCACCGCTTGCCACAGCGCGCTGCAAGGTGGGGCCTCCAATCCTCCCACATGGGAGTTGGGGCGATGCTCAACCCCATCAACATCCGATCGCTATCAAAAAGTATAAGTCAGTCACACTCCAAAAAAAACTCAACAGCAAGATCAAAAAGAAACAAAGAAAGGCATACTGAGATGTAAGCGGTACGACTCTGAAACCTCGACCCAACGTCAATGTGCCCGCTGGGCGAGGACCACTCCCGGGCCATGACCCATGCCCCCTCACTTCAACCGGGGGTGGAGTCAACCCAACCGGCTCCTACTCAGCCCATGAATCACCATGACCTTTGCCTCGGGGCACGTCGACCGAAGCAGCTGGCAGGGCATCCTCCCATTGTGAGTTGCATGCTGGCGCCAGCCCTGATGACGTGTGGGTGTGAGCCCTCTCCTCTGACTACCTAGCCTATCCCGCCATGCCCATGGCAGGTGGAGACGAGGCCGGCGACACCTCAGAAGGGTGCGGTGACCGCGTCTGCTTCGCCTCCCATTCATCGACAGCGTCCGCGCTCGTAGCACGCTTCCTTGGTGCCAAAACATCACCACATCTCTCTGCCTCCTGCTCACCGCCAGCATGTATGGCCATAGGATCGCAATGCTCCACCAAGGTCACAATGACCTCCTGGCTTTCCTCCTCCTCAGAGAAGATCATGTCATCTCCCACCTCTGTGGGGTCCTCCGACTCAAGCTCTGACTCAACATTGCTCCTATTTTCCCTGGCCTACACATGCTGGGCTATCTCCTTCTCCTTCTCATGCTTCCACCGAGCCTCCTTGGCTTTCTTCTTCTTCTTGGCATCCGCCACCTACTTTAGGGCGGCTTGCCACGCTGTGCCCTCCGACCCCTTCAGAAGGTGCGGCCAAGACTTGTAAACCCCAAGTCCCTACGAAATAGGTGACTCAATCAAAAAATAGGAAAGAAAAGGGAAAAAGAACACGGAATAAAAAGAGGAGAGCATACCAGTTTGGACACCATCACAGAATTGAGAGGTCTGGGCTTTCCATCAAGGGTCTCTCAAGGCCTCAGCTGTAGCACCCAATCAAGGCAACTCTAGACCTAATCGTTCAGTAGCTCCCCCAGCAAGACACGGTCAGGGTCCATCAGGACATTGTACTGCCACATCGGTCACGTCCTCTCCACTAGCGGATCAACCCGACGGTGGAAGAGGGTATGGAACACCCGCACCCGGTCAAGGTCATGCCGCACGAGCTTCTAGAGCTCCACCTCGATAATCTCCACCTTCTTCTTCTGCTGGCTGGCGAGGCCCCACGACCAGCTCTCCAGCTTCTCTCGCCTCCTATCGGTGAAAGGTGGGAACAGCGCCTCCGCCGAGTTCCTGATATAGAACCATTCCCCGTGCCACCCCCGATTGGAATCGCATGGGGTGCACACGGGGTACGAGCCCGCCATGCTCGGTTTCTTCTATAGCGCGAAGCCCCCCACCGACGCGATCATGAGCGGCTTCCCCTTCGATAAAGCTCGCCTAGAGAACATCCACAGAAAGAAGTCCATGTGCGGCTCCATCATGAGAAAGGCCTCACACACGGTGACAAAGCCAGCGATATGCAGCACCCTAGTCAGATTGAGGTGCTACAGCTCTAGACCCCACTCATTGAGGAGCCTACGTAGGAACCAGTGTGTGGGGTATCCTAACCTGCGCTCATGGAAGGCGAGGAAGGAAACAACCTCGCCAACCCGAGGTTGCGGGAAATCCTCCCTCCTAGGAGCCCTCCAGTGTGCCACCTCCTTCAGTGGCAGAAACTACTTCTCGGCAAAGGCATCTAGCATCGACTCCCTCACGACGGATGACCTCCAGCTCGACATTTTGCTCTGGGTTCACGAATGGATCTGTGAGTTTTCTCCTCTCCCTCACTCTCCCCTTTTCTCTCCTAGGAACCACCATGACACTTAGACGCTCTTGGCGAGAAGGAAGAAAGGGAAGAGATGGCAGATGAGGAATGGGCGAAAGAACGAGGCGAAAAGCCTCTCCCTTCCCCGACTAAAAGAAAGAGGCACAACAGTTAGGAAAGGCATGGCGATCGGGGAAAGGCAAAACAACGGGGGTAAAAAACCCTCTCCCTTTCCCCATTCAATGTGGATGGGATACGATGGGATGCGCCCTGACCAATGGGACGCACCCTGCCCAATGGAATGGCACCTAGTCAGACAGGATGTGGCCTAGTTATGGCCACCACTACCGCATGATGGGTGCAAGAACCAAAGTGCCACCATGCGTAGGCGGCCCTCTGCCTTCCTAGGTGGGACATGGAAAGGCCCAACCACAGGATCTCCACCCTAGAGAGACCATCAGGTTTCCTAAGTCGATCGGATGGCTCAGGAAAACGCTGAGAGACATGTAAGGAGTGAAGGGATGCTCCATGTGGGCCATGTCAACTCTGTCACGAATGACGAGTGTGGATCCCGGTCGGACATTTCCGATTGGAGACCTTCAAACTCCATCACTCGAGTCACCAAGGTAACATTGCCAACCCCCACTATTTCTTTATATAATCATTCATTCATCCGTACACGCATTCATTCATTCCATACATTCGAGGCATCACATATGCAGTTAAATGCAGCACAACGCTCCATGTTACGTCATGAAGCGGCAGTTGCCTCATTCAACATGAGCAACGACCGACCGGGGTTCGAAGGCCAGCCCACGATGGGCTTGAGGCCACCTCGCGTCACACATAGCCAGGGGAGAAAATGCAGATGAGCCTCAAGCAGCCCTCGCCCAGTCTACCCCAAAGCAGATAGGGTTATCTCAACCATCTCATTTGATCCTAACCTCTGCCAAACCCACAGAATCTCCATCAAGGGGAGGCCAGCGGGCCACCCGGGTCAGTTTTTGGAATGACCCAGGCATGTATTAGGTTATAGGTTAAGGAGCAATGGAACGTCACATGAGGGCTATGCCAACCCCATCATGAATGACAGACCCAGATTTCACTCGATCATACCCGTTGGCGAGCTCACCGAGCGCGTCACTCAAGCCTGAGCCATCGAGGCAAGCGATGTTAGCTCAGCCCCTTCGGTTGCGAGAAACCGTGGATGGGGTAATGCACAAAACTCAACCGGCCCCTACCAAACACAACAGGGCTCAAGGGCTCAAGACACATAAACTATCTTGGCTGCGCTCGACACCAGGATCCACGAGCTCCGTCTCACTCGATCCCTAAAATAGCCTTGGCTGCGCCTAATGTGTGCGCCTGATGCCAGGATCCACGAGCTTTATCTTGCCTGATCCCTAAACTGCCTTGGCTACGACCGACGCGTGCGCCCAACGCTAGGATCCAGCTCTGTCTCGCCTGTTCCCTAAAATTGCCTTGGCTGTATTCGACACTAGGATCCACGGGCTCCGTCTTGCCCGATCCCTAAAACGTCTGATGCCAGGATCCACGAGCTCCGTCTACCCAATCATTAAAAACTACCTCGATCCCTAAAAATGTCCACTAACAAAAACCCCTAGGTGATTCAGCCTGAATCGCCTAGGGGCTCGGGGGCTACACCCGTGGGTGCACTCGTGCGCACCCACTGACAAAACAAAACTTCCCCCGCTAGCAACACGAAACCCCCCAGACGATTCTACCCGGATCGCCTAAGGTCTCGGGGGTTACACCTATGGGTGCGCTAGCGCGCACCCAACATTAAGGCAAAAATCCCCCAGATGACTCTACCCGAATTGCCCAAGGGCTCGGGGGCTCCTGTCGGGTTCATAAACCCAGGGTCCCTCATGAACCAGCTTCCCAACAAAGGCTTGGCCCAGCAGACAATGTTGCAAATGATGCACAAGTCCTGGGCTGGCCCAAACACATAAATGATAGGCCAGAAGGACAATCCAATCTCTGACCGAAAGGCCTGGCCAAGGAGGAACGGGGCCCGACCTGAGTTGAGCTACTCGGCTTCATGGTCTGAATGAGTTATTCGGCCAGCTAAGTGATAGGCATGTGTTCAGTCTTGTTAAAAAGCGCCAACAACGGTACGGTCCTTAATCGACACAGACGGGGATAGATCCACACCCAAGACCTCCATGTCTTGTTGCTTCTCTATCGACATCCTGCCCTGTCTCCATTCATTATTAACACATGGTTATTTTCACGATAGCAATATAGCCAACCGTGCTTTGGTATCCACCTATATCTCGCAGTTGACAGGAAATCACCCAACTTCTACCGGTCTAAGCATCGCTAAGCATACATTCGATCCTGGACCTACATAGGGTTCAAGGTATATTTCTGGACAAGGTAGTTCTATGCATCAAGTGGTTCCAATCAACTCTTATAACCTAATGCATCAATCATAAAGGGCTCAAGTAGTATTTTGTAAAACATGGGAGACTTAGAATGCTCTGGGGCTTGCCTGGGATTCAACACAAGGTTAGTGTTTGTTAGACGACACTCGCATGGTGAGTATCTCCCATCCTAGCACTTGTCCAGTCCTTCCATCTTTGGGATAGGTCCACCATACACCATCTTCGGGTTCGGCTCCAACATCACGTCCTTCATATGGTTCATCTAGCGTACCTAGATGAGATACAAGTGCATTAATATGAAGAATGGTAATATGAGATGCATCACATAATAGCATTCAAGGCAAACATAAGATCCTACAAGACATAGGCACCTAGAGTTATTTAACTAAACATCACACAACCTATTATAGAGGGATAGCAAGCATATTAGGCATGGCACACAAGTGAACTTAAGTTCAGATATTGCACCCATGCATCGATCAAGAACTGACCAACTTGTTTAGCCAAAATAAGAGCAAGCTAAAGCAATCACCTAGCACATGTATAGAAATCTAGACAGCAGCACAACAGTCACTTGTTTTAACCATAACTGGAGATATAAGCATCAAACAAGGGTGACCCTAGACTTTCTAGAAAGCTAATGATATTGCCTACAACATTGTTATTGTCACCAAAAGCTTATTCCAAAGCTAACTAGGTCAAACATGCGAATGTTTTAGATCTGCACAGAACTTGGACAGAAAAGTAGTAGTAATTTCAACAATGCATAACTGGAGTTATGAACATCAAACAAGCATGAACCTTAACTTTATAGAAAGCTTATTAAATTATATAAAACATGTTTATTATCATCACAAAGTGATTCCACAATTAACAAGGTCAATCAAGCACAATTGAGCACCTCTGTCCAGACTTGGACAGATTCTACCATGAAACTTCAAGAGCTTATAACTGGAGATTTATACCACCAAAAGGAGTGATATTTAACAATTTACAAATATAATAAAAATCACTACACTTCTTCTATTATCTCCAAGACATGATTCAAAGCATAGCTAAGCCAAACAACACAATCATTCAGATCTATATAGAAAGCATGCAAAATCAGACAATGAACTTACAAAACCTATAGCTCCTAAATTATTAGGCCTATGGTCATGCAATTTGAACACAAGCAAGATTACGAAATTAGCTACAACTTTTGTATTCACTACAACCACAACAAACATTATTTCCACCACGAAAATAATTGCACAAGCAAAACTGCACATGCAGCCCAAACAACAGTGGTACAGAAAACTGATAGAAACTTCAGAGAAGCATAACTAGAGTAATAGACCTCCAACAAAGATGAAGCATAACATTTTGATAAGCTTATGAAGTTACCTACAACTTTATTATTATCATCTTAAGATGATTCTACAGTTAACAAGGTCAATTAATCCAATGAATGCATCTCTATCCAATACATGGACAGAATCTGACAAGCCACTTTAAACAGCTATGACTAGAGTTCTACATGTCCAATAAATGTGGTTCTAGACTTTTTAGAAATACCAGAAAATTATAAACAACTTTGTTATAAACACCTAGAGCTAATTCTACTATTAAAAAGGCTCCACAGTACCAACAATGCAACCTCGTCTGGGTTTGGGCAGAAACAACCACAAAAATTTAAGCAACAATAACTAAAAATCTACTTCACCAAAAATTATGCTATTTAGCTTTTTGAAAATCTTAATAAAAGTACTACAACTAATGTATTGTCATCAAGTCATGATTCATAACTTAACTGAGCCAATTAATTCAAATATGCAGGCCTATTTAGAATAGGAGCAAAGCAACATAGGACATTTGTTATTTTTATAACTCTTAAACCATCAAATATAAACTCCTAAAATTTTTAACAAACATCAGCCATCACCTTACTAGCACTCCATAAAAATTTCACATTTATTTGATCACAACAACTGCAGTTATGAAAAAGACAAGACACAATTAGTATTAAAAGCCTAATTGCATAAATTGATTTTTACAGCAAAAACTTTAAACTAAAGCATACTATATTATAGATCTACTGCATAGATAATTTCACAAGGATTCCAAAAAGTCCTCATTTACTATTTTGTGTTTTTTCAACTAATTACTATGAATTTTCAAAGTTGATCATTCAAATCTGCATAAATTAAAGAAAAGAAATGTAAATCTTGCATTGGGGACCCTGAAGTTTCCACAAATTAAACCCGAACAAACATATATTTTACTGCACTATGCATTTGAGTCACGAGGTTCACAACTGGACCCACGAAAGAGTTTCTATTCACACGTTGGTCCTCCTTCTTCTTCCATCAGACAGGGACGGAGCAGTAGGGGAGACGAAAGGCTCGGCCAGCAGGGCAGTGGTCGGCGACGGCAAGGACGAGCCACACTAGGGCTTGGATGTGGCCAGCCCTAGTCGGCCAAGTGGTAGGAACAAGCAGTACAGTAGCTGAGCAGCGCTAGGATGGCACTAGCGAAAGCAGCAGCTCCGGCGACGACAAGCTTGTTGGTGAGTTCAGCCGAAGAAGCGATGGCGGCGGAAGAGCAGCGTGGCCGCCACATGATTGGGAGAGGGAGAGGTTGGAGGAGATAGAGGAGGCACACTACGGAAGAGGAGGAGCACGGTAGCTATAGCTCAGGGCATCCATGGTGGCATCATGGCATGCAGCGATAGAGGGGCAAGGGAGAGACAAAGGGAGTGGGGAGGCAAGTGAGGGAGGCCGAGAGAGGGCTCGGGCGCTCCACATCGAGGCAGCAGCACCG
This sequence comes from Miscanthus floridulus, assembly GCF_019320115.1. Lineage (NCBI taxonomy): Eukaryota > Viridiplantae > Streptophyta > Magnoliopsida > Poales > Poaceae > Miscanthus > Miscanthus floridulus. Next base: position 160,122,238 of record NC_089587.1, read on the forward strand.
ACAGAGGAGGTGGGGCACATGGTAGCAATGGTGAGGCACTCTCTGCTGCATGGTCGACGCATCGGCCTTCTGCCAAACACCTGGCATGTAGTGAGGTGGGAAAGGTGGGAGCCAAATTGGGCCAGATCTGGGCCGAATCAGATGTTGGGCCCAAAACGAAGTTTGATCTACACAGACTGCTCTACGACCATGGTCATTTGAGTTCTGAATCCATGGGTAATTGAGCTCTAAAATGGCATTGTCAACACATTGACGATGATTAACAGACTCCAAAATTGTTGGTCAAAACAAGGCGAAACGAGTGCCATCTTTTTGCACGCTTTTCTCCACAATGTATATTCCAACTTCTGTCTTTGGACCAAATTGAGTTGTTTAACAAAATCACAAGAACGCGAGATGCCAAGGTCGATGACGATGAATTCCAGACTTAGCAAAAATTTAAGTACTGAAAATAGCTGCAGATTCAAAGTTTGAGCCTCGGTTTGACTTAGTTCCAAGTTGATCTAGCTCTTGGTCCAAAAATAAAGTTTGTTCTACTCCACTCAAACTTCAACTTTTATTAAAGGTCAAACTTCATATCTAGTACATGAATCAATTCTTCATCTTGGTCAAAGCAGCATCTCGTTAACCCTGGAATTAGGGTTTTTGACCAATTGAGGCCTTTTCTTGACATGTGCTCAACATGAACCCTTCATGACTTTTATTGTAGAGTTCAATTAGAGTAATTTGGGCAAGGTGGCAAGGTTTGGTTGACGATCTATAATTCCATTCACTTAATAAAGCAATCCAAGAAAAACTATAACTTATCATTTCATGTGACTTCTTGATTCCAAACTTCATGGAAATTTTCCACTGGTCTAGATGGATGCATGTTGATGTAATGTACATGGAATGAGCATGTTTAACCTTACTCTTGCATAATCTTAACAAGGATCCATATGTAAGCAAAGGCGCGTTGTCCAAGTTTAAGTTGGAGCTCACTCTTGTAGATTTGATCTTAACACCTTTATCACCACTTAACATGTCATGTTTGAGTTTAAACCCATTGCTTAAATGGTGACAAACACCTGGGGTGTTATAGCAGTTGCTGAGTGATATCCACAGTGGGGTCTATGGGCACCATGCCACGCCTAGGAACCTGGTTGGAAATGTGTTTTGACAAGGCTTCTATTGGCCGACTATGGCAGAACTGCCCGAAATAACTCACTTATGGAGGTGCTTGTCTCCCACTAGACACTAAGCACCCCCGAAGGTGAGCTACATTAGGCAGTCCTGTCGAGCACACCCCAAGGGAGAACCCAAAAATCCACATTTTTCAACATGATCATAAATGGGAGAATAAAGCTTACAACATTTTAGCCATTTCTTACATCACTTTGCGTGCAACATTAGAGTATAATATCTATTGTTTATAACAGCGAGATATAACCATGTTATCAGAGTTTCAGCAGAAATAAAATCATTTAATGACAAGTTAAACATTAACATGAGGATACATTATATACATCATAACATGTTATAAGTTTTTCCATTGTAAAACATTTTGGGTGGAAGTTTCAAATAAACTCTATGTCCACAACGTTAAGGAAATCCTCATTAAGCCCACCAGGAGGTTCCCAAACATAAGTGTCAGCTCTAGCATCCACCTGTCACCTACAACGGGGTAGAACAAAACTTGAGTACTCAATTGTACTCCGCAAGACTTACCCGTCAGGAGGAAAGAAAAGACTCCAAGGATATGCAAGGCTATCTGGCTTGTGGATTTATTGCATCTGCAGGAGCATTACTAAACATGTGTCCTTATATTTAATTTCATTAGCAGTCATCATTAGTTCATTAACTAACCATTCTAAGTAAGCACCTACGCTACTTTCAAGCAGGTGGTAAGCAATCAGAACTATTTTATCATCTTTCATATTCCAGTTCTAACTATGGTGCTAGATCATAGCCAAGCCATACCATATCACATGGTGATTCATGAACCAATGTATCCTAGCTGGGTACCCTGAAACACACGCCCTTGCTTGTGCCCCAGACACAAGTAGGACCAACTCCCCACTCTCCTATCAAGGGGTTCAGGTCCTCGTCTAAACTTGGACTCCAAGCACCCACACCTGAGTCCTGGACTCAGTGTGGTGCTTAGACCTCCACCATCCCCACCTCCAATCAGTCGGTCCGGAAAGAGCCAGAACACACGACAAGAGAGCAATGAGCCTTCCTGCCCCCATAAGCAAGTATGTGCTCAGGATAATAAGTCTGTGACCTAACTAGAATCCAATGCAATGGTCGGTCCTTAACCAACACAGGCAGAACAACTACAATCCGAGCCTCGCTCAAATGCCCAACCAAGTCTAGATCTAAAGTATCATTCTGTCCGGTCTCCAATTATCATTCATATATATATATATATATATATATATATATATATATATATATATATATATATATATATATATATATATATATATATATATATATATATATATATTTCATGTGATAGTAATATAATAGCAACAATAATATCTTTTCTATTTCTCACGAGTGACAGGCAATCATTCGACTTCTACCAGAGTCCTGTAGCATAGCAATCTACACGATCCTGTCATACTAGTAAGACTCATAGGATAAGGATATATATATATGCAAGTGGGTTTCATTCAACTACTTAAACTTAATGCACCAACATAAAATAAAGTGCAGAATAATAGGGGTTATGCACCGGGGCTTGCTAGGGTAAGATATAACCAAGTTATTTTCATCTTGGTGGCATGATCATCAAGTCACCATCTGCTTCCTCTACTCCCAATGACTCTGCGATCCAACATCGCTCCTATCATAAAATACGTGGATGCAACGTAGGGACGTAAATAATCAACGGCAACTGCAACTCTAAAATACGATTATGTCTCGCAAGGTAACGAGCTAGCTCTAATGACTAACATACTAAGCCATGTATCCACGTGGTCAAGTAAGGCTCGTTTCTGGAAAATATTTTTGTTCTACAAGCCTCCAATTATTTTTGACATTTGATTGAGTAAATATATATTTTCGTACTAGGGCTCATTTAGTTACCTTAACAAACTAATTCTTATGGAGCTACAAAATTACAGTGAGCCCCTAATATTGTTAGGAATCTACTATAAAAATTTTAGGGCTAGTATGATGAGGACATCACTCCTTCGGATGTACCCACTGATCCTCCAACCATCATGCAAGGTCCAATGACCCGAGCTCGAATGCGTCAACTCAATTTAGAGGTGAGCTTGTTCTTAAGCGATTCTTTTCATACTTTTGAGAATAGACTACTACCTATCTTGCTTAGGAACATAGGAGAGGGTTATGAGGAACTTGGAGAAAGGTATAGAGGTGGAGAAGACTAGACCAGCAAGGACGACCAACACAAGAAAGGGAAGGATAATGTGATTGCTGATGCTTTGTCTAGACGATATACATTGCTGTCCCAACTTGATTGTCGGATTTTTGGGCTTGAATCAGTAAAAGAACAATATGCGCTTGATCCTGATTTTAAGGACGTGTTGCTAAATTGTAGAGAGGGACGTACATGGAATAAGTTTATGATCAATGATAGGTTTTTGTTTAGAGCTAACCGCCTATGCATTCTAGTTGGCTTTGTTCGCCTTTTGTTATTGTAGGAGGCACATGGAGGTGGATTGATGGGACATTTTGGTGCCAAGAAGACGGAGGAGGTGTTGTCCACATATTTCTTTTTGGCCAAGGATGAGGCGAGATGTAGAACGGTACGTGGCTCGGTGCGCCACATGTCAAAAAGCTAAGTTGCGGTTGACCCCACATGGTTTGTATATGCCTCTTCCTGTTCCTTCTACTCCTTGGGCTGATATATCTATGGATTTTGTGTTGGGTTTGCCAAGGACTAAGAGGGGGAGGGATAGTATTTTTGTGGTGGTTGATCGTTTTTCTAAGATTGCATATTTTATTCCTTGTCATAAGAGTAACGATGCTGTTCATATTGCTGACCTTTTCTTTCAAGAAATCGTTCGCTTCCATGGTATGCCTTCTACTATTGTTTCAGATCGTGATGCAAAATTTTTGAGTCATTTTTGGCGCACTTTGTGGAATAAATTGGGGACCAAGCTGCTGTTTTCTACAACATATCATCCCCAAACTGATGGGCAAACTGAGGATAGTGAATCGAACATTGTCCACCATGTTGAGAGCAATTTTGAAGGCCTAATTTGAAGATATGGGAAGAGTGTTTGCCGCATATGGAGTTTGGATATAACTGGAAGAAACATTCCACCACCAAGGTAAGTCCCTTCCAGGTAGTGTATGGTATTAACCCCCGCGCTCCTATTGATCTTTTGCCTTTACCTACCACTGAGAGAACACATAGTGATGCTAGAGAGCATGCTGATTTTATTCGTAAGTTGCACAAAACAACTAAAGCAAATATTGAAAGAATAAATGAAAAGTATAGAATTGCTGTTAGTAAAGGTAGAAAAGAAATTAATTTTGAACCGGGTGATTTGGTTTGGTTACATTTGAGAAAAGATAGATTTGTTGAGCTGTGTAAGTCTAAATTAATGCCAAGGGCAGCTGGTCCTTATAAGATAATTGAGAAAATAAATGATAATGCCTACAAACTTGAGTTGCCACCCGAGTTCGGGGTTAGTCCCACCTTTAACATTGCAGATTTGAAACCTTATTTAGGAGAAGAAGATGAGCTTGAGTCGAGGATGACTCGGTTTTAAGAGGGGGAGGATGATGAGGACATCACTCCTTTGGATGTACCCGCTGATCCTCCAACCATTATGCAAGGTCCAATGACCCGAGCTCGAATGCGTCAACTCAATTTAGAGGTGAGCTCGTTCTTAAGTGATCCTTTTCATACTTTTGAGAATAGACTACTACCTAATGATGTTATCTTGCTTAGGCACATAGGAGAGGGTCATGAGGAACATAGAGAAAGGTATAGAGGTGGAGAAGACCAGCAAGGATGACCAACACAAGCTGGAGGCCCAGCCTAACTCGACTTCGAGTCTGCCTCGACCTTCAAGACCAGTCAGCAGTAAAACAGATGCCCAGGATGCATCTAGACTCTGTTTTTGATGATCCACATATGGTTGGAAAGCTAATTCCATAAGATAACTAATGGATTTGGTTTGAGGAACAAATTCCATGGGAATAAATAGGAATCGTATAAACAAGTTAGAGTCCAAAATCTATCAGGGTGTTGCGTCACCGTTTTTGGTCCGTTGGGCCGTGTATCGTCAGTGAGCCCTTAGGGGGCGTGTCCAGGGGTCATTGCATGACCCTAGAGTCTTCATAAACAGCTGCCACCCCTCCATTAGGGTTTGGGATTTTGCTTAGATTAATCTGTCAAGAACAGTTTTACCATTCATCGGTTTGTGAGACCCCACCATCGTGAGATTAATAATTCATCTACAATTTAGTTGTTTTCTTTCTTATTCTTGCTTGTGTTCTTCGTTGCGTAGGTAGGGGTTAGCCTTCTTGGTGAGGTCAATCTAATTTGTGTCTCAGTTGATAACTAGACGAGTTGTGGTGATAAGATTGCAGGGTTCGATCTTTTGATCTAAAGTCGGATCGATGTGTCATTCTCCGCCACAATGATAGTTACCTCTACCTAATGGAAGATCAGGATCCCCATCCCCATTACAGTACTACTACCAATTCATCACAATAATTCCTACAAGTTCATGTTTTGACAATATTAAGTACCTCCAATTAATTATATAGCTCCTAAGAATATTATAAAACTATATGAACAAAATATACTAGCCGATAGATCATGATTTTAGGTACCTAACAAAATTAGTTTAACAATTTTTGGTTAACTATACAATTTTATATTGAATTTACAACTTTACCATAGAAAATAAATTAGAAAACACATTAGAAAAAAGGAAAGGGCCGACAGCGACCCTTCTGGCCCGACAGTCTAGCGCGGCGTGGCTGCGCACGTGCTGTGGTGGCCCAGCAACGGCCCAAGGCCAGGGTGCCTACGCACGACGGCGGCTTTGCAGAAAAACCCCATGCTTCTACATAATAACTACTATGAGCACTATTCCTACCATTAGTAATTGAGCAATTATACCCTCAGATGTCTTTGCCTTTTCCACGGGGAGGTCCCTGTGATCCTCGTGCGCGTCTACGCGGCACCCGATGACACTAGGCAGTTACGCTAGGCAAACTAGGCTCGATACGATAGAAGTGAGTGGCCGACCACCATCTACAGCTAAACACTCAAGGATAGGTGGCGGTTAGGGACTCGGAGGCACCCTATCGTGGGCTATAGTGGTGAGCGGTGATCCACGGTGGTGATGCGACTGTTTCGGCGAGCCTACACCCTCACGAAAAGGTAGATATGGTGGAGGAGCATCCGTAGCTCATTGTGGTGCACTTCCTACTAACGGTTGAAGCTGGGGAGCGCTGTGGTGGTCTAGCCATGGGCGACCGAGCGAGGCGGTGACGCTCTACGAAGGACACTGGCGTGTCACCCCACCGACGATGAGCACCCTGGCCAAAACAGTGCGAGCACCGGATAGGGGGAGTCAAGGCAAGCTTAGGGTTATGAGCAATCAAACTATTACCACTCCTACATGCCTTACCTCCCAACCAACTGATTTGGTGGCGCCCACGGTCGGCGGTGAGCGAAACACCAAATTGTCAGTCGATAGGGCATAACTGAGCTTGAGGGGAAGTATATGGCTAGCCTACTTCCTAAGCTTCCCGCGAGAGCAAGGAATTGAATAGCGAAGCTGCTTGCGCTTGGCAATTGGAGGGCAAAAAAGCAGAGCTCTAGCCATGGCCCTGCTGTGGAGAGTGCACCTGAGCATGGGTGAGCGGATTAAGATGGGTGGCTCTATTTGATGATGGTAGCTCAAACACGTGCGCGCGGTGATGATTCATGGGCTTGGCGCAATGCGTTTGAGTGGAGCAACAACACCCGAGCAGGGCTCACTAGCGTTGGCTAGCGGCGAGGCAGGGAAATATCTCGTCATCATAGCGACTGAGGTTGTCGACCAAGGCACGGCGGCAGCAGCACATATCCAAAGGTTTGATGCGGTAGGTAGGATGAAGGGCGAGACGAGCGCCATGTCAGCAATACGGTGATAGTTGTTGCCCCGCACACAGCCCTATGCATGGCTCGGTGGCTGGCGTTGGTGCGCGCACACCGCGGCCGGGTGACCAAACCACTACCAGCCAGGTCGGGCTTCGCCAGACCTGGGCGCACAGGCATGGGCCTAGCGCATGCATGGCCAACGTCCACAGTATGGTCGCAACATGACCCCGGTGCCACCACACTGTGCCCACGGTGACCGCGAACCTAGTCCAAACGGCTGCTATTAGTGACATGCACGCATTTTAAAGCGAAGTGAAAACTACCAACAATCACAATTGAGGCCCAAATAATTCCCCTATCCTAAAGTCAAGATGACTAATGACCTAGCAACACCATCGACATGGCCAGAGAGCAACCAGAGGGTTGAATAGAAGGATGCCAACATGAGCTCATCACGTAGAATGTCAATTCACGAACGAAACCCGACACAACCCTGACAGCGCGTTCTAGTGAAGTTGGGGCAATTTTAGAGCAGACAACGTGACATCCAACACAATGTCAACCTATGCCATGTTCAAGCACTCACTTTGATGCAATCAACAATACCAAAACATGCAACTAGTCTTTAAACATTTTTGTTAGAAATTAAATGCCAAAATAGCATTGTCTACACCCTTCATACTTAGAAACATTAAGGTTTTCAGTTAGGACCAAGTAACCATTAACTCTTTTGTCACAATTTTTAATAGATCTAAACCTTGCTAACCTCAACCAACAAATACTTCATGCCATAGTCCATACCTTATACTAACCCATGGGATCAAAATATTTAAGCACTATTTAACTATTTTGCTCAATATAATTCGCCAAAATGGTATTTTAACAATAGTTCAAGCGTTAGCCGACTTAACGAAAAGACCTTATCTTAACGTCAAGTTTGATTTTAGAGCTCCCAAAACACTAGTTAACAACATCTATTTTCCAAAAGATAAAGTTGCATTGTCATCTACCAAGTTTGTACTTCCAACTTTATTTAAGTGTCACATACATGTTCTATAGTATTTTTGCTTAATAAAAATTGGTTTTAAACCCTAAGTGATATAACAAGACTATTGAATCAACTTTCGTTTAGCATTTTTGTTGATTGTTTTGAGTTACAGAAATTGATCTACACACTTTGTCACATGCATTGACATATAAACATGATGCTCATGACATAGTTTAGCAAGTTGTTTAAGCGGTAATACCGAGGTTGTTACACAGACCGTAGTAGCTGACGCTAAACAGATTGTCCGCACCTATGAAGGGTGTGAATACTATGCTCGGTAGACCCACCTGCTTGCCCAAGTGCTCCAAATGATCCCCATCATGTGGTCATTTGTGGTTTGGGGGCTCGATCTGGTCGGACCTCTTAAGTGGGAGTCCAGGGGCTATGCGCACTTCCTTGTCATCGTAGACAAGTTTACAAAGTGGATAGAGGCTTGACCGATCTCCACAATCAAGTCCGAGCAAGCTGTGTTGTTCTTCCTTCACATCGACCATCGCTTTGGGGTCCCGAACTCCATCATCATGGATAATGGCACACAGTTCACCATAAAGAAGTTCCTCTGATTCTGCGATGAATACCACATCCACGTCAATTGGGGCACTGTGGTGCACCCCCGCACGAATGGGCAGGTTGAGCGTGCAAATAGCATCGTCCTACAAGGCTTCAAGCCTAGGATCTTCAACTGATTAAACAAGTTTGGTGGATGATGGGTCATGGAGCTTCCCATGGTGCTCTGGTGCCTGAGAACGACCCCCAGCTGGGTCACTGGCTACACACCATTCTTCATGGTCTATGGTTCTGAGGCTATCCTCCCGACTGACCTCGATTATGGAGCACCGAGGGTCAGGGCGTATGACGAACAGGGAGCCGAGGCATCCCTCGAGGATGCCATGGACCAGCTAGATGAAGCGCACAACGTCACCCTCCTCCACTTGGCCAAGTACTAGCAAGCATTGTGCCAGTACCACAGCCATCGAGTATGGGGTTGGGCCTTCAACGTCGGGGACCTGGTGCTTCGCCGTGGGAGGGACCGTACGTCATAGCGGAGGTGCTCTGACCAGGCACCTACAAGCTCAAGACCATTGACGGCGAAGTCTTCATCAACGCCTGGAATATCAAATAGCTACGTCGCTTTTACCCTAAATTTACGCACACTTTCTCTTATTAGTTTCACAATCAACTCCTTGATCTTTAGTGACACCCGACCCCAGCAATGGTAGGGGGTCGAGCCTCACTCGGGGGCTGATAAGAGCATATCTATCCAATAGACATTCTCTACATCCGACCCTTTCTCACGTTAAGACCCAGAAGCGAGGGTCATGGAAATAAACGCTGAGTAAAACTGGTTGGACTGCAAGAAACCTATGCCCTAGCGGCTACGGCATTTTTGCTCACCAGTGTGATCAGAGTTTTTTCTGCACCATGAGCTTTTTAGCCTTAACTACGGAAAGAGTCTGTACGCGTTTAAGAGTATATCCACCTGGCAAATATTCTATGTGCCCAACTCTCTCTCACGTTGAGACCTAGAAGCAAGGGTTGCAGAAACAAACGCTAAGTAAAACTGGTCAGACTGCAAGAAACCTATGCCCTAGTGGCTATGACGTTTTTGCTCACCAGCGTGATCAGAGTTTGTTCACCCGCATCCCGAGCTTTACAGCCTTAACGATGGAAAGGGTCGGAATGCATTAACCTTTTTATACAAAAAGGGGAGAAGGGCTAAAAATCTATTTGGCCATAACAAAATTTAAGAGCTTGTCCATTTATTACAAGTTCGCCACCTAGCTTATCTGCCTAACTAATTTCTTGGGTGGGATGATCTCATCCTCTATCTCCATAGGTAAGTCCTATGCCAGTGGGTCACCCAAGTCGATCGGACGGCTCGGCCCACTATCGAGAGACAGGTAAGGAGCAGCAGGATGCCCCATGCGGGTTACACCAACTCTGTCATGAACGATGGACCCAGATTCCACTTGGACATATCCGATAAGAGCTCCCCAAACCTGTCACTAGAGCCATTGAGGTAAGTCCTATGCCAGTGGGTCACCCAAGTCGATTGGATGGCTCAGCCCACTGCTGAGAGATGGGTAAGGAGCAGCAGGATACCCCATGCGGGTTACATCGACTCTGTCATGAACGACAGACCTAGATTCCACTCGAACATATCCAATAAGAGCTCGCCAAACCCGTCACTCAAGCCATCGAGGTAACTTTATCAACCCCCACTTTACTTTTCTAGTGCATGATCATTCATTCATCCATTCTCATACATCCAAGCATCACATATGCAATTATTGAATCACAACGCTTTGCGTTGCATCATGAAGCGATAGTCGTCTCATTCGATATGAGCGGCGATTGACCGAGTTTTGAAGGCTGACCCACAAAGGGCTCAAGGTCGCCTCGCGTCGAACAGAGCCAGAGGAGAAAACATAGATGAGCCCCAGCAGTGGCCCTTGCTCGACCCACTTAGAAGCGGATAGGGTCATCTCGACCTTCTCGTTCGATCCTAACCTCGAGCCATACCCACAGAATCTCCATCGAGGGGAGGCCATCGGCCCACCTAAGTCGGTCTCTGGAACAACTCGGGCATCTATCGGGAGGCAGGTTAAGGAGCAGTGGAATGCCACATGAGGGCTATGCCGACCCCATTACGAATGATAGACCTAGATTTCACTCGGACATGCCTGTTAGCAAGCTCACCGAGCGTGACACTCGAGCCATCGAGGCAAGTGAAGTTAGCTCAACCCCTCCAGTTGCGGAAACCATGGATGGGGTGACGATCACAAAGATAACCCGACCCTCGACCGGACCCCCACTACGAGTGGGGGCTCGAGGAAAGTTGGACTTGCAAGGAGACTAAATGCACGGTTGTAGAATGATGGCTCAGATCCTAGGGAGGGGGTACGAACGAAAACTAAGAATAACATTTCTAAAACAAAAAATGCTTTCTCCTACCAGTTTCGCTATCGTCTTCTCGATCTTTAGTGACACCTGACCCTAGCAACAGCAAAGGGTCGGGTCGCACTCAGGGGCTGGTAAGGGTATATATACCCTTTCTGAAATAGTCGCCATGCTCGACCCCTTTCTCACGTTAAAAACTTAGAGGCAAGGTTTGCTGAAACGAACGAATGAGTAAGGTTGGTCGGACTGCAAGAAACCTATGCCCCAATGGCTATGACACTCTTGCTTACCAGCATGATCAAAGTTTCTCGCCCACACCTCAAGCTCTACAATCTTAACAACAAGAAGGGTTAGAGTGCTTTACCACTTTTTACACATAAAAAGGGAGAAAGAACAAATTTGTTCAAACAAAACAAAAGGGATGAAACTTGTTCGCTTATTACAAAAATAATTGCCCAACCTATTTAACTAACTAGCCCCTCCAGGGGAGAACTATGGCTTTTATCCTATCTGCCAGGTCCTACAAAGGGGGAGCCACCGCCATTTCCATCTCCTCTAGCTCATGGACTTCATAACCGGGCACGTAGCCGTGGCTCATCGCCTCTAGATCAATGTTGTCCCCTTAATGAGAATGAGCAATCATGAAGGACTAAATGACCATAGCATGAAGGGCATTCCTCTCGAGCCGGCCCACCTGAGCCATGATCTTAATAGCACGAGCCACGAACGAGCTGGTCCCCTCCAACCGCACCACCTTAAGGTCATTGTAGACCACTATGAGGGCGGCGCTCAGGATACTGAGCTCATCACTCTTCGCCTGAAGATTTCTCCTCACCACGGCGAGATCCACAGCTAGCCCGGTAGAAACGCTCTCGGCCTCTAGCTTCTGGGTCATCTCCCTTTCCAGCCTAGCTTGGAGGGAGCCGACCTTCTGCTGTGCATCGTTGCACTCTTAGCAGGCCTAGTCATGCTCTTAGAAAGCCTGGTTGCACTCCTCGTAAGCCGCGCCACGTTCTGAGCAGAGCCTCTCCATGGTTTGGATCTACTCATCCTGCTCCTTACATAGCCGATCGACCACTGCGGCATCTAGGCTCACCCTTTTCTCTAGGGCCATGAGGTTCTCCTCAGTCCCTAGCTTTAGATCCCTTTCTTTCTCAACCTGGCCCAGAAGGTCAAGGATCCGCTAGCGGGTTTTGGCATCCTTTTGGAGCAACTCATCCTGCTCCTTCTTGACCCTAGTGGCTTCTTCGTCATCCTTCCATGACCGCGCCGATAGGGCCCCAAATGCCTTCTTGGCCTCATCAACATCTCGACGGGCCTCGGCCACCCACGACCAAGATTGGCCACCTCCTCGGCGAGGGGAGTCAGCTCGACCACCCTCTACTAGGCGGCAATGAGCTGAGCTATCACCTCCCCCATGTAGCCATGCCTCCTTGACGAGGCAGTCCTAGGCTTCCTTCTATTGACGAAGGAACCAAGATTTCCCCCAGCTATGAGGTATAAGGGACTACGGGGAGACAATGGTCAGGATACAAAAAGTATATAGAGGAAGAAAAGGGCAAGAAGCAGGACCAAGCAATACCTAGTCGGAGGGAATAACAACGTCGCACAATGCACCCATGGCGTGGTCTAGGGCCTCGAGCACAGACATGATCCCTATGTCAAGGCTCTCCTGCTCCATGCTCTCGGTGGCATCGTCAAGGGTAAAAAGCGTTGACACTGGATCCTACAGATTTGTCCACTGGAGTAGGGGCTTGCCCCGCATGGGCAAGCCGCTGCCCACTGACATTAGGGTGAGGGATGACTCCCAACTGGCCCCAAGCATCACTGACCCCTCTCACCGTGATGTCCCTACTGGGACGACCCTTCAACAATGGAAGGGGTCAGCAGTACGGACGCAAACTTCTCTCCTAGCATCATTATTCCTAGGGACCCCTCGGCCATGTCCCCCTCCGTTCGGCCTGCGCCAGGCGCCGTCGCTTGGGCTACCGATGGCACTGGTCGCATCGATGCCTCAAGCGACACTACAGTTGTGCCCCGCTATGACCCATCTATCACGGCCACTGCCACCTCCACCTATGTCGGCGGGGTCATGGCCAGCTACATCGCGCCCGCCACGGTCGATAGCGGTATCAAGGACATCATCGGCTACTCCACGACCTCCAAAGGCACCCCTTGAACACCCGCGTCTGCCCATCCCACCAAGGGCACAGGCACCACCATTGGCGGTGCCTGATCGGCCAGTGATGCAGTCACACTAGCGCCGCTCCTGCCCAAAATAGGCATGACACCAGCCGACAGCCACCGCCTCGATTGGAGGGCGATGCTCTTCTTTGGTGCCAGCGCTAAAGGAATTCGCTACCTACCGACGCTGTAAGGGATGAAAAACATAAATCATGATAAAATCTGACTAAAATAGGAAAAACAGAGGAATTGATTATTCACCTCAGCGCCGTTAGGCGACAGATGCATTTGGGGGATGAACCCCCCGACCCTTGCTTCACCTCATCGGAACAAGGCCGTTTCAAGCCTACCCCTGCTCCTAGGCAGAGGGGCTAGCCCCTAGCAACTCCTAGGGCAAATTAGCGAAACGCCCTGCTCCCCTTGGCTCTTGGGGCACGACGGCAGTGTCGCCCACCTCCGCTGGCACCTCAGGCGCGATGGTAGAGTCACCCGTCTCTATTGGCTCCTAGGGCAGGCCGACGGTATGTCCTACCTTTGTTGGTTCCTAGGGGGCGTCGTCTGAATGGCCCGCCTCCGCTGGCTCCCCAGACGTACCCTTCCCTCCAAAGAACAGGAAGGGTCCCGACGCCTGCAAGGATGAACTGATGCCTATCAACGCATCCTTGTTCTCTAGGTTGTCCCACTCGATATCATCGGCTACCATTTCTTCTTCCTCCATCACCTCATCATCATCACCATTGTCATCATCATCATTGTTGTCAGTATCCTCCCCTTGTTCCCATGCGCCACAGCTTCTATTGCTTCTTCCTCTTCTTATCCTCCTTCGCCTTTCTCAGCCGCTCGCCCTCGGTGTGATTCACCGCCCTCATGGTCGAATCCCTTGACAGCAGCGCTGGGTGATCCATGAGGATGAGGTCCCTCGGCTAGTCCTGCCTCTCTCAAAGTTAGTCTCAAGGGGTCAGAAAATCAATTGAAGAGAAGTCAAGATAAAGGGAAACTTACGAAGACAACGTAGCTTGGCTCCGGCCGCATCGGAGGATGCCCCGACACCGGGTAGACTAAGTCGAGGGTGGCACCTAGGACATCCCACAAAGGCTCCATCACCTCCTTGATGTGTTGTGTGACCTTGGAGTTGGGGAGTGTTCCCTTGGCGAGCGTCATTCCGTCGAACGACGCCTCGAGCACCATCGTGTATAGCGAGAGCGCGCATGTCATCAACAGTGCCACCCTCCTCGCATGGTAAGCCCCAATGATGTCCGACCCTTTTAGGTCGTTCTCCTTCAGGATGTGGATGACATCGATGTGATCTCAGATCTTCTTCTTGTCCTTCTCTGGGATGCCCCACTTCCTCCACTACAGAGGGGCGGCGGCGTCATTCTTGAGGTAGAACCACTGTGAGTGCCACCCCTTGTTAGACATCAAGAGTTGCATGGATGGGTACTCGCTGACTCGATTATTCTAAAGTTGGATGCCGGTGCACCCCATCGACATGTGTAGCTCCTGCCTAACGCCCTTCTCCCTCTTCTTCTATAGGTTGACGGCGCAGAAATACCTCCATAAGTTGAAGTGGGGCTGATCCCCAGGAATCCTTCACACAGCACGATGAACGCCGCCATGTGCTGGATCCCGTTGGGATTGAGATGCTACATCTTGATCTTGTAGAAGTACAACAGCCCTCAGAGGAATTTATGGGCGAGGGTCGCGAGCCCACGCTCATGGAAGTGGGTGAATGGCACCACATAGCCATCGAGCGGCGACGGCGAATCCTCATTGCCGGGCAACAACCACTCCTTGGCTGAGGTCCATGCACGAAGAAGACTACAATGGATGAGGCCCTCCATGCGCTGGAAGGTGATGTCAGAACGGCACCACGAATCCATTGGAGGTGGGGGTGGATGGATGCGAGCTCAACGGCGGCGGAGATACGGAGGCAGGAAACCTAAGCGTTGGCAGTGGTGGTGTGGCTGCGGAGGTAAGGATGTAGGCGAACGTATGAAACACGGAGGGCTAACCCTTTGGTTTTATAGGGGCGATGGGTGCGAGGAAACCAACCACCTGGCTAGATCTCCGCGCCTGCCATGACCTATCACCACATCTCATGGCGGGGCGTGTGCACGCAACCTATGGCTGTCCCCTTAAAAAATGCGCTGGATGTTTTGCCTCCCCGAACGAGCCACGACCCATCATAGGTAAGAGGGATACTGAGCTGAAAATGCTCCTATGACCCATCTAGCCCAAGAGTTCGAAGGTTGGCCCACCAAGGGGTTTGACAACTGCTTTGGGCACCTTTAGAGTGAGGGGTGGAAAGGGATGGGCCCGCTAGCGGCTAGTACCTGGGTGCATGAGCACCGTGGGCATCCTGGCCCACGTTCAAGTCTCGGCCGGATACGATCCATGGTTTTTCCTCGAAGAAAGGCAGAGAGCGCTTAGGATTGGTCGAATGGACCCAAGAACTATATGGATTGACCACTAAGAATCTAGAGTCGGTCACCAGCTAACCCAAGCTGGAACCCCACAAACGGGATGCCGAGGCCCCACTTGAACTAGCCCATTAACAGCTCACCAAGCACCATGATTCGTCCATAGAGGAAAATCATGGCACGACTCACCCCCTCCATTTTTATCGGAAATAATGCTTGAGGGAAGACGATCACAAATATGAGCCGACCCTCGACTGGACCCTTGCTATGGGTGAGGGCTCGAGGAAAGTTGGACTCGCAAGGAGACCGAACACGCGGTCGTAGAATGACAGACCCCCATAGGGGTCAAAATCAAGAAAGGCCTTTTTTGACCCACCAAATCTCATGGCTATATCCCCAAGGGGCCGATCATGATGAAAGGGGATCGTTGTCCCTAGGATACACCGTGGGCGATAAAAGAAGGCCAAGGCCCTTAGAGTCCTTCCGTTCGAAAAAGCTTACGAAGGAGTATTCTACTCCTACGCGGGCTCGGGGGCTACTATCGGGGACAAATACTAGGGTACCTGAAGAGAAGGAGCTAATGGTCATCAATATTGATTCATCCAAGTAGTTAAGAGCGCGACTATAGCTCCAACGAACCGCTAGGTGCGCTTGCTCCGCCTCGCCCGACTTCTGGGTCAGGGGCCCTGTCTCGCTCGGCCTCTGGGTCGGGGGCTTCGCCTCGCCTGACCCCTAAGGCGCGGCTCCTAACGGAAGCCTATACCACCGCCAACCAATACGGGTCAGAAAAGTACAACCCAAGATCAAACTTCTTATATCGTGTAGGGAGTGGGCACATCTCAACATGACCCGTGCCCGCGACAAGTCACTCTAGGGAACTCACATCACCAACAGTGATGGATGTGTGGTCACTATGCTGCCTACTCCCTGTATGGCCGCTGACCAGCACACTAGTTCGCCACGTCGCTCACTGGGACGGAATGGGACATCACGACCCGCTGACAACGCCGGGGCATCGCATCAGCGGCGAACAGGGGCCTGGCATGGAGCCATCCCTGACACCATCTGTAGTGTCAGTGGGACCCGCATAAAGGAGAAGAAAGGCCCGGCGGTCCTGGAAGCCTTTCTCTCCTTGGCTCTTCTCCCTCTTTCTCTTCGTGTAACCTGCTCTTCCCCTTCGTCTATAAAAGGGAAAGCAGGATGCCCTAGGAGGGGGGACGATGGTTCACCACACTACATGGCTGTAGACATCAAAACACACGTCCTAACACGTCTTAGGAGCACACACATATCAGAGACTTGTGACATGTCCCTCTCTCGCTTGTTTGTAACCCATACGATAAACTTTTAGTGCTAGTAACACGAGCAGCAGCGATGAGTTGGACGTAGGGACTTTCTACCCGAACCAGTATAAACCTCGTGTCCTCTAAGCACATCATCCAAGCCAGACGCGCAATACTAGAAATTTACTAGTTGGTAACTCGAAACACCAATAATATAAAGACTGCTATTGGGCCTCACCTGGGCCTGTTGGGCCTCGGCCTTTTCGGAGGCGGGCCCTCCAAAAATGAATTTATGGAGGCGAGCATCTTAAACAACTGCCTCAAAAAACCCTATTTTTTGAGGCGGTTGTCTTAAGGTGCCTGCCTCCATAAATCTAATTTTGGAGGCGGGCATTTTTTTGACTGCCTCCGTAAATAAAAACAACTGCCTCCATTAATCGTCCAGCATTTTCCAATGCGGTTGCATTTTTTGATCGTCTCGATTAATAAAAGGGCACCATCTTGCAAAATCATTTGTGTAGTAGTGGGTGTTGACGGTAGTTAAATGATCAAATCTGTTGTCAACAAAGTCAACCTTTGACTTCTCTAAATTTGTCGATGGATCAATGAATAATTGTTTTCACTTACACATTTGTTTATGGATCATTTATCTAGAGCTCTCTAAATTTGCTCTGGCGTGATATTCATTTGAATCTTTTGCAACCCTTATCATTCTCTCTCTTGTCTATTCCTTAACCGTTTGTAACAATATTGACCCCATTCACTGGTCTGAAACTTGGCTGAAATTGACTAAAAACATTGTTCCGTCTGAATTGTTCTGAGAGAAAAACATTGTTCCGGCTGAAGAAAAAAAAGTCAAACAAACTGATATATGGGGTAAGCCAAACAGGGCCATTCTATGGATCTATTGCGAGTATACTATTAAGTTTGACACAAGTGAATTTTTATTTAATTGATATCTATCTATATATCTATCTATAGAGATCTTTAATCCTGGTGATCGTTCCCCTTGACCAATAGTGTCCTGTCGGTTTCACCTCACAGATCCCTGTTCATTCCACAGTTCCTTCTCCATGTCCGTCCGATCTCGGCTCCAGGCAACGGATGCCTGCCACGCACCCCTCTGCACCGCACGGGCCCTGCTCCCACCTCGGGCCCTCTATCCGTCCTCGCCCCACATGAACATCGCGCACCATGCCTGCTCTCATCTCGGTTCGTCAGCCGCCGCCGAACCGCACGGCTCTGCCTCCAGCCCGCCCCCATCGATGACCGTCGCCCGCCAGCGCCCTCGCCGGAGCTTGCGGCACGGCCACTCCGCCACGCCACTTCGACGCTGCCGGCCGCCTAATCGGCAGCGCGTGACCGCCTCCACCCGTCTCGCCCGCTCCACCCGCCTCGGCCGCGGCAGCGAGGCCCCGCAGCCCCGGTCCCTTCATCCTCATGCGCTCCTACAGCGGCACCGGCACGGCGCGCCCATGCAGCAACGCCGCCCGGCATCAGCTCATCTCGCTCGCCGCGCCACGGCCCCACAGCAGCAGCGTTCCCTCACATCGCTTCGCCGTCGCTCACTCCTGCATCCGCGGCTTCCACACGGTCAGTACACCAGCAGCGTTCCCCTTTTTCCATGTCTATTCTCATTTTCCTATGTTATGTGCAGGTGCCAATTTAGTGCATGTGCATTTGTACGAGCATACCAGCCTCCTAAAGGTTCATCATCTTTTAGTAAGTGTCCTATTTCGGTTACCACTGAAGCAATATTATTTCCAATGCTCTTACCAAAATCCAAGCAGTAACACCCTAGGGACCGCTAACAGATATTTATTTTAATTGCTTCCCACCAATCTGATGCCATGGATTGAGCTGGCCAATTGAACAAACCTGTAATCCTTATATAACTTCTCATTCAATGTTAAGAATCTATTAGTAAGTGTCCTATTTCCATTACCAGTGAGGCAATATTATTTCCAATGCTCTTACCAATATCCAAGCAGTAATACCCTACGAACCTCCAACAGATATTTATTTTAATTGCTTCCCACCAATCTGAACGTTCGCTCGGGCTAGTCAGAACGTTGCCACCGCGGCAATGCTCCTGTGTGACCTGCCCGAGCCGAACGACCCTCGTGGACGAGCAATCCACCAGAACCTCCAGGCACTGTTGGAGACCGTCGCCGTTCAACAAGCGGAGTGCTCTGTATCACGACACCGACTCGCGACCTCGCTCCTCGTCTGGGGAACAGGGATGCAGCAGATAGGGCACTACACCCTGTCATCGCCACAACCACCGATTGTGGCACAAGAAGCCACAACCACACCTCATCTTGACTTGACGACCACCCCAGGCTGACCGCCTATCTACGCGCGGCTCAGGCCAAACCAAGACACGCGTAGCGTCGACCGGAGTTCCAGCCCTGACAGCCTGGAGCGACGAACCTTTGTCCAACACCCCCAGCAAGTGCCTTTTCTGCCGCGCTTCAACAGGGGCCGTGACAAAGGTAAGGCCAAGCGCCAGGATCAAGATGAGGGCCCCTCCACATAGAGGGGAAAGAAGAACAGAAAGGATCGCCGTCGACCGACCAACTCTGCATTGGCCGCCGCAGCAGATTACATGGGCATTCAGCCCCAGCAAGACCCTCCAGGCCACTTTCACGAGCTCATGGAGAGCTCATGTACCAACCACAACTATCCCGTCAACCATCTCTACAAGGACTGCCAGCTCCTCAAGTGCCTGCTGAGGTAGGTCGGTAGGCCAAAGGAGGAAAAGGGCGAGGAGGCAGCGACCAAAGAAGGGGGCACAGCGGACAAGGATCCAGATGACTGGAGCACGAGGGGATCCGACCGGAAGCCTACCGACTGAAGGACAACGACGACGACGCTCTATCCGACAACCTTGGAACAACTATGTCTTTTACTCTTTTCCTAAGTTTCAGTCTTACCTTTACTTAGCGAACGCTCCTATAAGAGCACCCCGACCCGAACACTTTTCAGCTCGGGGCGCTCGGGGGCTCCACTAGGGGGCTCTACTACCCCTTTGTTGTTGTTTTTACCTTAAGTACTCTTTTGCTTTTGTATAAAGAAACTCCTTCCTACCTAAATAAAAGGGTAGTTCATTCCTTTGTTTTACATTACGTAACTTTGCTTTAGAACATTCCGACTGATCGCACCCCGCCTTTTCCTACGGCTACGACCGGTCGAGCCTCGCGGGCCACACCCCGGGCTCGTAAAGTTGCAGCCCACGGAACAAACAGGCAGGTACGAGAGAGAAAGAAATTGAAAACAAAATTATGCTAAGGGAGAACTAAGGAACGAAAGAGAACAAGCTTCCCCAAACAGAGCAACTCCATTACAAAAACAAAAAACCGATTGCAGTCATTATAACTGTTAAGCACACGAACATTTTATATGGGGGCTTCCCCCACAAACTTAAAACTATCTACTTCCACTAAACTACTATCATTTTTACATGCTACTGGACCAGCCCGGAGACATCCGACGATGGTGCAAGCGACGAAGGCGCGAGCTGCTCACTTCCCGACGGCACGGCATCTGGCTCGGCCAAGACCGGGGCGACATTCACCTCCGACCCAGGCTCCTCGCCATCCGAGAGCTCTGCAGCATCCTCTCCACGTGCGCTTTTGGCCAGGTCTTCATGACGGACATCCATTACCCACTCGACGGAGACTTGGTCTACCACCGATCGCGCGTACGGCAGCAAGCTCTCCCCAATGGACTGGATGTCCGCCATGCTCATGCCTTCGGCATATCCGCTACATATGGTGGCAAAGTCTAGGAGCGGATGGTGCGTCCCCACCACGGTCAGCACCCCGGACACTCTGTAGAACAGCCTAGATCAGATAAGATCTCGGACCTCCCCCAGGACCTCCGCCAGCTGGACAGCGGGTGCGCCGGTGCTCGACGCTGACCCAAAGATCTCCGAAACGACGTGCTGGGCAACATTGCGGATCTGGTCAAGATCCCCCTCAAGAGCATGACGCTCCTCACGGGACTTGGCCGGCTCCTCCGTACATCGGCCAAGCGTCGCCTTGGTCGTCTCCAGGTCCCGCTCCAGCACCTCCACTTTTCCGCCCAGCTCTATGAGAAGAGCAACGAGCTTAGAAACAGGCTGAGGGAAAAGCCAACACAACAAAAAACAAAAAGGGTACATACCGATGTGAGAAGCCTTGAGGGTGGAGAGATCCTCTGCTTGCCGAGCCACCTGCTCGCATAGCTGGGCCAACTGCTCACATAGCCGGGCACTCGCGTCCTCTGTCTCCATCACCCGACCCCGGAGCACGAGCACCTCTTGATCCGCCTCCGACCAGGCCCTCCGCTCCACCTCTAGGGCTTTCTCCACTGACTCTAGGGCGGCACGCTGCGAATCAAGGGCCGTCAAGGCCTCCTGAAGCGCCACCTCGGTGTTCGCTAAGGACGCCCACAACTCTGCCTCAGTCTCCGCTTGGCGGGCCCTTGCCGCCTCGAGCCCTTGCTCGGCCGTAGTCACCCGCTCCTCCACACGCTTCCCCTCCACCCGCGCCACGGCCGCCTCGGCCGCCCGGTCCTGGGACTCACGGCAAGCAGACTCTGCCCGACGCTCGAGCTCAGCCATCCGGGCGTACTTTGACCAGAGGAAGTGGGACTGGTGGGATGACATCTTCCTTATCTCCTATGAAAGGTAAGCACGCTAAAAACAATCGATAAGGGATTCAAAGGGTAAAGGACAAGTACTAGAAACTCACCTCCGCCGCGAGCTGTGTGTTGTTGTACCACCCCGGGTGTTTAAATACTAAAAACAGGACATGTCATCATATGCATTGCAAGGCATTGGTCATATTGCAAACTTTAATATGCATTCACTAAAACAAGTTTACATTTATGTTATGAGTATTGAATTGAATTGTTTGAATCAAGTTCAAAATTTGGTTTGGATTTGAATTTTTGAGAAAACCCTGATTTTTAGCATTTAAATTCTACCCTGAAAACTCATTTCAAAATCTAAGAACATTTTGGAGTTGAGCCTTAAAGCAAAATTGTAGATCTTGTTGAGTTGTACAAAGTTGGTTTTTGGAATTTTCCAAGTTGTTTAGTAAAATTTGAAGTAATTTGAAAAGGTGAAATTCCTTAAATGTCCCCTTTTTTAATTAAAATTTTCATTTCAAAATGTAGACCGAATTAGGGGATGTTATAAAAGCAAAGTTGTAGAACTTTTGATTTTGAACAACTTTTATTTTTGGAGATTTTTGAGTTGTTACACAAATTTGGGAGTAATTTGGCTTTGAAAGCGAATGGCAATTCTGTAATTACTATGAACAGTGTTCACCGCCTAAGCTACATGGCCGGCGATCTTCTTCGGCGTTCCAGGCGCGTTGTGGCTGTCTTTGGCGTCGTGCTGGCGCGGTGAAGGCTTCCACGTGGCTTCTCCTTACTTCTAAGCCGTGCTATTTAGCCTGAGCCATCGCCGTTCATCTCCTTTCTTCTTCCTCTACTTTTGCTGTCGCCACCGCCCAATTCCATTGAGCTTGCGCCGTCGTCTTAGTGCTTGCCAGTCATAGCTATAGCCCGGTATGGCTTCGCCTGCTCCTTGCGCATCCAACCGACCTGCTTTTGTAGCTTGATTTCATCAGGAAACTGCTGTGCGCGCTTTTCTTCCTCGCGGCCGGCAGCGTCGCCGTCGTGTTCGCCTCACCGTGGCCAGTGCTCCACGGTGCGTATCCGTCCTTGATTTGTAGCCCTTCTGCTTCACCATGTTACCATGGTCCTCTGTGACCTTTTGATTGAACCATTCCTCCATTGTAGTCACCAGGAGTCGAGCTTGCCATCGCCATCGTTGCTGTCACCGTCGTCTGACGCCACCCTTGCTGATCATCGTCTACAACACGTTCTAACATGCTTGTGGTGAGCTTCTGTTGCTTCTTGAGTAGTTTTAGAGAGCTCTAGCAAGCTCTAGTTGCTTGACACCGCGGTGCCGCCGTGTCCTACTCGGCCGAGCCACCATGGCCGGTGTAGTGCTCGGTTCTGGCCGCGTTTGGTCTCGGTTGTGCCACCAATCGTTGCGCCTTGTGGTGATTACCGTGGTGCCTTTGCCTTCGCCGTTGTTCTCACCGGCGGCGAGGAATCGCCGGTCTGTGCGCGTGTCGCCGGAGTCAAAGTCGGAGGTTGAAGATGACAGGCGGGACCCGATGTCAGTGACTCAGCGTTCAAATGGAATTTTTTCTATTTTCTGAAATGAATGAATAATGTATGCTTTTGTTATTTTTGTGTAGAATTATTTAGAGCTCCAAAAATTATGATAATTTTTGTGTGACCTCTCTGTGATGTATATTATTTAAGAAAAATATGAAATGTTCTTTTTCAGTACTTTTTGAATGTGATAAAAATTGCTCAATTAATTAATAAATGAGTTTCCATGATTTTTCTAGGCTTATTTATGTATCCAAAAATTATGAAAATTGTTTTGCCACTTAGTTATCATGTGATGAACATTTACAAAAATTTGAGGTCAATTGGAACAAGTTGATTTATTTCATAATTCTTAATTAATTAATTAATTCATAAAAGCAAATAGTAACCTTTAGTGATTTAGGTTTTGTTTGAATTTTTGATTGAGTGATGTCCTTGGGTCATTAGTTGATAATGATCCTTGGCAATTGAATTAGGTGTTATGAAAAGGTTTAGTTAGTTTGACTTATACCTGTACCATGTAGGAAAGTTGTATTCCAGTTGTTAACTTTTGCATCCATCATCGAGCATCATGTTTCGTATTCCGCATCATGTTAAACATGGCATTGTTACTACGTGTAGTGAACGAAGCTAAACACGTGGTAGTTAATCAAATTGCGGATGAGGTTAATCCATCTGTTGAGGTCGGATCGAATACTTGTGGAACGTCGTAGGAACCGGACTTTTCCGTCAACGAAGGCAAGCCCCGGATGCATACAACCCTACCTTATGTTTTACAAATTAATTTCGCTTTTGCTTTTCTATACTACATTAAGTGATCAAGAGTTAAGTAAAATCCTAATTGGTGCATTACCAACATTGTTTTTCCGTATCTACCTTGTTACCAGTTTTACGTCGTAAATGTCTAGTTATGCTTAGCCATGCTTAGACAGATCAAAGTCGGGTGATTACCTGTCACCTGCAGGTTTTAAATGGTTCTTTGGTTACTTATGTTATCATGTGATATGAGCATGTGGAGTAATAAATCTAGACCGGGCGGATTCGGTATATGAGATACACAAGACATGGAGGTCTTGTGAGCTGGTTCTTTCCACCTGTGTCGGTTAAGGTCCGTACCGTTGTTGAACTATGTGCGGTGAGACTTTGTAGTACTAACCACATACTCTAGTAAGCCTTAACTGGGTGATTCTAGTACGAGAATGGCTACTCGCGCACTAGGAGTGGAGAGATGGCGAGAATAGCATGTACCCACGTGGCAATGGGCTGGATTGGTGGAGTACTGTATTCTCGGGTGGCGCGGACCCATTCTTATTTAGAGGATCTGAGGGTAGGTTGGTATATGTAGGTCATGGACCTGCATATGTCGTGTGGTCTGGAATTCCTAGCTGGGTTTATAATCGGTTTGAATCGTCGTTGCTCCTCGGTTATGGAGACTCACTTCTCTGTTCATCATCGTAGATAATAACTGAAACTTGAAGTGGTTTGAGAAAGTGTTGTGTATGAAGTTTCATGATCTCAATACGGATTGTGTCATCTTTGTATATGAATTTATGAAGTTTCAAATGTCAAAATAAAGAATTTTGTTAAAGAGCTTTTACGCAAAAGAACTTTGGTTATTGTTAAAACCATACCTTGAATCCCTGAGCCTGCATTCCTGAGTTTATCAGTTCTTATTTCGGTTAAGACTTGTTGAGTACTTTTGTACTCAGGGTTCGTTGACCCTTGTTGCAGGTGAGCCTCGTGAGCAGATCTATTTTGGATCGTGCTGCATGACTATTGTTCAATCTAACGATGAGAAGTAAATGTGTCGCCCTTGGGCAGGGCAGTTTTATTGTGTGTTTCGTATTATGTTATAATGCCACTCCACTACTAAGTTTTGTATTAATTATCGAACTTAGTTTGTAAGGTTGAAACCACTGGTTTGTAAAATAAGTTATCATAAGACTTCCGTTGTTTTTACTCTGATGTATAAATTTGAATAAATGTTCCAATGACTCTGTAATGTGATCCTGCTCGGAAATCATGGATGATTCGGGGTATCCCGAGGACACCCGACAGACTTCTTAAGTTACCAGGAACATATGCATAGTTGTCAAAGGCCGTCGGACAGTGACAAGTGCATGTGGGCCCTATAATTTAGAAGGTTCTACCATAGAATGGTATCAGAGCGGGAGCGTTACAAAGTCTTTGTCGTATTGGTTTACAAAAATTTCAAAACAATTTGGGATGACTAAACTTAACTTGTTAATTTAGTCCAAATTGCTTCTGAATTATCTTATCTCTTTCTCACCATTCCTTATTTGATTAAAAAGGTTTTGTGTGGTGGAGTAGTAATCTTATTATGCCCTATATAAAAACAAATGTTGTTTATGTGCTTTATAAGCTTTGATGATTTTGTTCGTAAGAACGATTCATGCATCATGATTAATTCACTCGTTACTTCCCCTCTGAGTCTGGAGTTGAGTAGTGAGTCTAGTTTGAGTAATGTAATCCATCCTAGCTACTCTTTAGACTTTGATCAAATGGTCTTAATTGGATTAATCTTGCTTCCTATAGTATGGCTCGCACCAAGGTAACGCCCCGTAAGTCCACTAGACCTAAAGGAGTTCCTCGTCACCAACTTGCCCCTAGGAATGACGGTGCTAGCAGTAGCAGCTCTAGGCCTGATCCCTAGGTAGAGATACAGAGGCTTTCGGCTGAGTTAGCATAGGCTATGAGAGACAGAACTTTGGATGCTATCCAGGTAGGAGAACTACAGGATCAATTGATGCGTCTCACCACCGTGCATAGGAACTGTGAGAGTATGTTAGTTCGTATGGTGGATGGGAGAAATGAAGCCTAGCATAGAGAAAATGTAGCTAGAGCTAGAACTCATGAGCTAGAATTCTATGTAGAAGATTTAGAAGAACATAATACTTATCTGCATGAGGAAGTTCATAGGCTAAGCAATCTCCTAGATCCAAATCATGAACCCCAAGCTGATGCCATGGACCCTGGTGTCATCCTTGCCGATGGTAGTGAATCGGAAGAAGAAGAAGAAGATCCTGAAGAATTAGTAATGATCAATTAAAGTGATGATGAAGGTGTGTTATGGTTCAAGGATCGTCTGGTGGTACCAAAGGTTCCTGAGTTGCGGCAGTCAATTCTAGAGGAGGCACATGCTACTAGGTTATCTATCCATCCGGGAAGTAACAAGATGTACCATGACTTGAAACAAAGATTTTGGTGGACTAAGATGAAAATAGAGATTGCTAGATACATAGCAAAGTGTGATACTTGTCAAAAGGTGAAAGCTATACATTTGAGGTCTGCTGGTAAATTACAACCATTACCTGTTCCATCTTGGAAGTGGGAGGACATAAGTATGGACTTTATTGTTGGTCTACCCAAGACATCAAAGGGATTTGACTCAATATGGGTTATTGTAGATCGACTAACCAAGTCAGCACATTTTCTTCCAGTTCAGAATACATATCCCACTATACGGTATGCCAAGATGTATTTAGAGCGAATTATGAGTCTCCATGGAGTACCCAAGACTATTATGTCCGATAGGGGTACATAGTTTGTCTCCAACTTTTTGAAATAGTTGCATTCTTCATTGGGTACCAAACTACTGTATAGTACAGCTTATCATCCGTAGACTGATGGACAAACTAAAAGAGTCAATCAAGTGCTTAAAGATATGTTAAGGTGTTGTGTCCTTAACTATTCCAATAAGTGGGACGAATGCTTACCTTTGGCCGAGTTCTCATACAACAATAGTTATCAGGAAAGCATTAGAATGGCTCCATTTGAAGCACTCTATGGTCGTAGATGCAGAACATCGGTGAGTTGGTCTAAGCCTGGAGAAAGAAGATTCTTTGGGGTTGACCTTGTGAAAGAAACAGAAGACAAGGTTAAGCAAATACAAAGTAATTTGAAGATAGCTCAATCCCGACAAAAGAGTTATGCGGATAGACGACGTAGACCATTGGTGTTTAACAAAGGAGATTTTGTATATCTGAAAGTATCACCAATGAAGGGAGTTACCCATTTTGGTGTTAAAGGCAAGTTGGCACCTCGATATATTGGACCATTTCAAATTTTGGAGAGGTATGGAAAAGTGGCATATCGCTTGAAATTACCAGAACATCTCGCAGCTGTGCATGATGTGTTCCATGTTTCTCAATTGAAGAAGTGTCTCCGAGTGCTCGAGCAGAATGTTGAGGTTGAAGGAGTGGAACTTGAACCAGATTTGACTTATTCTGAATATCCTATCCGAGTTTTGGATTAGAAAGATCGTGTTACTCGAAGAAGGACAATCAAGTTCTACAAGATACAATGGAATCAACATTTAGAAGAAGAAGCTACTTGGGAATCCGAAGATTACTTGCTAGAAAAATTTCCAGAGTTTCTTGCATCAATATAGAGTAATGTTAGCTAAGCTCGGTTGTTACAAGTTGTGTTTTGTAAAGGGACCTCAGCTGTTTTATGGACAGATTTTGTATGTGTTCTCGTGACACATTTCCTTTTCCATTACTACCCTATGGCTTTGAATCTCGGGGCGAGATTTCTTTTAGGGGGAAGGATTGTAACACCCCGGGTGTTTAAATACTAAAAACAGGACATGTCATCATATGCATTGCAAGGCATTGGTCATATTGCAAACTTTAATATGCATTCACTAAAACAAGTTTACATTTATGTTATGAGTGTTGAATTGAATTGTTTGAATCAAGTTCAAATTTTGGTTTGGATTTGAATTTTCGAGAAAACCATTATTTTCAGCATTTAAATTCTACCCTGAAAACTCATTTCAAAATCTAAGCACATTTTGGGGTTGAGCCTTAAAGCAAAATTGTAGATCTTGTTGAGTTGTACAAAGTTGGTTTTTGGAATTTTCCAAGTTGTTTAGTAAAATTTGAAGTAATTTGAAAAGGCGAAATTCCTTAAATGTCCCCTTTTTTAATTCAAATTTTCATTTCAAAATGTAGAACGAATTAGGGGATGGTTATAAAAGCAAAGTTGTAGAACTTTTGATTTTGAACAACTTTTATTTTTGGAGATTTTCGAGTTGTTACACAAATTTGGGAGTAATTTGGCTTTGAAAGCGAATGGCAATTCTGTAATTACTGTGAACAGTGTTCACCGCCTAAGCTACATGGCCGGCGATCTTCTTCGGCGTTCCAAGCGTGTCGTGGCCGTCTTTGGCGTCGCACTGGTGTGGTGAAGGCTTCCGCGTGGCTTCTCCTTGCTTCTAAGCCGCGCTATTTAGCCTGAGCCATCGCCGTTCATCTCCTTTCTTCTTCCTCTGCTTTTGCCGTCGCCACCGCCCAATTCCGTTGAGCTTGCGCCGTCGTCTTAGTGCTTGCCAGTCACAGCTATAGCCTGTCATGGCTCCGCCTGCTCCTTGCACATCCAACCGACCTGCTTTTGTAGCTTGATTTCACCGGGAAACTGATGTGCGCGCTCTTCTTCCTCGCGACCAGCAGCGTCGCCGTCGTGTTCGCCTCACTGTGGCCAGTGCTCCACGGTGCGTATCCGTCCTTGATTTGTAGCCCTTCTGCTTCACCGTGTTACTGTGGTCCTCTGTGACCTTTTGATTGAACCATTCCTCCATTGTAGTCACCAGGAGTCGAGCTTGCCATCGCCGTCGTTGCTGTCACCGTCGTCTGACGCCACCCTTGCTGATCATCGTCTACAACACGTTCTAACACGCTTGTGGTGAGCTTCTGTTGCTTCTCGAGTAGTTTTAGAGAGCTCTAGCAAGCTCTAGTTGCTTGACACCGCGGTGCCACCGTGTCCTGCTTGGCCGAGCCGCCGTGGCCGGTGTAGTGCTCGGTTCTGGCCGCGTTTGGTCTCGGTTGTGCCACCAATCGTTACGCCTTGTTGTGGTGATTACCGTGGTGCCTTTGCCTTCGCCGTTGTTCTCACCGGCGGCGAGGAATCGCCGGTCAGCGCGCGTGTTGCTGGAGTCAAAGTCGGAGGTTGAAGATGACAGGCGGGACCCGATGTTAGTGACTCAGCGTTCAAATGGAATTTTTTCTATTTTCTGAAATGAATGAATAATGTATGTTTTTGTTATTTTTGTGTAGAATTATTTAGAGCTCCAAAAATTATGATAATTTTTGTGTGACCTCTCTGTGATGTATATTATTTAAGAAAAATATGAAATGTTCTTTTTCAGTACTTTTTGAATGTGATAAAAATTGCTCAATTAATTAATAAATGAGTTTCCATGATTTTTCTAGGCTTATTTATGTATCCAAAAATTATGAAAATTGTTTTGCCACTTAGTTATCATGTGATGAACATTTACAAAAATTTGAGGTCAATTGGAACAAGTTGATTTATTTCATAATTCTTAATTAATTAATTAATTCATAAAAGCAAATAGTAACCTTTAGTGATTTAGGTTTTGTTTGAATTTTTGATTGAGTGATGTCCTTGGGTCATTAGTTGATAATGATCCTTGGCAATTGAATTAGGTGTTATGAAAAGGTTTAGTTAGTTTGACTTATACCTGTACCATGTAGGAAAGTTGTATTCCAGTTGTTAACTTTTGCATCCATCATCGAGCATCATGTTTCGTATTCCGCATCATGTTAAACATGGCATTGTTACTACGTGTAGTGAACGAAGCTAAACACGTGGTAGTTAATCAAATTGCGGATGAGGTTAATCCATCTGTTGAGGTCGGATCGAATACTTGTGGAACGTCGTAGGAACCGGACTTTTCCGTCAACGAAGGCAAGCCCCGGATGCATACAACCCTACCTTGTGTTTTACAAATTAATTTCGCTTTTGCTTTTCTATACTACATTAAGTGATCAAGAGTTAAGTAAAATCCTAATTGGTGCATTACCAACATTGTTTTTCCGTATCTACCTTGTTACCAGTTTTACGTCGTAAATGTCTAGTTATGCTTAGCCATGCTTAGACAGATCAAAGTCGGGTGATTACCTGTCACCTGCAGGTTTTAAATGGTTCTTTGGTTACTTATGTTATCATGTGATATGAGCATGTGGAGTAATAAATCTAGACCGGGCGGATTCGGTATATGAGATACACAAGACATGGAGGTCTTGTGAGCTGGTTCTTTCCACCTGTGTCGGTTAAGGTCCGTACCGTTGTTGAACTATGTGCGGTGAGACTTTGTAGTACTAACCACATACTCTAGTAAGCCTTAACTGGGTGATTCTAGTACGAGAATGGCTACTCGCGCACTAGGAGTGGAGAGATGGCGAGAATAGCGTGTACCCACATGGCAATGGGCTGGATTGGTAGAGTACTGTATTCTCGGGTGGCGTGGACCCATTCTTGTTTAGAGGATCCGAGGGTAGGTTGGTATATGTAGGTCATGGACCTGCATATGTCGTGTGGTCTGGAATTCCCAACTGGGTTTATAATCGGTTTGAATCGTCGTTGCTCCTCGGTTATGGAGACTCACTTCTCTGTTCATCATCGTAGATAATAACTGAAACTTGAAGTGGTTTGAGAAAGTGTTGTGTACGAAGTTTCATGATCTCAATACGGATCATGTCATCTTTGTATATGAATTTATGAAGTTTCAAATGTCAAAATAATAAATTTTGTTAAAGAGCTTTTACGCAAAAGAACTTTGGTTATTGTTAAAACCATACCTTGAATCCCTGAGCCTGTATTCCTGAGTTTATCAGTTCTTATTTCGGTTAAGACTTGTTGAGTACTTTTGTACTCAGGGTTCGTTGACCCTTGTTGCAGGTGAGCCTCGTGAGCAGATCTGTTTTGGATCGTGCTGCATGACTATTGTTCGATCTGACGATGAGAAGTAAATGTGTGGCCCTTGGGCAGGGTAGTTTTATTGTGTGTTTCGTATTATGTTATAATACCACTCCACTACTAAGTTTTGTATTAATTATTGAACTTAGTTTGTAAGGTTGAAACCACTGGTTTGTAAAATAAGTTATCGTAAGACTTCCGCTGTTTTTACTCTATTGTATAAATTTGAATAAATGTTGTAATACTGCAATAACTCTGTAATGTGATCCTGCTCGAAAATCGTGGATGATTCGGGGTTCCCCGAGGACACCCGACAGACTTCTTAAGTTACCAGGAACATATGCATAGTTGTCAAAGGTCGTCGGATATTGACAAGTGCATGTGGGCCCTATAATTTAGGAGGTTCTGCCATAGTTGCCCTCAACCAACTGCTGGGCAAACAGAGCCTGCTTCCAGGCGCTTTCAAGCTGCGCGGTCAGCTTGGTGAGTTCTGATACCACGACATGCCCTTGCCCCCCAAAGATGTACCAAAGCTGATGCTCCCGGGAGTCCCAAAGGATGAACCACGTGCTCACTGGGTGCTTAGGGTAGGGCCACTCTAGGTCACCCTCTGGCATCACGCCGGAGGGCCTAGCCTCCAACCGTGCCACCGCCAGGTCCCGTGGTGACACCACTAGCCCGCTAGAGGTCCCAGCCACCAACTAGACCACCGCCAGGCACCGCGATGGCACCTCCGTCATGACATCACCAGCGGGTTGCCGCAACGGCACCGACGGCTCCGCCGGGACATCCGTCTCGTCATCAGACATGATCTCCACCACCTCGTTGACCTAGGCTACCGTCGGGCGTCTCGACCCCGGCCCGGCCACGTCTTCCCCTAGCGCCTTCGGCTCCGATGGCAAAGGCGAGTCACGTGACCCTCTACCTGGCAAGACAGGAAGCTCGGTATCCCTTGCCTCCGCCGTGAGAGTCACCTCCAATGCCACCGTTGCCATCAGCACCGGGATCGCCGCTAACACTGCTTCCTCCTCAACAGCCGAACCAGAGGGCACCATCCTCGGAACAGAAGATCTTGCCGCCGCGACACGCTGCAGAACGGGCTTCCATGTCTCCTGCACGGTAGTCGGGGCAATACTCATCCCCGGCATCCCCAAGCCACTGACGGAAGGTATGGGTCAATCACACTCCAACAAAAATCTCAACCAGCAAAAAACCAAAAGAAAATGGAGAAAGACATACCGGGTGGCGAGCGGCACAACTCTGAAGGCCGACCCCGACCTCGACGCGCCTATGCGTCGAGGACCACTCCTGGACCATGACCCGCGCTCCTTTACTTCGGCAGGGGGCAAAGTTGTCCCTACCGGCTCTTGCCCGACCTATGGGTCATCTCGACCCCTAGCTCGGGAATCCTCAACCAGAGCAATAGGCGCAGTATCCTTTGACTGTGACTCACACGGCACACGTGCCCCGGTCTGCCCCTCAGATCGCTCGGCATGCTCGACTACGCCCACAGCCGGTAGGTCCTCCCCCTGCCGCGAGCCATGCGTCGGCACCGGTCCGAGCGACACGCGGGTGTCAGTCCGCCCCTTAGCAGACCGCTCGCCTTACTCCACCATGTCCACAACAGGTGGGGGTGGGGCCGGCGACGCTGTCAAGAGGCACAGTGACCTCGTCCGCTTCAACGCCCGCTCACCGACGATGTCTGCGCCCACTGCGCGCTTCCTTGATGAGGGATCCGCTGCACGACGCATGACCACCAGCTCGTCACCAGCGGACGACGTCGCAATATCACGACGCTCCGCCGAGGTCGCAATGACCCCCCCCCCCCCCCGCTCTCCTCCTCGTCGAAGAAGACCATATCATCCAAATCCATAGGATCGTCTGACGCGAGTTCCAACTCGACGTCGCTCCTACGTTCCCCGGCCCTCATGCGCCAGACGATCTCCTGCTCCTTCTCCTGCTTCTGCAGGATCTCCTTATTTGTTTTCTTCTTCCGAGCCTCGGCTACCTTCTTCTGAGCAGTCTGCTGAGCCACGCCCTCTGGACCCTTAGGAAGGTGCGGTCGGGACTTATACCTCCCAAGCCCCTACGGAACAAATGAACCAGATCAAAGGAATAGGAAAGAGCAAAGAAGAAGCTCAAACAAAAACAAGGGAATGCACCAATGTGGACGCGATCAAGGCATTGAGCGGTATGGGTTTTCCCGCAACCATCTCCCTGAGCCTCAGCTGCAACACCCGGCCAACGCGACTCCAGACCTCGTCATCTGGCAACTCCTCCGGTGACGCACGGTTTGGGTCTGACTGGCCACCGTACTCCCACATTGGCTGCGTCCTCTCCACCAATGGTGCAATCCGGCGGCGGTAGAGGGTGTAGAACACCCGCACTCCGTCAAGGCCGTGCCTCACGAGCTTTCGAAGCTCCTCTTCGATGGCCTCCACCTTGTGCCTCCCTTTATGGCCGCAACCCCATGACCAGCTTTCCCGCTCCTCTAGCCTCCTACTGGTAAATGCCAGGAACGGCGCTGCCTCCGGGTTCCTGATGTAGAACCACTCCTCATGCCACCCCCGGTTGGAACTGCAGGGGGTGTACGTGGGGTACGAACCTCCTATGCTTGACTTCCTCTGAAGGGCGAAACCCCCCACCGGCGTGGCCTCAACCGAGCTCCCCACCGTCAAGGTCCTCCCAGAGAAGAATCATTGAAAGAGATCTGCGTGCGGCTCCATCCCGAGGAAAGCCTCATAGGCGGTAACGAAACTAGCTATATGTAGCACCCCCGTTGGATTGAGATGTTGTAGCTCCAAATCCCACTCATTAAGGAGCCCGCGTAGGAACCAGTGCGTGGGGTATCCTAGCCCATGCTCATGAAAGGTAAGGAAGGATACTACCTCGCTAGGACGAGGTCGTGGGAACTCCTCTTCCCTAGGGACCCTCCAGTGCGCCACCTCCTACGGTGGCAGAAAACCCTTCTTGACGAAAGACTCCAGCACCGACTTCCTCACGGTGGACGACCTCCAGTCCGACATCTTGCTCCGGCTTGCAAAAAGGATCAGTGAGTTCTCCTCTTCTCCCTCGCTCTCTCCCCCTTCCTTTCCTAGAAACCTCTGCAGCTCTGAGGAACACTCTCGACAAGGAGGAAAAAGAAAGGTGGCGGCGGCAGACGACGAACAGGCAAAAGAACGAGGCGAACACCCTCTCTCTTCTCCTACTTAAAGGAAGGGGAGCAGCGGTTAGGAAAGGACGTGCCAATCGGGAAGGCGAAGCGATGGGGCGAGAAACTCTCTCTCTCTCTCTCTCTCTTTCCATTTAATGTAGATGGGATGCCCCCTGATCAACGAGATGTGCCCAGCACGGTGAAATGGCTCCTAATCAGACGGGACACGACCGGGACATGGCCCACCACTACCGCACGACCAGCCACTACCACACGTCGGGCATGAAAACCGAAGCATCACCACACGCGGATGGCTCCCCATCTCCACAGGCTAGATCTGGAGAGATCCAATAGCGAAATCTCCGTCGGGAGAAATCAACCGGCCTCCTGAGTTGATCGACTCACTCTGGATAAGCACCTGAGATACAGGTAGGAAGCGAAGGGGCGCCCGATGCGAGCCATGCCGACTCTGTCTCGAATGACGAGCATGGGTCCTGGTCGGACATTTCTGACTGAAGCTCTCCGATCCCCGTCTCTTAGGACATCAAGGTGAGCATGTGTTCTTTAAAAAAACAAAATTGTTCACACAGGGGCTAACCCACGATTGACAAGCGCAGGTCCTGGACGGACGTTTCCGACTGGAGCCCTTCAAACCCTGTCTCTCCAGTCTTCAAGGTAAAACACTATCAAAGCCCCTCTATTTCATTACAAATCATTCATACATCCATACACGCATTCATCTCATACGCCTGAACCCCCCGGACGGTTAGGGCATGAACCGCCCGGGGGCTCAGGAACTAAGCATCGCACGTGCAGCGAAATGCACCAAAATGCTCCGTGTTGTGCCACGAAGCGGCGGCTTGCCTCATTCGACATGAGCAACCAAACAGAGCCTGGGGAGAAAACCGTAGATGAGCACCGTGCGGCCTTCGCCTGGTCTAGCAAACTGGGTCATCTCAACCTTCTCGTTCGATCCCGAACCTCTCGCCAAGCCCATAGAATCTCCATCGAGGGGAGGCCATCAGGCCACTCGGGTCGGTCTATGGAACAACCTAGGCTGTAGGTAAAGGAGTAGTAGAATGCCATAAGAGGGCTATGCCAACCCCGTCACGAACGACAGACCCGGATTCCACTCGATCACACCCGTTAGCGAGCTCACTGAGCTAGTCTTCGAGCCCGAGCGATCAGGACAAGCGACGAAACTCAGCCCCTCCGGTTGTGAGGAACCGGATGGGGTAGCGCAAAACAACTCACATCGGCCCCCATGAAGGCCCGACAAGGCTCGGGGGCTTAAATGCCATGGGACCGTGACTCCGAACTCGCGTCGACGGGATAGGCGACATTCGGCTATGGCTCTTGGGACCGTGACTCCTAAACTTGCGTCGATGGGATAGACAACATCCGGCTATGGCTCTTGGGACTGTGACTCCTAAACTCGTGTTGACGGGATAGGCGACATCCGGCTATGGCTCTTGGGACCGTGACTCCTAAACTCGCGTCGACCGGATCGGCGACATCCGGCTACGGCTCCTGGGACCGTGACTCCTAAACTCGTGTAACGGCTTCCTGAATTAACTAAAACTAACTCTCTCGATCCACGGCGACCACCGACGCCTAGGACTACTTGCGACTCCACCTTACCCGATCCCATGGCGCGCACTGACGCCAAAGATCAAACTCTGTTGCATCCAAAACTAAGCTATTTCTGTTCGTGGCGCGCACCAACACCGGGGCTTGTTTCAAAACTAAAAACTTCCTCACCCGATCCCCGACGCGCACTGACGCCGGGGATCAATAAGTTTTGTCTCAATCCAATTCCCGCGCTTAAAAACACCTCGGCTACACAACGACGCCATGGTTAAACAAAATTACGTCTTAAAACTCAAAAAACACACGCACCCACAGACACCACACAAAGAACCCCCCAGCCAGTTCCGCCCGAACCACCCGGGGGCTACACCCGCAGGTGCGCTCGCGCGCACCCACCAGCAAACAAAAAAATCCCCTGGACGATTCGGCTCGAATCGCCTGGGGGCTCGGGGGCTCCTGTCGGGTTCATAAACCCGGGGTCCCTCGAGGACCGGCTTCCACGCCCGGGCTCAGCCCAGGAGAGCAACATATAATTCATGGGCCAGCCCAAAAATCTAAAACACAGCAGGCCAGAAGGGTAGTCCGGTCGCCGACCGGAGGGACTACCCTTAAGAAGCAAGTGTCCGTTCGTCAACTTCTTCGACCCACCTCTCCGACCAGAGCACTTGTTTCAGGCACTAGCCATCTCAAGCAGTCTCTCCAATCGAAAGGCCTGGCCCAAAACGCTGCTTCCGACTCCGACCCCGCGACCGGGGCTCATGGGAACCCTGCTCACCGCTCTTCTCCGGCCGATGCACTGAGAGCCGACTGGGGCCATCCGACCGGGGACACCCCGCTCGGAAGGAACCAGAAGATGTGCGGAGAAAGACAAGGCATGGCTCATAAGTCAAAACCACTGTACCAGGGACCATACCCTGCACGAAACAGTGCTCTGCAGCCACCCTGACACAAAGTATTGTAGGGGCCACTAGAAACTCCCATATGGTAAGCCCCCCGCGTGTCTCTGGACATCGATCGCGGTATGAGCTCCAGAATTTGCCATACCGGGTGAACATAGCGCGGCTCCTCACATGCCACTAGGCATCCAGAAGTATTTTGCAGGTACCGGCGTCATCCTTCCTGAAGAAGATAGCTCGACCTCCTGTGCACATCTGACATCCTATAGCGACATCGACAGTATTGGGGGCGCCAACCATTATCCAGTTTTCATCACCGTAGGCAGCAAGGCTTAGAAACATCCGTACTCTCTCCCCCTCACCTGTAAAGCTATCACCTTCATCTATAAAAGGGGATGCGCTCCCTCCAACAAGAGGAGATCAACTTCTTCAAGCTCAGACTCACTGGATCGACATCAACGCTCCCAACCGCAGGACCATCAAGTTCCGACCGCAACCCTTTCTGTCGGAGCCAACCGAACCTCTTGTACACCCTCTCCTTTCTCCTTCTCGTTTGTAACCCCACTACAAACTTCGAGCACCTGGTCTCAGGAATAAAGTCACCGACCGACCCCGACCGGACATAGGGCACGTTGCCTGAACCAGTATAAATCCTGTGTCATTGAGTGCTAGGCCACCTTCGATTACAACGTACAGTAAAACTATAAATATTTACTAGTTGGTCACTTTCTGTACCGACACTTGGTATGTATGTGTGTGGATATAAACAATAGGATTATCTTCCTGCAGCGGAGATCAGCACCTGGTGACCTCATTTTTTCTGTTTTCAGATTTCATCAGCTCCAGTTCGATTTATTTTCAGATTCTTTGAGTTGCAGAATTCAACAGGAAATTGATAGTGTGCTGCAAGTGAGCCATCCTGCCCACAATGTAATCCTTGCAGATATTATTCTATTACTGTATATACCCAGCAAAAGGTACCTAAGATTCCCCTATAGTTCTAGGATTCTCATCTTTCCCCAAATTTTTCGATTTTCTATTATTTTCCCAAATATTGCAGCAATACCACTCTCAATAATGCACTTATTTAACCATATTTGTATGCAAGATTCTTCATCTTTTATAAACGATGTTTCCATTCTCCATCTGTAGAGACCTATAATCCCAGCACATTTATGCAGATCAATACATGACTGACAACTTATTGGCCGGCACCGCGCTACCCTGAAGCTCAGGCCTGGCCGCTCTTCTCCACAGAATCACCTATCTTCATAGGTGCTGCTCACAAGGTACCTCCAATTTTGTACTCCCTCTTCAAAGGTTTGCGCAAGGAAACAAATGAATCTCAGTTTACAGATAATTATGGCTCCTCATGTTTTGATCGGTTAGGTTATTTCCCTCTTGCCGGTACAATGCAAACTGTTTCAACTACGGAGCCCCTAACACGAGTATGAAACAAAATCATGATCAGAATATTTTCTACAGCGAAATTTTCGATGAATTATCTAGCCAATGTTCTCATCATAGGCAAGTACTCCAATTGCACAGTTTATCTTAAAAACATCTACCTACAATTATTTATTCCCTGACACAACTCTTGCTACTTCAGGTTTAATCTAAGGGCAGCATAGGCTATACGGTCTTTTCAGATAATTGCATTGCTCTGCCAACACTCTCACGGTGCAACTGGTCAGCACAACACGCCAAAGAAGCGGTTGGTTGAGCCAGCCCGGGTTCGAGTCACGGCACCATCTTCTTAAGATGAAAATCAGGGGGACGTCTCTCCCCTTGGCCGAGTCTTTTTTTAGATAATTGCATTGCTCTATAGTCCATGGGTACAACATGACTCCTTTTTTAGAAGGTAATAATTTTTGGGCCCACGGTTTCTTCGTAATACTAATAACCTCATTTGTTCCTTAATGCGACTTTTTTCTATTTTAGGTCTAATTGGTACACACCGTCATCGTAGTAAGGGCTACACAAGTTTTATGCCTTTTATATACAATTCTGTTGACTCCAAGATCCATAACACCACCCTTTTGTTATTAGCTAATAATAATCCACAGCAATGTAGGCGACAAGGCGTGGTCGAGGGCCTGGGCGTCGGGGTCGCCACGACCTCAGCGTGTATGGCGTCCGCCTCATAGGATTAGGCGTCGCCTAGGCGCGAATGGCATCGGGCGGACGCCTGCCACCGCGCCGCGGATGCCGGATGCCGGTCGTAGGGGAAGGGCGCCAAAAGGAGCGCGGCCCTACAGGGAATCGACTGCACGCCCGCGGGAAAAGTAAGAGGCGCAGGAAATCGACCGCTCGTGCGCCCAGGTAGCCTCTTCGCGTGGGAAATCGACCGCATGAGTCATTGACCGCGAGTGCGGGCGAGGGGAGAGGAAGAGAGAAGGCGGCGGACGGACCTCGACCTCCGCTGGGCTGCTACTCTGCTCATATCCACCGGCCGGCCGCCCCTACCGTGGAGCTAGCCTGCATCTTCCTCCGTCGGCCCACCTGTTGCCTGCGCCTCCATCGGGTCCCCTTCCGCCTGGTATGCCCCCCGCCTCCACTCTGCTATTCCGCCTGGTATGCCCCCCGCCTCCACTATGCTTTTCCAAATCTCGTACGACGGGTACTTGGTGAACGCGAAGCCGGCGGCCTCGTCCCACGGCGCCTTGCTAAAGTCTAGCTGCTGCATCTCCGGCACCGTCGACGATTCGGGGGAGGCGGACGGCGATGGGGATGGGCACGAGGACTCAGCTGCGGACTCGAGGCAGGACGAGGACGCGTCGTCAGAGGACGGTGAAGAGGAGCAGTTGTTGGTGGGGGTGGACGACGACGTGGCAGCTGCAGCGGCGGAGGCGGGCTTCTTGGCGCCCTTCTTGTTGGACGTGGCAATGTTTTGGCAGAGTGTCTGGAGCTTGGCGTCAATGGAGGCGTGGAGCGGCCGCGGGAGGCAGCATTCTCGGGGAAGTTGAGGCGCGCGGTTCCGAAGGTGCCGAGCCAGAGGCGGGTGCGGTTCCGCGGGAGGCGGATCTCTGCCACCCACTTGCCCCAGTGCTGCTGCCGCACGCCACCCACTCTTCTGTCTGCTCTGCTTGTACTGCTGCTCTAAAGTCGGAATATTGTATACTCTCTGCTTTGCCTCCTCGTGCTCTGCTCTGAATCTAGATATTGTATACTCTCTGCTATGCTATGCTATGCTCTGCTCTGTCTGCTCTGAATATGGCGTGTGCTCTGCTTTCCCAAACATAAGGCTCTTGTTTTCTTTTATGTAGCATCCAACAACATGGCAAGCTCAAGTGAAGCACCTGATTATGATCCCAAGACTGATCCAGCAAGGAAAGCAAAGTCCAATGATCCAGGCTGGAAATATGCCTACTGGAAGGCCCCTGCTAGGAGAGACTGGGTGACATGTATCCTGTGTGGAAATGAGGCTTCAGGAGGCATAAAGAGGTTCAAGCAACATTTGGCTGGTGGATATGGAGATATTGTCCTTTGTCCAAAAGTTCAGGAAAGAGATGGAAGCTTACTTGCAAAAGAAGAGAAGAAGGCCTTTGTTCTTGGATGGTATTGAGGAAGAAGATGGGAAGATGAAGTTGTGGAGGTGGCAGCAGCAGATGTACAAGCAGGAGCAGATGGGGGTGCAACACCAAAACCGGCTGCAAAACCAAGTTCTGGGACAGCCGCCAAGAGAAGGCATGCTACCTATCAATTCAAGGCTTCAAGACCTAGCAATGGCAATTCAACACCAAAGACACCAAAGACAACAAAGTCTGTTATTGCTATGCTTAGAAGAACACATGAATAGATAGTAGATCAAAGGCGTGCAAAGGACTTTCAACCCACCATTGAGTCCAGCACAAAGACTAAGGAGGAGAAGCAATATGTGGATTTGCAATGGGCACTATGGTTCATGGAGTGTGGTGTATCCTTTAATGCAGCAAATTCAAGGCAATTTGAAATTGCCTGTGAGGCAACAACCCACTATGGTTCAGGGTACAAGCCTCCAACTAACCAACAGCTTGGTGAACCTTTGCTTCAAGAATGTGTTAAGGTGACAAGTGCCATGAGGAAGGACCATGAGCAGGCCTAGAAGCAATATGGTTGTACACTAATGTCAGACGGGATATGAGAGGGCACCACTTGATTAATTTTCTTGTGAATAGACCTGAGGGAACATACTTTTTGGAGTCAGTTGATGCATCAAGTCAAGTTCATAGTGCAACAATGTTAGCTGATTTGTTACATGAGAAGATTGAGGACATTGAAAAGGACAGTGTTGTTCAAGTTGTGACCGACAATGGCGCTAACTACAAGGCTGCTGGTAAGATTTTGATGGATAGGATTCTCACACTATTTTGGAGTCCTTGTGCTGCACATTGCTTGGATCTGATGTTAGAAGAAATTGGAAACTTGAAGGCATTTAAGAAACCTATTGCACGTGCTAGGCGTGTCACCACATTCATTAATAGGCATGGGAGGCTTCTTAGTGCAATGAGGGCTCAAACAGGTGGGAATGATCTTGTTAGGGCAGCAAAGACTCGATTTGCCACATCATTTCTGACATTGAAGAGTTTGTACAAGAACAAGGATGCCTTGAAGAGCTTGTTTGTTAGTGAAGCATGGATTGGGAACAACTTGTGTACAACTACAGCAGGTCAATAAGTGCAAGACATTGTGCTATCTATTGAGTTTTGGAACTCAGTAGAAGATTGCCTAAGAGCTTTAGCCCCACTCTTAATTGTTTTGAGGGCTGTTGATGGTGATGAGAAGCCTGCAATGCCAGAGGTCACAGCTCTAATGAATCATGCAAAAGATAGGATAAAGCTCAGCTTCAATATATCAACCAAGCAGGGCCTGCTCAAGCGTATCATGGACATTATTGAGAAGCGTTGGGTGAACCAAATGGAGCATCCATTGTATGGGGCTGCACTATATTTGAACCCAGGAAAATTTTATCCTCTTGTAAAAGCTAATGATGAAGCCACTGTTGGGCAGCTAAGAGGTTGTTTTATTGAAGTGCTTGGAAGAATGATACTAGATGTGGAAACACAAATGAATATCAATAGGCAGGCCATTGAGTATGAAGAGCAACGTGGAGATGCCTTCTCAAACAAAATGGCAAAGGAAAGCTATGACAAAATGAGTCCTCGTAAGTGTTGTTAATCTCAGCTTGCAAATTTCAGCAACTTAATTGCATTCCAAACTCCTAATATGCGTTGTACTTTTCATCCAGTTGATTGGTGGCGTTCTTATGGTGGCCGAGTCATTGAACTACAAAGACTTGCTAAGCGTATAGTTAGTCTTTGTGCTTCATCATATGGTTGTGAGAGATGCTGGAGTACCTTCAATTTTGTGAGTATCCTTGTGATTAACAATTTCTATTTAGATGCATACAATCTGATTTTTTGTTTTGCTTCCCATCTGATTTTTTTTGTTTGTAGATGCATACAAAGACAAGGAATAGGCTGCTGCACAAGAGATTGAATGATATTATTTTTGTTTCATACAATCGGAAGATGAGAACAAGGTTTCAGCTTATGCGTGAGAAGGCAAGCAAGAAATATGACCCTTTGGTCATTGAGGAGTTTGATTGGGACAATGAATGGGCTGATTCATTGCATGTGCCCATTCCGGGTGCTCGAGGGTCTGATGCTGTCAATGAGCTCACATGGCAGCATGTTGATGAAGCCACCGGTGCATCACAAGCGCTGCAGGGTCATAACCTTCCTAGGAGAGCTACTGCTACTCAATATTATAGTCGTTCAAGAAATGTTCTGCTACTGAAGATGGAGAAGAGGAAGATGAAGTTGAAGACCCACATGATGATGCGGAAGTGAGCGAGTGTGAAGAAGATGGCAATGTTCTTGCTACTGAAGAAGACAAGGCTGCTGATCCTGATGAGTTTGATGATGGATTTTGAGTGCTGAAACAGAGATTTGCACTCATGCTGATGGATTCTGTTGTGTCCTGCACCCTTGCTGTACTTTTGTGTTGTCCTGCACTCCTGTTGTATGGCTTTGGTGTAGTTGACTTAATTAGTATGCTTTAGAGTTCAGTACTTCATTCTAAGTTTGTGGACTATTTGAGACAGACTATGATGTCATTTGTCATGCTCATGCATGCACTAATGCTTGCTAATTTGTTATCTTGCCTTTTGTGTATTGTTTCCTATTTAATTCTCAGCAACTGATAATGTGTTTGATTGCTGAATTCTTTAATTGTCATGCAGTTTCCTTCAAGGGGTTGGATGCTACATGGGAGAAGAGCTTTTGGAAAGGAAAGAAAGGAACATGGGTTCAAAAATTGGCAACAAACGAGGTATGTATGTGCTACACTAGTATATAAAATTTTAGCTTACAACGCCTTACAATGTGTGTATGGCGTCGCCTAGGCGTCCGCCACAAACGACTAGACGTTGTGAAGGGGGTCGGGCGCGGCGCCTCGCCGCGGCGCCTCAAAAACATTGATCCACAGCACACTCACCTAGAAACAAAACTTTTATGAATAGAATACTCTGTTTGTTAACCTCCTTTACTTTTACCAATAAGTTTTAAACTCAATTTTGGATATGTACACAGGGATCAATTGCTTAAAACACATTTTTTCAGAACATATATGCAAAGATTAGTATCTTCCCACCATCAGCAATTGCAAAAATGACAGATCAAGCAGTTTGGTTTGACCAGCTGATCCTTTTATTTTGGCACAGCACAGCATATATTTTGTAGGCTACTAGAGCTACAGCATGAACAGAAACACAGAAATCTACCAGCTTTGTGTTGTGTATCCACCTCCACGCCTTCCAGCCACAAGAACCACTAAGTTACGTATGTAGACTGAATTGGTTACATGGCGGCGGCGATGGAGGTACCGCGATGTCATCCCTGCAACATACTACTGCGAATTCTGAAGTCACTGTCATAGTGTCATGCACATAGAGGACATGGACGACAAGCTTCAACAACTCTGCTCAGGCCTAAACGAGAGTGGCAGCAACTCCCACTGTATCTCTATATATATTAAAGTAGTTTGGTTTAGCCGATGCTCAGCCTGGCCACGTCGCTCCAAAATCTCAAGGCCGTCAGATCTTCGATTCAACGGCCCAGATCGCTTGGAGTGGATTCTTCCGGGAGCGGCTTCCCGGTCTATTCCTTCACTTTCCCAGATTCCCTGCTGCTTCTCTTTTGCTTCAACAGCTTCTCGTCTAAAGCCGATCAGACATATATATACACGGCTTCTGCTTCTCCTTCCTGAAACTTCTGCTTCCTGACCCTTCTCTTCTTCGTTCGATCTCTCGCTCTCTCCCCGACGCGGGCGGCAGCGACGGCGCCCTTCCCATGCACGACGCCTGCGCCCCCACGGCCGCCGTTCTTGGCCACGGAGCGGCGCGACCGGGCCGAGACGGTGGGCATCGACGTGGCTTCCCTCGGCGCTCCCTCCTCCCGCTGATCTGCTTGGGCTTGACAAAACCCTAGCTGCCTCTTCCTCGACGGCAGAATCTAGCGGTACGTCACCGTTTTCTTCTCTTCCCTCGTCTCATGGCTCCTACCCCAGATCCCCTCTCCCTCACGGAACCGGCGCGGGTGGGGCGGCGGTGCATTGGCCGTGCCCGCCCCCGGCACGGCTACGCAATGGTGCGGCGTTCGCCGCAGGCGCGGCCAGCCCCCCTGCGCTACAGCTGGTTCCTCTGCTCTACGCGTACACTGTGGCACCCCCTCTGCTCCATTCGCTTCTTGCCGTCTCCGCTGAAGCAAGACCATCCCTCTCCTGTCTGTTGCTCCTATTGTGGTTTCCTCTGTGTTCCTCTTCTGATCTGTGCTGCAGGTTGACGGATTCATTCCATTTGTACAAGGAAAGCCAGGTGCTTACTCTTAATCTCCATTCCCATCTATCCATCTATTACTCACTACTACACATATCAATATATCTATTTGCTTCTCTGCATTGGGAACACCTGTGTAACTTTGATTTGCAGAGCTGCTCTTCGTTTTCATGGCAGTACACGTTATTTCCCCACTAATCCCCATCCCCATCTCCATATTGTTCAACATATCAGTAGATCTATGAGTGGGTAGCGCTAAATCCCTTTTATGTCCTTTGCCGCTTGAGTTACTTATTTAATTAATGCACTTGGCAAAACTCATCTTCGCATTCAAGGATGAAATAATTCTGTCTTTAATTAATCATGGATATGCAAGTTCCTTTCAGTTATCATTCTATCCCTTGCGTTTTCCACCTTCACAGTATTAGCTTGGTTGCGATGCAGTTGCCATAGCAATGAGCCACAAAGTTTTGCCTCACATTTTTTCCCTTGAATGTGTAGGTTTCGATGGGCATGGTTATAAAATAGTTGCATTTGTTCTGATGTAGATGGTTGTCGGCTTTTTGAAAGAAAAAAAAAAGTATGCTTAGTTTCTGGACCATCTTCCCATAATTATGGAGTTACAATCTATTTCTTTTAGTGACATACTTCTTATATTAATACCTGGAGTGCAATATAGACATGTATCTACGTGTACTCTAAATTATA
Organism: Miscanthus floridulus; assembly: GCF_019320115.1. NCBI lineage: Eukaryota > Viridiplantae > Streptophyta > Magnoliopsida > Poales > Poaceae > Miscanthus > Miscanthus floridulus. Next base: position 160,167,221 of record NC_089587.1, read on the forward strand.
CCACCTCTAGAATACAAGCTCTTGAGTGCTATATACATTTACAATGTTATCCTGCAATTTCCATGTAGAGTTCATTCTAATTTAGTTAGGACCGTAAAAGATATCGGCGGAGTTGAACCTTGCATATGATATCTAACTTACATCTTGGATTGTAAAATCGATATGGAGGAGTACTTGGCGCAGGAAGACTGTGCCACGCAAATGAAATACTCCTCCTTCCTGCCTCAAAATCACAATATGGTGCTAATAATATTTGGTGCCCTGAGGTCGATTCCCTATAGAACTGGTGGTTCCTTTGTAGTTAGTAGTGTAATTTTGCTCTATTTTAGTGCTTCCATCACATTTGGATGTGATTATTTATAAGCTTTCATAAGGCCTATGGTACTAAAAAAACAATATGGTGCTAATAACAGCTACAAGTTTTCCTATGCCTTCTGAATGGTTCCCTATGCTATTGCAGTGCTCAATAAGATGTTGTAGCTTCGCTGAAATTAACAGGTTCACAGATTAAAAAAAAACAGGGACAAGGGTGCAATGGTACATTCATAAGTATGTTTAAGGTATTTTGCTATTTCCTTGCTTGTAAGCTGTTCTTGATTAGTGCTATGTGCTATGGACAGTACCATCACAGGCTGTGAGCTCGAATTTGTTCAGGTCGATTTGTGCTATGGGCAGTACAATCACAGGTTGTTAGTTCGAGTTTGTTCATGTCGAATTATTCAGATATTTAGTTGCGATAATATATGTCATGATACATGGCATCTGTATGTTACTTTGCCAAGTTCAGATATTTAGCAATGTAAGGTGCCATGCTCAACCATATTAACTGTGTACACATGGATAATTACCTTCCTATCTATGTATTCCTTCACAGCCAAAGGATATACTTTAGTCCTTACTACAAATAATGTTCCTTTCCTCATATGATTTCTTTGAAAAAAAACCAATTCAATTAGTTTCACACGTCGTACACATTCGCTTTATTCGGTTTCAGTCAACTTCCTTTGCTTTTCATACATTTTCCTCGAATTTATGGAAGATCTATGCTCCGTGCATGGGTAATACTTGGCTACAGTTTCCCATCTTTGTTGTATGTGCTCCCAATTTGGATTGTTACAAAGGATGGTATTTCTCAATGCATTCCATTGTGCCTAAATACAAGAGATCAGATGATGCCATTTCGTTTCTTTCTGAAGCCACTCTTATTCACTAAATTCCTGCTATTTTTCCATTGTAGTGATTTATAGGTTCAGTTGGTCATTTTGTTCGTCTTTTAGTACCACGTCTGTAACTTTGATACTTTGCTCTGTGTTGCATTCCAGCGGCTTTCTTCCTCTCAGTGCATTCATCAACTCATTTCCACAAGTTACCAAACAGGCTACTACGAAAATTCAGGTCAATCATCATTTTCAGAAAACATTAGGACTGCTACATTATATCCACAGAAGTCTAACATGCTTCGACAATTGCACAGGATCATCCGTTCATATACAAATTACAGAGACAAGGCAACGTCTTCAATGGACCCTCCGACATAAACTATTCATAGGGCCTCCCTAACTGAGACCCCAAAATAGGTAAATACATGGTGCCTGCTTAGTTTTTGGCTTAATTGAGTTACCAAAGACAAACCTATTTTTCATGTACAGATCTTGTAATTATTAGTCTACAAGCTACTTATCAAAAGCTACCCAAAGAAAACCATTTACTAATTCTGAAATCAGTTAATGACAGCCACATTTTAATGACTTTGTTGCTCCAATTCATTCCATGAACATATTAAAAAAATCCTGCAGGTCCAATATATACCGTCCTCATGCATGTGGCAGATTTTAGGAACTTCTTCATTTGCTATAGACATGCTGTTGTATATCTATCATCTATTGATTGAACCAAAATTTTTTTCCTCTCACCAGGTGCTGCAACCGAACAAGACGTCCACGGCATCATTTTGTAACCTCTGCGTAGACAGTTTTCACAAACTTACCATGCAAAATGGTTCCTGTCGGTGTCTACTTTGTTAGTCGGTGAAAAGTGTATGAACTTTGCCACACCTTTCGCATGTAATATATCAATCCTGCAAGTTCCAGCTTATTACATCTCCGAAGACAGCAAATCATATGTGGCATGAGAATTGTACATTCATAAACCTGAGCTTTATCCCCTTACCGACGCGCGCGAAGGCGCGCGGGGCATTCACTAGTATGAACTATGGTGGCTCTTCAGTTTGTTCAGATGGTACCTGAAAACACTCCACGTGAAGAGTGGGTTGCCATCAGTGCCAGTTGCCACCCAGTTCAGGAGTTCCTGTGTCAACCTAGGCAAAGATGGGAATTTCAGCTTCCATCTTATGATTCAGGTGGTTCCATTTGAGAACAGTCTGAAAGCGGGCTCAGTTGCTATGGACAGTTCAAGGACCAGCCGCGGTGCCAGGCTGTTGGGAAAAGGGAGAGACGTTCAGGCAACGAGGGACCTGGAGAGCACAAAGAACCTCTGACCACTTTAGCAGCGCGGATGAGATGAAAATGGTTCATGATAGGCAAAAGAGGGTAGGTTCAGAGCTGGTGAGGTCTTAATTTACTTATTATGTGTAATCTTAGGTAACCCATACCGGTTCAATTATTCGATATTTCTTTTGTGTCTTAAGTATTAATTTATCCTCTTCCCGCATGAGAACCAAATGTTATGATTGAATCATAATTGGATGATATATACCGCTTTTGCCAATGCACCTAAATCTGTTGTACATTGCCAGCTTGATGTGCCCACGCGAAGCGCGGGGTTACATACTAGTTTTGATTGAAACGTGTGGAAACCTATGGCTAAATCTGAAATAAGAGCCACGCAAGAAAAAAAAACTGATAAGAGAAAAAAAAAACTCTAACTAGATAATTCATCACCACAGAGGTGAGATCTCACCTGTTGGATCGACGGACTCAATTACCCTCACAAGCGGACCCCCGCTAGCAGGCCACAGAAATACAAGGGGCCCGAGTGGGACGAAAAAGAGAAAAGAGGGCGGCCCACAGCGGAACTGAGAGCGCGCGGGAAAACGCCCCCACCGCCTTTAACTTTTGGCGCTCATTTCTCCCCTCTGCATTTCTGCAAGACCCAAATTAGGGTTCACTCTTCCCCTTCCCCGGCGTGCAACGGCAATCAAAAGTCAAGCGGCTACTGGGCCAGCGAGTCTTCCCTTCCCGCTCAGCGGAGCGCACTTGCCAGCATGAGCGGGCGGCGGGGTCCAGCTGCTAGAGGAGGCGGAGGGGGAGGCAGCGGGAACTGGCGGCGGAGCGGGTCGGCGAAGGCGAAGGAGCAGCGGCTGCGCCTGGGCGCGGAGGAGCTCCTCGAGAGCCGGTTGGGATTCGCGCCATACACTGACGGGGAGCGGCGCCTCGGGTGGCTTCTCACCTTCTCGCCGGTGAGTTCGATCTCTCGCCCTCTCTGGTCTCTTCGTTGTAGTTGTTTTGGGTTGAGTCTCAACTGTGGATCTCCCGGGAAATTAAGGGCGGACCTGCGTGATGCCGTGATCCGCGTTGGGATTGAACTGGAATACGTTAGAAATGGGGTCTAAAGTCAAGTAGAAATATGCAGGTCAGCAAGAAAGCTTTTACTTTCTGTTTTGGTTAGTGCATCCGCAGGTAATTGGGTAGCTGGAAATTCATTGCTTAGGCAGTGAAATTTCTTCTTATGTACCTCTAGCCATTGGAGAAGACTACCACCATATCCTGGCAGGCAGGTGCGCTAAGCGCATTTTGATGTAGCTTAGTGAAAACTTGTGTGCATGCTAGTGTCTATTCACTATAATGTCTTGAAATACTACAAAACCAGTCCTTCTAGTCAAGGTTAGAAAAGGTGCTAGGCGATCTCTAGGCAGTGAGCCATCGCCTAGAGCCTAGGCGAGCCTAGGCGTTTTGTTAAATTTGCAAACAACATGTGTAGCTGAATAAATTATATAAGTATAGTAGCTGAATAAATTTGCAGAGGCATATTATATATAGTCACACAACTCACTACACAGGCAAACAAACAAGTACATATACAAAGAGGGTAAATTACCAAGTGCAGTAGGAGGCAAACAACCAGTAGATTATCAAGCAGAGGATAATTTATGCAGAGGACTGGAGGAGCCAGTAGAATACCAATCAGAGGAGGATCTATGCGTTGGAGCAGTGGAGGGAGGAGTAGAGGAGGAAGAAGGCAGGGATCAGAGGAGAGAGAGGAGCAGGGGAGGGTGGACCTTACTTTGGGGCTTGGGGTCACGACGGCCGGCGGCGAGGAAGCAGCTCTGGAGGCATGGGCAGCAGGGAGGAAGCTGCCCGGCGAGGAAGCAGCTTCACGAGCGGTGGGTGGCTGGAGGAATGAGACTGGGACTCGCCGGCGTCACGGACGGCGGGCAGCTGGAGGAGCCCGGTGAATCCAGCCGGTGACAGCAGCGAGGACCTCTTCTCTCTCTATAACCCTCTCCAGGCACCGGCGCATGGCCTCCTTATCCTTCCCGCGCGGCCATTTGCTTTTTGCTCATTCCTGCCCGCCCCCACGTGTGCCCTCTGGCTCGCCAAAAAAGAGCCCCCCCTGCGCTCCTGCTTCGCCGCCGCCTCGTCCGCCTTCTTGCTGCACAGGCGCCGTGGAAGTGCCACCTAACGCCGTGGAGGCGCGACCACCGCCTAGAGGCCCGCCTAGCCCCCTAGTCGCCGCGATACCCCTCCGCCCAGCGCCTACTCGCGCCTAAGCGACCTCGGATTAGCGCCTTGTTGAACACTGCTTCCAGTTTCATGTATAGAACTACAGAAATTATTAAAACTTCACTGAATGTAAATAAAGTGTTTCAATGTTGATGGTTCACAATAAATTCTAAGGAGCGACTTGAAGAATCTTTGTCTTAGTGAAACAGCAGGTTTGACCCATATTGTAAATATATAAATTATAAAGTTAAAAAGAGAAACTATGTACTTAAAAAGAGGAAAAAGAAGAATACATGTCATCAGATCAACTGGCAATACCTTAAAGTTTCTTAATTGTAAAATAAAATCATGACTCAGCTTTTGTTTGAAGGAAAAAAAGGTAAGATTAAATTTAACCCCTATAACACCTGCAGTCATCATGGGAAGACGAGGACACCGGAAAAATCTACAGCTGTGTTGACTTATACTTTGTGTCACAGGTAAATTTTGCAATTACAGTATGAGGCCTGTCTGAACTTCCATATGTCTAACTTTGTATAGTATCTTGCAGGATGGGTCTACATTTAAAGTGAAGTACAATTTTCGGCCTTACTTTTATGCCGCGACTAAGGTGAGCTAGAGCTTGAGGTTTTATTCTAATACTCCCACCATAAAATTCGATCATGGAGAAACTTGAACCTTTTCTGATGCAGTTTTTGTTTGCTGGTGTTCTATTTTGGTATATTTTAAATTTTGCAGGACAAGATGGATTTGGAAGTTGAGGCATATATTAGGCGACGTTATGAAGGGGAAATTTCTGACATAGAAATAATTGAGAAGGAGGATTTAGATCTGGTTTGTCACTTGCTATGCGTGTTGAATCTAATATTCTGTTTGACATCCATCATGAAATGCTGTCATGGTGATAAGTTTGGCTCTATGTTTAGGTCTAAGATGTTTTCTGCAGGAATTTTGATCTCCTTAGGTTTGTATCATTATACTTGATGCCTTGATTCTCCATTGATGGCCATCCTTGTGTTATAGCCATAGTGAGATTCGTATGTCCCTGGAGTTCAGCTGAAGCTGAATGCTTCAAATGTTCAATTTGAAATTTTGAATACACATGCTAGTTATAATATGCTAAACTGACAGACTATTGTTTAACTACGAGTAGGGGAGATGCCAATGTGCTCTTGTTTGTTTCTGTTTCTGCCATTTTGATGTGTCTGGGACAGGTGTAGAATATAATTTTTAACACTTACACTGTTGTTGCAGAAAAATCATCTTTCTGGCTTGAAGAGAAAATACCTGAAGCTTCAGTTTGATACCGTACAGCAATTAATGCGTGTAAGGAATGACCTATTACATGTTGTTGAAAAGAATGAAGAAAAAATAGATGCCGTGGAGGCATTTGAATCAGTTCATGGTGTAAAAAGGTGCTTATACACTTTGCAGCATCCAGCTTCTTTATTGTGATCTAAGACATATTTATGCTTTCTATGCAAAGATACTTTATATAGTTCTTTCCTTAGTTTTATTTGGATTAATGTTTACCTGCCTTATCCATTTTTGTGTTTATTTGTGAACCTATAGTCTGTTGATCATGTGCACTATGGCAGGGTAGAAAGGCCACAAGATTACATAAATTACATCATTGATTTGCGTGAATATGATGTTCCATATCATGTTCGTTTTGCTATAGATAATGGTGAGCCCTATACCTGCTAATCCTTATTTTTTCACATGCTGATTTGCCACTGACTCTTTGATACTCCTAAATCAAATTATTTCGCAGATGTCAGAAGTGGACAGTGGTACAATGTTAGTGTATCTGGTTCTGATGTTTTGCTTCAGAGAAGGGAAGACCTGCTTCAGCGTGCAGAAGTTCATGTATGTGCATTTGATATTGAGACCACAAAGCTGCCCCTGAAGTTTCCAGATGCTGAATACGACACCATAATGATGATTTCATACATGATTGATGAACAAGGGTACCTGATAATCAACAGAGAGGTTTTGACTTGCATTTTTTTGCCCAATGCTTGTTTATCACTTTCCGTTTTATTATGTTCATTTATGGCTTGAAACATCCTTTGCTCTATTTCTTGGGTGTATCGCCTAGCCTTGGCAGCACCAATCACCTGAGAATTCCTTCAAGATCAGAATTTACAAAAAAACAACAGCCAGATCTGTTACAAATAGTTGTACTCATGGACATGTGCAGGAAACCCCTTATATGGCAGGAAAGATACAGACCGTCTAAGAAGACTATAGGAATATATCTAACAAAATCATTATCTTAGATTACCCACTTTTGTTGATTGCTTTTGCAAGATGCAGATGTTTCTTAATTAAGTTTATGCAATGCAGTATTTTTATTTTATTCTTTGTAGTGCGTTGGAGAAGACATTGAAGATTTGGAGTACACACCTAAACCCGAATTTGAGGGGTATTTTAGAGTTAAGAATGTTCAAACTGAGGTATCGGCAACTATCGTTTTTTTTGTTCAGCATAATATGAATTGTATGCATCATAACTATATTGCTATAACCCCCTTTATTTCTATTGCTATAACCCCCTTTATTTCTGTTGCCTATAGTTGGATCTACTTAAAGCATGGTTTTCTCATATGCAAGAGGTTAAGCCTGGCATTTATGTTACATACAATGGTGACTTTTTTGACTGGCCATTTTTAGAGAAGAGGGCTGCACACCATGGAATAAAAATGAATGAGGTGCGCTGTTGTCTCACTGGGTCACCAGGTCGTACGTTCGAAGCAGCCTCTCCGCAGATTTTGTGGGGGGAAGGCTTGCCTCTGTTTTTCCCTTCCCCAGACCTCACCCATGTGGGAGCCTCCGGCACTGGGTCTGCCCTTTTTTTTTATTCGGTTATTATAATCTTGTTTTGTGGAAGTGCTTTTAGAAAATCTGGTCTCTCTATTAAGCTAAGCTGCAGCACTATGTTTTACTACTTTTCTAAAGCATATTTAAAAATAAATGTTGTGCAGCACAGCTTATTCAGAATCCGCCAACTGTGGCTGCTCTGGTGGTATTACCATTCTCAAAACTGGCATCGAAGTGTCTGAAGAAAAAAAAATAGAGTTTTTTTTTGGAGGGGGGGTGGGGCATCAAATATAGTTCAACCACTTGATACAAAACAAAGTGATCTAAGAAAAAACTGTCTGCATCTGCAGGGAAAATAAACAAGGGCGTCTTATTCTTTAGTACTGTTCTTTGTGATATTATACACATGTTTTTGCTCTCCATTTATTTCTGACCTAGAGCAGATTGGATAAGACCTAGAAATGCCAAAGGTGATGAGTGTTTCATATCTAGTTCATTTATATTTTTTATTGTTGCAGGAGATTGGTTTCCAATGTGACAATAATCAGGGCGAGTGTCGGGCTAAATTTTCTTGCCATCTTGACTGTTTTGCTTGGGTGAAGCGAGACAGTTACCTTCCACAAGGAAGCCAAGGTCTAAAGGTGATGCATTACTTACTGAAACAAAAATACCTTTAAACTAACTTGACGGTTTGATAATATTCAGTTTTTATGGATGTGCTTAGTTTCAGTTCTAAATGTGTTAATAAAATTACATCTTGGTAATAGTACAAAACAAGTTTTTAGTGATACCATGTGGATCATTTGAATAAACAATTAATATACATAATTTTAGCATTTTTTATTCCACAAGCACTAAAAGGGTTCGCCATTTGCCTTTTGCTGATTATGTGGCAACCCAAATCTTTTATTTTACATTATCTGCATATTCTTTTGCTTATTATTAATATTTTTTCTTAGTATTTTATTTCTCATTTCTCTTATTACATTGTCACACTTGCAGGCTGTTACAAAAGCCAAGCTAGGTTACGATCCTCTGGAGGTTAATCCAGAAGATATGGTTCGCTTTGCAATGGAGCAGCCACAGGTACTTTAAGTTTGCCTCTCTTTTTTTTTATTCTGATGAAGTAACATTATCTCCAATGGAGGTGGTTTAAATACGTCTATGTGACACATAACACTAAATAGTGCTGCTTGGCTGTGATTTTTTGTTTAGTTTTATGGATTGTACTTGTCTTAATTTGAAATATTTTCCTGAGTTCATTTTCACCCCATTGTTTCTTTTTCAGACAATGGCTTCATATTCTGTATCAGATGCTGTTGCGACGTACTATCTATACATGACTTATGTCCATCCTTTCATCTTTTCTCTTGCAAACATAATACCTATGTCACCTGATGAGGTACTGCGGAAAGGAAGTGGGACACTTTGTGAAATGCTGCTAATGGTTCAGGTCTGTTTAATGAATATTTTCTGCTATGTTTCAATAACATATGCATCTTGAAGTAATACCTTCATCTAGATCCAGGTGTTTCTTATGGAACTCTCAAGTACTTGAGCTGTCAAATTGTGCTGAAATAGACCTTTCTGCTTTTGCTTTTCTGTTTTCTTGATGCGAAATTGGTGATGGTTTGCTATGCTTTTCCTTCCCGCTCAAGTTCTATGTATATCATGTGAGTTTTTTTTGTTACATAAAGCTTGTTTGCTCCTTAAGAGGATGTAAAGTTGTGAATACATATTTTCAAAAAAAATATCATGTGGTTTTTTCCCACCGTTGCTTCATTGCTTGTTCTTGGATTTGAGCCCATGGCAAGTGCTTGAACTCCCAATTTCCATAACTATGAATAGTGCATCTTTTCCAATCTACCTATGATTACTCATGCTTGCTGAATTTAGTTTCTTTTCATGTATAGGCATTCAAGGCTAGTGTCATTTGTCCTAACAAGCACCAAGCTGATCTGGAGAAGTTCTACAATAACCGTTTATTGGAAAGTGAAACCTACATTGGTGGTCATGTTGAGTGTCTTGAAACTGGTGTGTTTAGATCTGATCTCCCCACAAAGTTCCAACTTGAACCATTAGCATATGAGGTAATTTGTTATCCCTTTTCTAGAGCTGGTTAGGGTATTAATCTATTTTACACTGATGTTGTTCAACAGATGATTTGCAATTTCTATATTAACAATAACAATCCACATTCTTGTTGCAGCAACTCATTGGAAATCTTGATCGTGATCTGCAATATGCCATTGCTGTAGAAGGAAAGTTGGATATTGATTCTGTCACAAATTATGATGAAGTCAAGGATGCCATAGAGCAAAAGGTATTAGATATTGTCCAGCAAGATATTTTGATCTTCACTTTAAGTCTAGGCTATCAAATGGCAAACTAACAAATGGAAATATATTACAATAATTGACCAGGAAAGTGAAAATAATTCAAAATTGAGACCAATATATTCCATCTGTAACTCACTGTGTTTTCACTTCGAAGATTGTTAATTATCTTTTGATTTTGAAACATATAATTTGTACTCCAGGATTATAATTTGAGTAATTGGCTAATGTACCAAGGACAGCCGTTCTCTAATGTTTATATAAGAACCTCCCTTCACATGTAGCTGCATAATTTGCATTAATCATATATTACATTTTTGAAACCAAGCTTGTGTGACCTTTGTTGTTATGTTGAATTCTCAGCTTGTTGCATTGCGAGATCACCCAATTCGTGAAGAACGACCTCTTATATATCATCTGGATGTTGCTGCTATGTATCCAAATATTATTTTAACTAATAGACTCCAGGTATTTCCTTGTACATTAATCTAGTATGTCTAATTTTGTATTACTTTGTGCTCTAATGTAAGTTGAACCTAGCTTGTAGAATTAGTAGGCCTTGAGGATGCCAAGAACATTTACAAAGGAAAGATTAGATAGATCAGAGATGCCTTATAATACTCGGTTACGGATTGACTAAAATTCACTAGTATTATTATCAAAACGGCTACTGAACAGTTGAGTTGTTTAATTGTTTTACCAAATACATCAATCTAAATTGATCTATTTCCATAGTTTTCAAGGCGTCGCCTAGGCGACGCCTAGGCGTCCAGGCGTACCCAGCTCGCCTGGGAAACAGTGGCGCCTTGTGGCCTAGGCGTCCAGGCGTACCAAGCACTCGCCTGGACGCCTAACCGCCTTTTAAACTATGTCTATTTCCTATTGGGGTGAGTTCCCTGATGATATCCTTAGGGAGTTATCTATGTCAGATGTAGTCATACAAGAAGTTAAGATCATGATCTGGTGAGATACGTACATGGCTTAGCTTCCTTGGCTACTGTTTCTAGCCATATGGCTAGTTGAAAGGATTATATGGTTGATGCCCACAATCTCATTGGGCACTATCTCACTGAAGCATCATTCTGGGTTATATAGACAACACAAAGAAGCAGAGAGAATGTTTAGACTGTTGCATTGCCAAAAGTTAATTAAGGCACTATTAGTTTCGTTGCACTAACCAATTCTCTGAAAAGCTTTAGTTGTTAGGCGAAGGTAGGCAAAGCACTCATATTTCAGGACTCCTAGCATAATCTCAATCAGGTATTACACAGTGTGTGGGTTGGTGGTGCCAGAGTGCAAGCCAGTGTCAAGGGCGCTTCAGCGCAAGGGGTGCCAGAGCCCAGAGCTAGAAGTGCAGGCCTTGCCTAGTCAACCTTTTGCCAATAATTATTAAAATTAGATAAAATGAAACTTTTGTGAGCCTTTACTTGATACCTCCAGCTCCAATACTTGTACTGAGATTTGTGCACAAACCAATTCACCCTAAAGAATAAGCTATTAGAAGGCTGGGCATGCAAATATTACAACAGGCACCTTGGTGGACTGAATGCCTAAGTATCAATGTAAGTTAATGACTGCTATGGAAACAGCTAAGTCTCTTTGAATCAATCACTCATGTTCCATGAACTATTCTGTTTATAAAAAAACCATCCACTTTTTTCTAAGTTGTGCTACCATATTAGGCCCCTACATGATTATATAAATAAAATGAACCTTTTCCTCCTTGTTGATTGCAGCCACCATCCATAGTTACAGATGTGGACTGCACAGCATGTGATTTTAATCGTCCTGGAAAAAATTGCCTCAGAAAGCTTGAATGGGTCTGGCGAGGAGAGACCTACATGGCAAAAAAGAAGTATGCATTACAAATTTATGTACTGTGATTTTTTATGAATATTTTATCTAATGCAGTTATGTTTTGTAGTGACTATTATCACATAAAGAGGCAAATTGAGTCAGAGCTGATTCAATCTGGTGGCATTGCATCGTCAAAGCCTTTTCTTGACCTCTCAAAACCGGAACATTTACTTAAATTGAAGGATCGTTTGAAGAAATACTGCCAAAAGGTACTATTCCCAAATTCATGGGTAAATTCTCTTTTGGTGAGATTTATGTGGATGTTCTTATGTCACAATGCAGGCGCACAAAAGAGTTGTTGATAAACCAATTACTGAAGTCAGAGAAGCTGGAATATGCATGCGTGAAAATTCTTTCTATGTAGACACAGTACGAAGGTCAGTCCAATGCTTACTATATTCATATTCCTTTTTATTTTTGAGGGATATTCCTCTTTATTTTTTGATAGCATGGACATATGGCATTGGTTGTCAATCTGTCTACATGGTAATTTTTCATGGAGCAAACTGTAGCTCCGTTTTATACTAATGATTTAGATGGACATGCTCTAAATTGTTACCTTCATTTGATAATTCCAGTTTTCGTGATAGAAGATATGAATACAAAGGTCTTAACAAAACATGGAAAGGAAAATTGACAGAAGCGAAAGCCAGTGGAAATTCTATGAAAATTCAGGAAGCACAGGTTCGATTGTGCGCTATACATCAGAGTATCATACGGCCTTGTTTCATGTTTCAGGCATCTGAATTATTTTCCTTCTCTAACTTGTCTTTTGCAGGACATGGTTGTCCTATATGATTCTTTGCAACTTGCTCACAAGTGCATATTGAATTCTTTTTATGGATATGTTATGCGAAAGTATGTGAAATTTAAAGACAACATGGTTTTCATTTGTATTCATCGAGTACGATTCGCAATGTAATAGTGTCATACCTTTTTTTATTTAGGGGAGCAAGATGGTACTCTATGGAAATGGCTGGTGTCGTAACATATACTGGTGCAAAGATTATCCAAAATGCTCGATTACTTGTGGAAAAAATTGGAAGGCCACTGGAACTGGATACAGACGGCATTTGGTGTGTTTTGCCTGGCTCATTTCCAGAAAACTTTACTTTCAAGACAAAGTGAGTAAACTACAGCAATTAAACAAGCTGTTTTGTTTTATTATTATGAAACTCTCCTATAGCTGCTCTCACTAATTCAAGGCTGGATCATCTATCCTAGACATTTCTGTTGAAATGATTGCCTGAGTTGGGTCTTGAGTGTAGTATTTGCTGGATTGCTTTTAATCCTTGTGGTTTCTAGCTTTTCAGTATGTGCTACTACTTGTGATTTGATCAAGGAGTTTGAGCATTGAAGTTACCGGGAAGCTAATTAAATAAACGTAAAATCAGCATAATTCCAGAAGTAGTTGCCATTTTTTACTGTACATTGAAGATTCTGAAGGCAGAATTTTGACTCCTAATTATCATCACAATAGTTAAGAAAAATCGACAAGACGACAGAAGAGTGATGCCATGAAATATTTTTTTTGTACTTCCGCTACTTTTATGTCGTAAATCTAAGTATTTATTAATGGCCAAAGTGCCGAGTGTTGCCTACATTCGTATCATAGTGCTTGTGTTTTGGACTGGACGTAGCACAAAATAACTGCTGAAACTATCTATTCTCAAGTGATTCATTTGCAGTTTTTTGAAGATGGAAATTCTCAACACAAGCCTTTATACTCGATTTCAATCTGACACTTACTGGTGATATTTCAGAGCTGGTAAGAAGCTAACAATATCTTATCCCTGTGTCATGCTCAATGTTGACGTTGCAAGGAACAACACTAATGATCAATATCAAGTAAGAGTACATGTCTTGTTCTTCTGAAAGTTATACTTCAAATCATTATTCAAGTTCTATATTGTCATGGTTGATCCTAGTGTTATTAATCGCTTGGTTTCTTTGTTCTACTAGACATTGAAAGACCCAGTAAATAAGACATATACAACACACAGTGAGTGTTCCATTGAGTTTGAGGTTGATGGACCTTACAAGGTGAGTACTTAAATGGTATTACTGTTTAGTTTAGTCTCTTTTTTTGTAGTAATTCTGTTCCTTGGTCTAATTTTTTGTTATAAAATACTGATCAAACTTACTTTGTTAACCTTGAAACACATCTTAACATAATAGGCCATGATCTTACCTGCCTCTAAAGAGGAAGGGATTCTGATAAAGAAGAGGTATGCTGTCTTCAATGAAGATGGCACCTTGGCAGAACTTAAAGGTTTTGAAATCAAGCGTAGAGGTGAGCTGAAGCTCATAAAAGTTTTTCAGGTATATGCTTCCTTTCCGCACCAGTTACTTCAACATTCTCTTTATTAACATTTTAAATTTGTTCACACTTATTAACAAATACAAACACAAGACTACGTGCTCCTGCGAAAATTGTGTCTTACCATTAAATGTATTTCTCTCCTAAATCATCCTTGTTTGATCTTAGTGATCAATGAACAAGGACAGGCAAGTACTTTCTGTTTAGAGAAGGGACCGAGACTTATATAAGGAGGCATAAACTAATTGAGGTAGGGACACTTGGTAAACATATAGCCATGCCTCTTGAAATCCTCAGATATCATATGGAAGGGAACACTTTTTCGCTCCAAAAACATCAGAAAAAGAACTGAGTACTGCTTGTGCTCTAAAGGGGAATAAGAACTCCATTTTTTGACAAATAAACTGTGGGGAGTTTGCCGCAGTGCCTTTGTATAGAAATGGTTTAGTTATGTGCAAACAGATAAAAAGAAGAAAAAGGACAGAAGTTAAAGATATTTTCCATTCCATACTTTCCAAATCTCCCATGAAGCAATGTTGAAAATCTCCATAAAGAAGTGCTGCTAAAAAATTCCTTTTGCATTGTAGATCTTTGTGGACAAGTTCTCTGTTAGTTGGCCAGTTTAATTTCTTAGATTTAACATAAATATTTTGCTTGCAGGCGGAGGTATTTGACAAATTTCTTCATGGTTCAACTTTGGAGGAGTGCTATTCTGCTGTTGCCTCTGTTGCTAACCGGTGGTTGGACCTACTGGATGTAAGCGATCTGTATAATGAATTATATTCTTATTCTCTAAAGCCTCAACAGGCCAACCAGCTTATGTTATGAGTCAATACATATAAAATTATTTTTCTGTTACAGAATCAAGGAATTGATATTGCTGACAGTGAATTGCTTGATTTCATATCGGAGTCGAGCACAATGAGTAAATCTTTAGTTGACTACGGAGAGCAGAAGTCATGTGCTGTAACTACAGCAAAAAGACTCGCCGAATTCCTTGGAGATTCGATGGTTAAAGACAAAGGACTACATTGCCAATATATTGTTGCTCGGGAGCCACAAGTAAGCTTTGAAGTGTTTCAGTGATTAAAATCATTTAGCTATACATAACTTCAAATTAGGATAGTTGTCAATGTTATGTTTTCATGGCCTTTCCCATGTTCTATTTTGGTATCCTTCATGGGATCCTATCAAGGAACTAGAGGAACATCCCTTGATTCTTTTTGGTGGAATTAGTTCTTTTTTGTTGTTGGCAAAGATTTTGTGGCATTAGTTTACCCATGTAATATTAGGTGAGTTGAATTATTTGTATTTATCTTTCCTATGGTTAACTTGACTTTCTTAAAATATTTAGGGCACTCCAGTGAGCGAGCGTGCTGTTCCAGTAGCTATATTCGAGACAGATCCTGGTACCATTTTACATAAAAACTGCTCCTTCTGCATCAGTCAAACTGTTCAATTTACTTACCCTCATGCTATCCATGTACCTTTCAGAGATTGCAAAGCATTATTTAAGGAAATGGTGTAGAATCTCCTCTGATGCAAGCATTCGATCTATTGTTGATTGGTCTTACTACAAGCAACGCCTAAGTTCAGCTATTCAGAAAATCATAACAATTCCTGCAGCAATGCAAAAGGTAATATACTCCCTCTGATTCCAAATGTAGGTTGTTTAGGAAATGGACATGGGCTCCAATGTGACACTTTGAATTCTAATTTTTTATTAAAATGTACCATTTTAAATAGTGAAAAAAATATATACTGCAAAAGTATATTCCATGATGAATATGATAACATCAACATGTGTTGTGAATCTATGTAACTTTTCACATATTGATTGTCCAAGTTGATAAAGTTTTGACTGGATAAATCCAATCCTAGTATGACCTAGATCTGGAATCAGAGGTAGTAATTATTTCTTGTTCTCTTTGATTAATATTATTGATGAATCCTTATTTCTTACAGATCTCAAATCCTGTTCCTCGAGTTCTTCATCCAGATTGGTTACACAAAAAGGTCAGGGAGAAAGATGATCGATTTCGGCAGCGTAAACTGCGTGATATCTTCAGTCCCTTGTCTAAAGAAGAGGGGCTGCAGAACTTGAATAGGACTGGAGATATGGAAGATTTATTAATTTCAAACAAGGATTTGAGAAAAAATCCTTGTCATGGTTTAGACATTGACAAAGAAAATAATACAAATGGAGCATCAGTGGGAACTGGTTCGAATAATAGTAAAAAACAACAAAATTGTATAACTGGGTTAAATGTTCCCCGTGCTTCACAAATCCAAAATGATGCTGCTGATGAAACAGTTGATAAGAGTACTGACTATCAAGGATGGCTTGATGCTAAGAAAAGAAAATGGAAATATGTCCGTGAACAAAAAAAACGTCGAAGGTACGCAACTATTAAAATACACACTTCTTTAAAGTTTAAACACCTTTAGAAGTTAATATACTCCTATAACTGGTGCTCTTTTAGATCCAAGCACTCTAGTTTGATGTTAGGTGCTGGCCATTTTATGGGACTCTAATAGATTGTTTTTCAAGTAAAATCAGATAACTTAAAAGGAATCAAGTCTGAACTTTCAGTAGGTCATCTTACTGCTATTTGTTCGCTTTGCAGTGTACTACTTTATATGTTAAATTTCTGTTGGCTTTTACCCAATTCATCCATAAATTGTTTTTCATGAGGCCCAAAGTTGTTCCCCTAGGTTAGTAACATGCTTTTTTTGGAAGGTGCACTTCATAGTATTGAATAAGCTGAACAATAAGGTGTATTTTGCGCCTAAATTCTGCTTGCAGCCTGCAGGTGTCCCACACAGATATTTATCCTAATTCTATATATGAGATCAGAATAGAGTATTACATGTTTGCCCTTAATAGATTCTATGATAAGGACATCAGGTTTCTGATGTTATAGAAGTCAATGCCTTGTATTGGTTTAACCCAGTGGAACCTTATCTGTTTGGAGGGTTTTGATGGACACCTTATGTTCTTTGTCCATTAAGCTACTTTAGTATTGTAAGTTCTTTTTAGCCTGGACTTATTAAAGTGATGGGGACTAAACAAATTAACCGCAATAGTTATGTAGAAGCCAAAGTTTATGTCTCTCTTCTGCTTCTGCCAGGTTGGGTGCTGCTGCCACTTTTGATAGTCCTAATGCTTTGCTCTTGGCAAGACATGCCAATCAGTTACCTGGCAACATTCGGAATAGATCTACAGTTTTCCAGAAACAAGAATTGGCTCTCTTTAGATCACATTGGCAGGTATGTATCTTCTGTTATCTATTATGCTCTGTAGCATTTGTTTTACCATCTTTTGTTTTAAACATTATGTCTTTGCTTATGGTGATGCTTTTAATTCCATATATTGTCCATACCAGATAATCCAGCTTGCTTCAAGTACAGTGCCTGGTCACTTTTTTGCGTGGGTTGTTGCTGAAGGGATTATGTTCAAGATTCCTATTAATGTGCCTAGAACTTTTTACCTAAACTCAAAGGCTCCTGTCACAGAAGAGTTTCCAGGAAGGCGTGTCAAAAAGATTCTCCCACATGGAAGACCTTGTTTCAACCTCATTGAGGTGAATGTTGTGAATAATAGCTGCAAAGTAACTAGGGATACAATTTCTTTGTCTAAGAGAACATGCTTTGACTATGTCATTTAGGTTGTAACAACTGAAGAACAGTTCAGGGCTGAAGGCAAAAAACTTGCAGCTCATCTAGCAGAGCCAGATGTTGAGGTGAGCATTTGTTGATGTGTTTATGGGAGATGGTTTTGCATTATTTTTCTTTCATTTCCTTTATAACCTAAGTTACGTTTAGGGAATATACGAGACAAAAATTCCACCAGATCTCAATGCTGTTCTCCAAATTGGCTGTGTATGCAAAGTGGACAAGTCCGCAAAAAAACGAAGTATACAAGATGGATGGGATCTCGCTGAGTTGCAAATGAAAACAACCGCCGAGTGCTCATATCTGGAACAAACAGTTTCATTTTTCTATTTATACCACAGGTACCCCTAATAATATAGTTATTATAAGCATATAAGACCTATAATGGTAATCTATGTAGCACTACTTGACACTTATATATTTTGCCTACAGAGCGGTTATTATGCCCATTTTCCATCTCTATCAAAAGTATAGAGTAATTGTAGTTAACTAATTCAAGCCCTTGTACTATGGAGTAAACTGCTAGTTTTAGTGTATGTATGATCTCTTGAGGACTCAATGATTGTTTCTAGGACATTTTCTCAAGATCATAAAACACATGTTTACAATCTTTTACTTTTTAATGTATTGTAGGATTGGCATCAATGAATGTACCAATGTTTTCAAGTCGTCCGATTAATCGCGATTAATCACGATTAATCGTCCTAATCGGTCCCTGCTGACTGATTAGGGGTACCGTCGACTTGTACAAGTCGTCCGATTAATCGCGATTAATCGTGATTAATCGTCCTAGTCGGTCCCATGGCGACTAGGTTCGACTAGACGACTTGAAAACATTGGAATGTACTCTTCTTCCTTTCATGCATCATATGAAAGCCATGTGTACTCTTTTTTTTTTGAAACAAAGGCAGGAGCTCTGCCGCTCAATTAAAACGAAAGAATATTATGTACAAGGAGCCATCTGTACTCTTCAGTAATACATTTATTAATCTGGGACTTACGTACATATTCTTTAATTTCAGCTTGAATGAAGGAAGGGCTGTATATGTATTTTACTTCCCTACGTCTCTCCGAATACATGCAGTGGTTGTCAATCCTTTCCGTAACAAAGAAATATCTCCGTCATTTCTTGAAAAGCAATTTCAAGATGCTTGCCAAGCCCTTGGTTCTGTCCCTGAGAATCTCTCTTTCCATGTATGAGTGAAATCATGAGATGCAATATATAAATTTTCATGCTGTTTGGCATACCTAATTCTGATTCTTTGATTCTATTTTTAGGTGGACTACCAAACATTAATTGATGCTGGCAGCAAATATGTGCAAAGAATGTTACTTGAGTACAGGTATGCTGTTTTCTGATTATTTAAAAACAGTCTTGTTTTTTTGGCTTCTTTTTCTGTGAGTCATGAACACTTTATTGGACTAGGTTTTGTAATCTGGGGAATAAAAAGTTGCTGATGTACTGGACATGCATATATGCAAAATTTGTATCCTGTGATCGCATTCGGGCTCTTTTTTGTGTTTACTGGTTGCTGACACCAGCCAGTTTGTTCTAGAAAATTAGGGTCAACAACAACAACAACAAAGCCTTTAAGTCACAAACAAGTTAGGGTAGGCTAGAGTTGAAACCTAGCAGAAGCAATTAAGGTTCAGGCACGTGAATAGCTGTTTTCCAAGCACTCCTATCTAAGGCTAAGTCTTTGGGTATATTCCATCATTTCAAGTCTCCTTTTATTGCCTCTACCCAAGTCAACTTCGGTCTTCCTCTGCCTCTCTTCACGTTACTATCCTGGCTTAGGATTCCACTACGCACTGGTGCCTCTGGAGGTCTCCGTTGGACATGTCCAAACCATCTCAACCGGTGTTGGACAAGCTTTTCTTCAATTGGTGCTACCCCTAATCTATCACGTATATCATCGTTCCGAACTCGATCCCTTCTTGTATGACCGCAAATCCAACGCAACATACGCATTTCCGCGACACTTATCTGTTGAACATGTCGTCTTTTTGTAGGCCAACATTCTGCACCATACAACATAGCAGGTCTAATCGCCGTCCTATAAAACTTGTCTTTTAGCTTCTGTGGTACCCTTTTGTCACATAGGACACCAGATGCTTGGCGCCACTTCATCCACTCTGCTTTGATTCTATGGCTAACATCTTCATCAATATCCCCGCCTCTCTGTAGCATTGATCCTAAATATCGAAAGGTATCCTTCCTAGGCACAACTTGACCTTCCAAACTAATATCTTCCTCCTCCCGAGTAGTAGTGCCGAAGTCACATCTCATATACTCAGTTTTAGTAAAACCTTTGGACTCCAAAGTCTCCCGCCATAACTTCAGTTTCTGATTCACTCCTGTCCGACTTTCATCAACTAGCACTACATCATCCGCGAAAAGCATACACCAAGGGATGTCCCCTTGTATATGTCCCTTGTGACCTCATCGTTCTAGAAAATTAGGGTAAAAAAAAATATTATTTTAATTTAATATCAGGCAAAGTGGCCTTTTAAGCATTAGAATTTTTTTTTTGCACAAAAATGGCAGATACCCCTTCTCCATACATTGTTCAATAGCTCGATTCTCCTTCTAACTCAAATTTGTCCATGTGGTAACTGTCACATCAGAATTCCTGTTGTAAGTTTATAGCTAATTCAGTAGAGAGTATCAGTATAATCCTTTGTTGTCTGTGGTTAAGTTTTGTCTGAAAGGGCACTACCTAAAGAATGGCAAACAGACACAGTTAGTAGGTTGAAACATAAAGTGCAAATGTGTTACATAAATGTATGATTCGACATCAGAATTGCCAAATTTCTTTCTGTTTTGATCTAATGGCCAAGGCACCTAAGTTGTGTATGTGCTAGATAGTATCTAGTGTCTTCCTATTATAGTATTTGGTAATTTTGCTTATCATAAAATCTAAGGAAATCTTTTGTAGACAACAACATCCTGGACCTGTCATAGGCATCATAGAATGCCCTAAACTCCAAGCTATAAAGGCAGCTGTACGAGCACTTGATGATTTCCCATGTGTAACCATTCCTAGCAATGCACGGGACAACAACTATCTGGTATAAAATGGACAAAGGCCATTGCATTTTATACCTTTTGTTCTTCCTCTTGTTTTGCTTACTTTGCTTGTCCAGGCTCTCGGTTGGCAAGCAACAGCTGGTCGAACAAGTATGCAGCGTTGTGCTGCATCAACCCAATGGTTCAGTGAACGGATTTCACTAGCTAGATATGCACATGTAAGGTTCTCTACTAGCAAATACTTCAGTTAGTCATTCAGTTTGTATCGAAATAAACTGAACACCAATGCTTTTAAACAGGTGCCACTGGGTAATTTTGAGCTAGACTGGCTTCTTTTTACTGCTGATGTATTTTTTTCAAGGGCATTGCGTGATCAACAGCAGGTTAGTTCTATCTTGATCATGGAAGTTGGCCTTTATTTTGTTTGAATTCCATGCACTTGTCTGTCATATTCCTTGTGGCGAACTTCTGATTGATTCTCTTTTTTCACACCATTAGATTTTCAGCTTTGTAAATGATATGCAGCTTTCCAGGAGAACATGCATGCAAACCAGTTATCTTAAAACAATGCCTTGCTTTTCACCAATGACAATATAGAAGCCAAGTACATTTCCTTTTTTTTTTGGGAAATTGGCTGGGGTGAGAGGTATCTCTTACCTCTCAGCCCTAGGGTTGGTTTAGGCATGCCGATAGGGTCGGTGCTGTTCTTGTACACAGGCGCGCTTATTTAGTTAATCACTGGCATGGGTGGGTGAATTTTTGTTTGTAAGGGTTCTTCCCTTTTTTTCCTTTCTTCTTAATATAATGATACACAGCTCTCCTCCGTGTTTGAGAAAAAACATATTATGTGAATTATATATATTGTGCCCATATAGAGAAGAAAAAAGCTTGAAATTATCTGCAAAAATATTTCCCTACATGTCTTTAGGGAAAACTGGGTATGAGTAACTGAGCTATGCTCTCCTGAAGGAGGCGACTAAACAGAGAGCAGTCTCTGTATAGCGCTGATGGGAGACCTGTCCAGATACGCCTGTGTGGGCCCTACAGCCATCTTATCTTCTTCCTCCCCCACGCACATCGTGCCCTGTTTGCTTCTTTGGACTCCGGTCAGAGACCTTGCTGCCCACACCTTTTGCCTGGCTCCATTGGCGCCACCACCACCACCACCGGAGCTACCGCTAACGACCGCTGGCGGGCGTGCTTGTGCCACCCCACCACCACCTCTAGGCATCCCTCTAGACCTGGATGCCACATATCCTGGTTTAATTAATGAGCCTGAAGCAGGGTTCAACCCTGTACTTCAGAAAAAAAAACCATCACGGTTTAATATGGAGTTTTTTTTGTAGTGCATATGTTTCCTAGTGACTTGCTATATATGTAGGTACTATGGATATCTGATGATGGCATTCCTGATTTAGGAGGCACTTACGAAGGAGAGACATGTTTTGCTGATGAAGTGAGAAGCATTGGTTTATTTCCCAATATGCATTGTGTTTTACCTTTTTTCACTGTTTAGCTAAATATGACCTCATTTTATAGGTCATTCAGCCTGCACTTACTTATCCTGGTGCATATAGAAGAGTTTCTGTTGAGCTTAAGGTAGGCTCAGATCCTATTGGCTTAGACACATTAAAATACTACAAGCTCATTTCTCTGCTGATAATCAATTTATATGTAACATATATTTCTTCTGCAGATCCACCATTTGGCGGTTAATGCTCTCCTAAAAAGTAGTCAAGTGGATGAAATGGAAGGAGGATCAATTGGTAGCTTTGGAAACGACGTGCCTCCTGGTCCACATGGCACTGAAACTGACTTTGACGATGCTATCTTATGTATACCTGCTTTCCAGGTGCTAAAGCAACTTATTCAAAGATGCATTTCAGATGCAGTGTCGTCTGGAAATGTATTTGCTGATGCAATATTGCAACATCTCTACCGCTGGCTTTGCAGGTAATATCTCATGTTTGTGCTTGAACTGTTAGTAATTGCATTTCAGTTTTAGTGTGCTCTTAGCATGTTCTTGAATACTTTTTCAGCCCACGATCGAAACTTCATGATCCAGCTCTCCATCGTCTTCTTCATAATGTAAGCTGAATTACTTAACTGTGTCAATAGTCCTTTTTGTAATACAGATATCGTTTCCAGTATTTACTGCTTATTTTTTACTAGATTTGCAAAATAATTTCTTTTGCAAGCAATCATTGTTTTTTTTTACTAGTCTAGTGTCAGTTTTTACGCTGTCGAATGTCCAACATTACCTACGCTACAACTTATCTTACCCTGTCTTTTTCTTTATAATTGAACTTTATCAGGCAATGAAGAAAGTCTTTGCTCTATTGTTGGCTGAGTTCCGAAAGCTGGGAGCTAATGTTATATTTGCAAACTTTTCTAAGATAATCATAGATACTGGAAAAGTAGATTTGTCATCCGCACATGCATATTGTGATAGCTTATTAAAGACCTTGCAGACAAGGTACCGTGTGACCACTTATTGCAAACAGAATGGGTAATCCACTTATTCTCTAAACTGAGACTAATAGTCTACTTTTTTTAGGGATCTTTTCGAGTGGATAGAATTGGAACCATTGCACTTCTGGCATTCGTCACTGTTCATGGATCAGGTTTGTACTTTTCGTTGTGTTACCACAATATGTTGATTTAGACTTTTGTTTTTTGCCTTTGATGTTTCTTTATCTTATGTTGTTTTATGGTTTAGTATAACTATGGCGGAATTCAAGCTAAAACACAAAACACAGACTCTTCAGATGGTGATAATGATATTGACATTGTCTCAAGCTGGAACATGGCAGAAGATTTGCCCAAAGATACACAGGTATATTTGTTATAATTTCAGAGTCATCCTAACATTAGTAACGACTTTCCTGCAAATGAAACTCAAATGATTGCTCTGACCTTATATTTCATTTTTTTCTTTTGTTAAAATACAGGATCACTTTGTCTTAATTGTATCCGAATTCCTATATATTCCATGGAAATTCATGAAGGAACAAGTAGCTACTCAAGCTACCATAAGGGATGATACCTCATGCACTCCATCTGTAACAGTCATGGCTGCCGAGAATCTTGAGGGCCAGGTGATAGAACACCTCCGTGACAAGGTAATGTATTTTCTTCTTCATCCAGATAACATGGAAATGTGGACATCCAAACATTTACCAGTGACATTTTAACCACAATTAATATATTGCTATTGTGGTGCATAAAGCTAATGATGGTATTCAGAGTTCCAGAAAGTTATGGAGTTTCTTGAGCACAATATTTATAATAAATGGAGTACCATATGCTCTGGAAACACTGTTGTTTATAATCTGACTTTAATATTTGGTTATGCAGATTAGCAATTACTTTGCAGACAAGCTTCTAAGAACTGTAAGTGATATACTTCACCATTTCAAAGGGAAAAGCAAGCATGAGTCAGATGAACCTGCAAATAGAGAATCCGATCCTCACACGCATAAAGGCGACGCTGCATTGGAGTTCATTAAGCATATCTGTGCAGTCCTTGCTCTTGATCAGAATGTTCAGCATGATATTTTGGTAAATCTTCTGTTTGGACGACTCAACTGATACTTGCTGTTTTCACTGGAAGAACTTAAAGCAGAAGAATATTTGTTAATTGTTATTTCTTCACCAAATAGTTAGGTATCCTCCCTGTGCTGTTGCTATATATCTACCAATGACTTGCAGATAGGCCAACATGTCTGTCTTCTCGGTTTGACATGCATGTTGACTACTTAACTAAAAAACATTTGAGTCATGTCCTTCTGTCTTTGAATAAAATAATTAAAAAAGACTTGACCCTGGGGGAAAACCCTGCTCTGAGGCATAACAGTTAAGGTAGAGATTTCTTTGACCCTGACCGGCAGCCTCCCAACTAGAAGTCCTACTGCCGCGCTGTCATCAGTACGTTTGCCTGTCTTCGAATTAACCAAATGGTCTTGTTCCACATTCTGGCAAGAAAATAAACCTTTTTTCAAATGTTGCAGAAGAATAACCAACCTTTCCTTTTTTGACTGGGCTAGATTGTTACACTTGTAATTGTACTATAATTCCTCTCACCATATACAAATATTTCTGGCAGAGAATGAGGAAGAACTTGTTAAAGTTGGTTCGCGTAAAGGAGTTTGCTCCAGAAGCACAATTCCAAGACCCATGTGCCTCGTTCACTCTGCCAAATGTGATCTGCAGGTATTATATTCATAAACCAAATTGTGGAAAGTTTGTTGCATCCTTGCATGATCATTTGCGATAGTATTTTAGCTATTTATCTTTATGGTTGCATTGAAAAAAAATGAGTTGAAATACATTTTCATAAAAAAGAAACAGGAGAATGTTAATCAGAGAATTGGAACCAAATAGTGTTTCTTGCTCTCTTGCCAGTTCTCATATTAACTGCTCAATTTGTAAAATTGGTACGATCTATGGGTCAGAATTAAAATTAAAATGTAACATTTAGGCCTTGTTTGGATGTTGTCGGATTCACCTCAATCCATATGTGTTGAGGTGGGTTGGGGTGGAATTTAGTTCTAAGTTCCACTCCAATCCATCCCCACACATGTGGATTGATTGGAATCCGACTACATCCAAACAAGGTCTTAGCTGGAAATTGTTCCAATCTTTTGTGTTAGAATCATAATGTACAGATTCAGCAGCTATTTTCATTGTCTTCTCTTGAATCATGATGTTACCAAATCTTATGAAACAATTACATTGGCAGCTATTGCAATGATTGCCGGGACCTGGATCTCTGCCGTGACTCAACACTCCGAGGTCAGGAGTGGAGATGCGCGGTTCCGCAGTGTGGGCAACCATACCACCGTGAGCACATGGAGAACGCACTTCTACAGGTGGTCCGCCAGCGAGAGAGGCTGTACCACCTGCAGGATCTGGTGTGCGTGCGCTGCAGGCAAGTGAAAGCCGCCCATTTGTCGGAGCAGTGTTCCTGTGGGGGCTCCTTCCGGTGCAAGGAAGAGTCTTCATATTTTCTCAGCAAAATGCGGGTATTCCTGAAAGTGGCGGTCAGCCAAAAGTTCCAGCTCCTGCAAGATTGCGTGCGATGGATTCTTGAAGTCAGATGATGCAGGCAGCAGGCTGCTACTTCAACATAGTTTAGCGATTGCTAGGTTTTACAACTTGCATAGGCTATAGCTCCGAAGAGTGTATATAAACGGGTGTATAGTGGTGCCACGTATCAGCTTGATCTTTGGTAGAGTAAAACTGTTCGGACTTCAGAAGATACCAGTTTATCAGTGATGAAGACTAACGATGTGTGGTAGCAGTGTACCTCTACCCTGCTTGCAAAAGATTGTTATTGTATTGTAGATATTCAAAGGTGGATGGAAAATTGACAAGAAACGATTGTAACCTTGGTATCGAAACATCTTGATAATTAGCCTTGCTGGGGGGGGGGGGGGGGGGGGGGGGGGGGGGGGGGGGGGGGGGGGGGCGCGAAGAGAATTATAGAAAAAAATGTAGTATGTGACATTGCTGGTGCAAAAATCAACTTTGTATTGGAGGCCATGTAGATAGATTGAAAGCAATAGAGATTGCGTGGAATATTGGATTGAATTGATTGGAGAGTCCTATGTACATATATATATAGGGAAGAGATCTTGTGGCTTATAGAAACAGAACCAACAGAGATCTCATATCTCTCTAACCAAATATAGGGCTGGCCGGCTATACCAGGCACAGGCCCATACACGCACAGCACATATACATGTATATTCTAACACGCCCCCGCAGTCACAGCATCGATGGGTCGAACGTTGAGACTGTACCGAAACTCCGTGAAGACAGCAGTAGGCAAGCCTTTGGTAAAAATGTCGGCGAACTGGGACGTCGTCGGGACGTGAAGAACGCGGACAGCACCAAGAGCCACTCGTTCTCGGACGAAGTGAAGATCAATCTCAATGTGCTTGGTACGCTGATGCTGAACAGGGTTGGAAGACATGTACACGGTGCTGATATTGTCGCAGTAGACCAATGTGGCATGGCGCAGGGGTGTATGCAGCTCAGACAACAACTGGCGCAACCAAGAAGCTTCGGCGACGGCATTGGCGACCGCACGATACTCAGCTTCAGCACTGGAGCGAGAGACCGTGTTCTGGCGCTTGGAGGACCAGGAAATCAAAGTGTCACCGAGGAACACCGCGTAGCCCGAGGTGGACTTACGAGTGTCAGGACAGCCGGCCCAGTCGGCATCGGAGTAGACAACAAGATAAAGCTGACTGGAGGCTCGAATGTGTAACCCCAACTCTAAAGTGCCACGAACATAGCGCAATATGCGCTTCAAAGCTGCAAGGCGAGGCTCTCGCGGATCATGCATATGAAGACACACTTGCTGCACGGCATAAGCAATGTCCGGCCGTGTGAAAGTGAGATACTGCAGAGCTCCTGCTAGGCTGCGAAAATCCGTAGGATCTGCAATGGGGTTGCCATCAGCTGAGAGCTTCGGGTTGATATCAACCGGAGTAGAGCAGGGCTTGCAATCTGCCATACCAGCACGATCTAAGATGTCCAGCATATACTGATGTTGAGATAAGAAAAGACCACAGCTGGTGCGCTGAACCTGCATGCCCAGAAAATGATGGAGTTCTCCCAAATCCTTCATAGAAAATTCCCGCTGAAGCGCTGCAATAATACGCTGGCGTAGATCCGCTGAGGAAGCAGTCAGCACAATATCATCAACATAGAGCAGGAGATATGCAGTCTCAGAACCCCGACGATAAACAAATAAGGATGTGTCCGACTTGGTCTCAACAAAGCCCAACTGGAGAAGGAACGTGGCGAACCTGCTATACCAAGCACGGGGCGCCTGTTTCAGGCCGTATAAGGACCTGTTTAAGCGGCAGACAAAATCCAGGCGAGAATTGTCCTCAAATCCTGCTGGCTGGGCGCAGTAGACTGTCTCGGAGAGGGTCCCATGGAGGAATGCATTCTTCACATCAAGCTGATGAACTGGCCAACTGCGTGAGACAGCCAACGAGAGAACTGTGCGAACAGTGGCGGGCTTCACAACGGGGCTGAAAGTCTCATCGTAGTCAATGCCTGGGCGCTGGGTGAATCCACGAAGAACCCAGCGCGCCTTGTAGCGCTCGAGAGAACCGTCTGCCCTGAACTTGTGTTTGAAGACCCACTTGCTAGTCACCACATTAGAGCGCGGTGGTCGCGGAACTAGATCCCAAGTGTGGTTGACAAGCAGAGCTGAGAACTCCTCCTGCATAGCTGCACGCCAATGGGGGTCAGCAAGAGCGGCGCGATACGTCCGCGGGATCGGCGACAGGGAGGTCGTCTAAAATGCCGCCGGCTGTCGGAAACCGGCTTTCCCACGCGTCCTCATGGCATGCTGATTGACCACAGGGACGATGGGAACCGCCCCAGGTGGAAGGCGAACAGCAGTAGCAGCCGGTGGTGGTGGAGCAGGTGGAGCAGGTGGAGATGGAGGCCGTGGGACCAGCGCCGTAGCAGCCTGCCCATCCCAGCGCTGGAAGCCGGGTGGAGGACCAACAGGGCGACTGTCTAGACTAGCCGGCTGGCTACTGGAGGGGCCAGCTGCTGGTGGTGCACGTGCCTGATTGCCCAGACCAGCTGGCTGGCTGATGGAGGAGCCAGCTGCTGGTGGTGCATGACCGGCTGTTGCAGCCGGGCCTGCTGTAGATGATGCGCCAGGGGCCAGGGGAGCAGCAGCAAGCCATGGGGCGCTGCTCCCTGGAAACACAGCCGCACGTGGCTGTGCAGCGGCGGCGCCGGGAGAACCTGCAGGCATAAAAAATGACGACACTGGTGGAGCCATCACAGGGTCAATAGAGTCCAAGAACTCGAAGTCCTGGGGAGTAGGACGAGCGGAATCCTCGGAGAAGGGATAGGATGTCTCATCAAAGACGACATGCCGAGATATGATGATCCGGTTGGAGGACCTGTCAAGACAGCAGTATCCTTTGTGATGAGGGGAATAGCCAAGAAAAACACACAAGGAGGAACGGGGGGCGAGTTTGTGGGGAGCGGTGGCTGAAAGGTTGGGATAGCAACGGCACCCAAAAACACGAAGATGCTCATAAGAGGGTGGAGACCCATATAGGACCATATGAGGGGTGGAGAAATTGAGTGTCTTGGTAGGGAGAATGTTAAGGAGCAGTGTGGCGGTGGAGAGGGCCTCAACCCAATAGGCTGGAGGGACACTAGCCTGGAACAGGAGGGAGCGAACAACATTATTGATGGTACGAATAATGCGTTCGGCTTTACCGTTTTGGGAGGAGGTGTAAGGACAAGACATGCGTAGCTGCACGCCGTGAGAGAGGAAGAAGGCACGGGAAGCATGATTGTCGAACTCGCGTCCATTGTCGCACTGAATACCCTGAATAGAGACACCGAACTGTGTAGCAACATATGCAAAGAAGTTAGACAGGGTCGAAAAGGTGTCTGACTTTAACCGAAGTGGAAAAGTCCAGAGGTAGTGCGAAAAGTCATCAAGAACGACAAGATAATACTTGCATCCAGCAACACTTGGAATAGGCGAGGTCCACAAATCACAATGTATTAATTGGAAAATATGAGTGGTTCTGGAATTGGACGCATGAAATGGCAAACGAGTATGACGCCCCAACTGACAAGCATGACATAATGTTTGACTGGCACTATTATTACATGGAATAGCAGACGATTGGGCTAGCCTAGACAAGACTTCATGACCGGGATGACCAAGACGCTGGTGCCAAAGCAAAGGACTGGAGGTGGCGATCAGAGTAGAGGCAGGCTCATGGAACTGTAGTGGGTAGAGGGGACCGGAGCTGTCACACCGGACGATCTCTCTCCGAGAATGTAGATCCTTCACAGAACAGCCAAGAGGGTCAAACTCCACAGAACAATTGTTATCGGAAGTAAACTGACGTACCGAAATAAGATTCTTAATAAGGCCAGGAGAAACAAGGACATTATTAAGATGAAGGTTATGAGGAAAATTGGTAACGCCAGTGGAAGTAACGGGAAGAAGGTGTCCATTACCGACAACAATATGGGATGGTGATGATGAAAGTGGAGTGAAGGGAGCAGTGACTGTACCAGCATCAGAAGTCATATGGTTGGTGGCGCCGGAGTCGAAGTACCAGTTGCTGGATGGGGGCTGCTGCAGCGACATCGTTTGGAAGTTGGCAGCCAAGCTTGCCGCATCCCAGCCTGGGGAGCCAACAGCCGGGCTGTAGAGGCCCGCTG
Organism: Miscanthus floridulus; assembly: GCF_019320115.1. Taxonomy (NCBI): domain Eukaryota; kingdom Viridiplantae; phylum Streptophyta; class Magnoliopsida; order Poales; family Poaceae; genus Miscanthus; species Miscanthus floridulus. The sequence continues at coordinate 160,197,178 of NC_089587.1, forward strand.
GGGGCAGTGCCCACTGCTGCACGCCCGAGTGGACACCCCAGCCCTGTTGTGCGCCGGCCAGCAGTGCATGAGGCATCTGCTGTCCGCCTAGAGGCTGCTGCACGCCGCCGAGGAGAGCATGAGGGTGCGGGAGCGTCGATGGCCGGGGTCCAGGCCACATGTTGATGGATCCGGTCCATGGTTGATGAAGATTAGGCCAAGACGCTGATTGCTGCCCACTGTTGGGCATTTGGCCACGGCCGCCACCACCGCGCTTGCCGCGCCGGGCGCGCTTGCCCCCCCCCCACCGTTGGAGGGTTGTTGTTGACCCGGCGGCCGTTGCTGTGGAGGCGCGGCTGGAGGTGCTTGAGGAGCAGACGGCGGCCGCGAGCCGCTGGAGGGGGTGGCAGCCCCGACATGAAGAGCAGTAGCCGGCGCAGTCGCCTCCATGGTGAGCTCTTCAAGGAGAAGATCATTGCGGGCCTGCAAAAAGGAAGGGAAGGGATGCCCGCGACGAAGGTGGAGCCCAATGGCTTCAAAGCGGCCATTGAGACCGCGGATGAGGTTTAGCACAAGCGTGCGGTCTAGAACGGGCTCGCCAAGGTCGCGGAGAGCATCAGCCATGCCCTTGAGCTTCCTGCAATAGGTGGTGATGTCTTGATCGCCTTGCTTGAAGTTGCGGAATTCCGCGTCGAGGTGGAGGGCACGGGTTTCGCGATTCCCACGGAACTGGGACTCGATGGCGAGCCATGAGACACGGGCAGTGTTGCCCGATTCGACGGCGGTCTCGGCGAGGGCGTCGGTGATGGTGCCGCCGAGCCAAGTCCGAACGACGTAGTCCATGCGCACCCAATCCGGCGAGGTGGGAGTGGACGCGTCGGAGAGAACGTGACTCTCTAGAGAGTAGCGGCCGACGACGTGGAGGAAGGACTCGCGCCAGTGGCCGTAGAACGTCGAAGAGACGTCGAGGACGAGCGGCACGAGGAGACGGATGTTCTGCACAGCCACGGCTTGGGCATGCAGATTGATCAAGGCTGCGGCCTCGTGCTGGAAGAGAGCATCCTGGAGGGGATCGTCGCCGGCGTCGGAGTCTTCGCCGCCGGAACCGTCGTCACTTCCAGGGAGGGGTTGGGTCGCAGCACGCTCGAGGGCGGCGCGAGCCAGGGCAGCGCGGAGACGAGTTTCGGCGGCGTCGCGCTCAGCCTGCGCTGCAGCAGCCACGCGGTCAGCCTCAGCCACGCGGGCGAGGGCAGCGGCGTGGCGAGCCTGGGCCGCGCGCTCGCGGAGGCGAGCAGCGTCGGCATGGGCGCGCTTCTCCTGGGCAGCGATGGCTGCAGCACCAGAGGCGTCGGTGACGATGCCGGAGGCTGCGCTCGAGGGCTGCGGAGCGTGCGGCTGGGGAGCAGGGGGTGGAGGATCGCCGGGCATGATTGGTGCTGCAGAGGATGCGCACGCGAATTTGCGGCGGCGAGCAGGAGCGGAAGGGAACCCTAGACTCGTGATACCATGAAAACAATAGAGATTGCATGGAATATTGGATTGAATTGATTGGAGAGTCCTATGTACATATATATATAGGGAAGAGGAGATCTTGTGGCTTATAGAAACAGAACCAACAGAGATCTCCTCATATCTCTCTAACCAAATATAGGGCTGGCCGGCTATACCAGGCACAGGCCCATACACGCACAGCACATATACATGTATATTCTAACATAGATATCTTTGGTTATGGCCTATGAGCATGGAGTTGAACGGAAAATAAAGTTGCGTTTTCAAATCTAGCCGCATAGATTATTCTAAGTTATGATGTGGTTGTATGAACGGTAGGGATGACGTGAAAAGAAATACACGCGTCGGACCGAATGCTGCCAGCCTGCCACTACGCTAACCTTGGGGCGTCATGCTAGTTGTCTGTTTTTGTTGCCACCATCATCGTACTGCATTATTTTACACAAGGAAAAGGAAACGGAGGCCGTTGTACTTGTGACGTGTTCTTTTTTTTTTTTTGAGTGGACGTACTTGCGACTTGTGAGGGGCCAGGATTCGTTGGATGGATGGATGAAGCCCGCGTGCCCTGTGACCTCAGCCTTCTCGTAGGCCCCGGGATGCATTATTGTAGGATAGGAGTACCATTTGTGATTTTATCCTTTGTTTAGTTACACCCTAACTTCTAAAAAGTTGTTACAGTACCTGTCACATCGAATGTTTACGGCCCGTGCATGGAGCATTAAATGTAGACGAAAAGAAAAACTAATTGAACAGTTTGGTGGGAAATTGCGAGACGAACGTTTTGAGCCTAATTAGTCCATGTTTGAATACTATTTGCCAAATAAAAACGAACGTGCTACAGTAGCCCAAAATCCAAATTTCTCCAACTAAACAAGGGCTTATAAACGTTGTCAAACTTGTCCTTTGGTTCGCGAGGGGCGACCTCATCATATTTTAATCTCTGACTGACGATTTGGGACGGCACAGAGCGCCAATGCCATCACAATGATTTGCTGCACGATTCCGCGGCAGGTGATGATGGTTAGTTTTGCCGGTTCAAAGCATCTTCACTGCAGGCCCGGTAAGTCAGAAAAATCTGTGCCTGCCGTGTCCTCAACCGCTTGGGGGTACGTACGCTTGCATTTGCATATGGATCAAGTTGCTCTTAGACTAGACTTCTGTTGGCTGTAGCTGCGACTTTGACTTAGGTACCGTTTAGTTCTCATGGCTGTAGCTGCGACTTTGACTTAGGTACCGTTTAGTTCTCAAAATTTTGCAAAATTTTTTAAGATTCTTCGTCACATCGAATCTTTGAACGCATGCATGAAGTATTAAATATAAATAAAAAATAAAAACTAATTATACAGTTTAGACGAAATTCACGAGATGAATCTTTTAAGCCTAATTAGACTATAATTGGACATTAATTGTCAAATAACAACGAAAGTACTACAATATCATTTTTCAAAAAATTTCGCCAACTAAACAGGGCCTTAGCTCATGAGTTACTTTGCGCTGTATAAGTACTTTTGCTCGTGGAGGCAAACAACCGGAGCGCGGAATGTTTTCCATCTTTTATTTGTTTGCAGAGCAGTATTAAAAGTGGTTTCCTTCTTCGTATACAAGTGAGAAAATGAGTCGGTCAACGTGAGAGGGTACTAGTAGGTGATCAAAACACAGAAAATCACTGCTGTAGGCCACGGCTTTGCCGATTGTTTTTACACTCGGCAAAGAGCCATTTGCACTTGGCAAAGGCTTTGCCGAGTGTAGCATTTGGCAAAGTCCGCTCGACAAAATTTTTCTCGGTAAAGGGTCTTTACCGAGTGCTTTTTATTCGGACACTCGGCAAAATAAAATAAAATTTTGCTGAGTGCTTGGGGCGGCACTCGCAAAATATTTTCGGCCGTTGCGGCGCCGGCCGTTAACGGTTATTTTACCGAGTGCCCGACCCAGCACTCGGCAAATTTTTTTTATTTTTTTTAAAAATGACTTTGCCGAGTGCTCCAGCCCAGGCACTCAGCAAAGTTTTTTTTATTTTTTTTTAAAAAGTACTTTGCCGAGTGCCCCTGCCCAGGCACTCGGCAAATGTTTTTTTTTATTTATTTTTAAATAATTTCTTTGCCGAGTGCCCCTGTTTAGGCACTCGACAAAGAATTTCTGAATTTTTTTTAAAAAAAATACTTTGCCGAGTGCCGCGGCAAGGCACTCGGCAAAGAATTTTTTTTTTTTGAAAAATCTTTGCCGAGTGCCTTGCCCATGGCACTCGGCAAAGACCTCGAGAATTGCAATTTTTTTACATTCCATTGTAACAGACAATATATATATATATATATATATATATATATATATATACACACACACATATACATCAATCATCATATCTATATCACCAACATGCATTATATATCACAAGCACACGCATATTTAATAAATCCATCAAAAATCCATCACAAATGCACCAAAATTCAACATCACAAGTTTATTATTACAAGTTCAACATCACAAAGTTCAACATCCCTACTGCGGCGACGGAGACTGCAGGTGTGGCCCCCCGGACTGCGGTGAAGGACCGTGTAAGGAAAATGGACCCTTGGCCCATTTACTTTGAATTTTGGTGTTTGATGACCAACACAACCAAATTGGACTAATGAATTTGCAAGTGTTTGTTTTGTAGTTCAATAGGGTGCAAGACGTGACTTGGACGAAGGCGACGTGATGATCCGATGATCAACACCTCAAGTAAGACCTTAGGAGCACAAGAAAAGAATCAAGATATCAAGCAAAGTTCAAGCATGAAGATAGGAACCAAGCCATACGCAAGATCGCGAAGAAACGAGCTCACAGAGGCGATCGGGCGCTGGACCGGACGCTGGACCGGTGGCTCGGCAGACAGGCAACCGGACACTGGATCAGACGCTGGCGGCAACCGACCGGACGTAGGAAAGCAGCGTCCGATCGAGTACAGAGAGGTTCCAGAGCGGCAAATATGTGACCGGACACGTCCGGTGGCAGGCGACCGGACACTGGCCAGCGTCCGATCAGTGTATTGCCGGCTCAACGGTCGGGATGACCGGACGCGTCCGGTCAGGACGATTCAGCGTCTGGTCAGTAGCAGTTTCGTGAGAATTCGACCCCAACGGCTACTTTCTCAGTGGGGCTTATAAATACAACCCCCAACCGGCCATTTGAGATGAGTGGAGCTGAGGAAACATACCAAGGGTGTTGATACACCATTTTAGTGATCTCCACATGCATAGTGCTTAGTGTTTTATTAGGTGATTAGCATAAGTGCTTTGCGAAGTGCTTAGGTTGATTAGACCACCGCTTATGCGCTTGCTCTAGGTGTATGTCTAGTGTTTAGTGAGGTTTGCATACCTCTTGCCACCCCGTGCTTGCGAGCACAAGTGTTGTACATCGGAGGGGCTTGAAGTCTTGCGAGATCACACCAACTGCGTTTGTGGTGTGGCCGCCACCATGTACCGGAGGGAACAAGGCCCGCTGAAAGCACTAGTTTGGTTTTGGTGAATTGATGAAACCCTAAGCGCTAACCTAGTTTATCAAGTGATCATGAGATAGGTAGCACACTTCAAGTAGAGAAGCTAATGAAGATCATAACATGACAAAGTGATGGCATGGCGATGATCAAGGGCTTAAACTTGAAATAAAGAAAGAGAAAAACAAAAAGCTCAAGGCAAAAGTATAAACCATAGGAGCTATTTTGTTTTGGTGATCAAGACACTTAGAGAGTATGATCACATTTAGGTTTGATAGCCGTACTATTAAGAGGAGTGAAACTCGTATCGAAATACGGTTATCAAAGTGCCACTAGATGCTCTAACTCATTACATATGCATTTAGGATCTAGTGGAGTGCTAACACCCTTGAAAATATTTGTGAAAATATGCTAACACATGTGCACAAGGTGATACACTTGGTGGTTAGCACATTTGAGCAAGGGTGGAGAAGTTAGAAGTAAAAACGAGTTAGTGTCGCTGGTTATACAGTGACCGGACGCTAGACCTCTGAGGGACCGGCGTGTCCGGTCATGTGTAACAGTGAGATGCTGGCGTCGGTCTATTGACTGGACGCTAGGTCGCTCGGCGACTGGACGCTAAAGAGGTGTGTCCGGTCAAGTGGTCGGTCTGCATAGCGCTTAGGGTTAAGCACCGAACGCTGGTCTGCGTCCGGTCAAGGTGGACCAGACGCGTCCGGTCAAAGAAATACGCCTCGGAGAGCTTACTAGAAACGACCGGACGCTGAGGGTCCAGCGTCCGGTCAACTGACCAGAGCGACCGATCGGTCAAGGCAGATGACCGTTGGAGCCAGACACGTGGCTGACTACGAGCGATCGGACGTAGGGGGCTCAGCGTCCGGTCAACTGACCGGAGCGTCCGGTCAGTCCGCGTCATGCCCAGTAAAGGGGTATAACAGCTATATTTCGTGGGGGCTTCTATTTAAGCCCCATGGCTGGCTATAGCTCATATCTTTGGCTATTTCCGTTAACATAGCAACCTTGTGAGCTTAGCCAAAGCCCTCACACTCATTTCCATCATAGATTAAACATCTTTGTGAGATTGGAAGAGAATCCAAGTGCATTGTTTGAGTGTTTACATCTAGAGGCACTTGGTGTTTGTGTTTCACTGCGGGATTCGCTTGTTACTCTTGGTGGTTGCCGCCACCTAGACGGCTTGGAGCAGCGAGGATCGTCGAGCGGAGGTGGTGATTTCTCCGGCTCCGATCGTGGTGATTGTGAGGGGTTCTTGACCTTTCCCCGGCGGAGAGCCAAAAGGTACTCTAATGAATTGCTCGTGGCTTGTGTGATCCTCATCTTGTGTTGGTTGTGCGGCACCCTATTGAGGGTTTAGCGTGTGAAGCCAATTAGCGCGTGAACCTCCAAGTGAGTGAATCGCCACAACGTGGACTAGCTTGCCGGCAAGCAAGTGAACCTCGGTAAAAATCATTGTGTTCATCATTGATTCTGAGGTGATTGGTCTTCATTGTTATTCATCCTTGTGATTGATTGGTTCACTCCTCTACACGGTGGTATAACTATCTTGATCACTCTCTTTACATTATCGCAAACTAGTTGACAAGCTCTTTAGTGTAACTAGTTGTGAGAGCTTGCTTGGTTGGTTGGTGTGACTCTTTAGTTAGCTTTTGAGAGCACACTAACATAGGGTAGTGTCATACCTCTTGTGTGAATCGACACTATCTAAACTAGAATTGTGGTAGGTGGCTTGCATTTTGAGTAGGCTAGCGCAATACTTGCTTCGCCTCATAATTGTCTAACCTTTTGTTAAGTGTTGTTGTAGAAATTTTTATTAGGCTATTCACCCCCCCTCTAGCCATTAGGACCTTTCAAGTGGTATCAGAGCCGAGGTCACCGTTATTTGAGGCTTAACAACCTTCGGTGTTAAAATGGCTCAAATCAACAACACCAAGAAGCCACCCCAATTTGATGGCACAAATTATCCCTATTGGATGGCTAAGATGACAATGTATATCAAGTCAATCAATAGGAAGGTTTGGAAGGTGGTAGAAACAAAAATTGAGATTGAAGATCCAGAGAATCCCACCGTGGCCGAAGAAGTACTTCTCCAAAACAATGACATTGCTCTAAGTGCTATTCATGATGCAATTGATGAAAGAACATTTGAGCAAGTCAAAAATATTGAGATGGCTCATGAGGCATGGAAGAAGTTGGAGGAATCATTTGAGGGCACTCAAGCCGTGAAGGGTGCAAAGGCTTACATTCTCAAAGAAAAGTTTGCAAGCTTCAAGATGAAGGATGATGAGAGTGTGCCGGAGATGTTCCATAGGCTTCAAGTGCTTATTAATGATCTCAAAGCACTTGGAGAAGAAGTGAAGGATAAAGACTTCTCCCACAAGTTCTTGAGATGCTTACCCTCAAGATTTGGTACATTGGTCACTATTCTAGTGAGGAGTGGTTTGGACACAATGACACCAAACCAAGTGTTGGAAGATATAATGACCGATGATACTTATAGAGATGATGATGAGAAGGAAGAAAAGAAGGAGAAGAAAGATGAGAATAAGGATGAGAAGAAGAAGAGTGTGGCATTCAAGGCCACATCATCCAAGGGCAAAGCTAAGCAAGAAACATCAAGTGAAGAAGATGAATCATGGGATGATGATGATGATGATGAGAAGATGGCTCTATTTGTCAAGAGATTTGGCAAGTTCATGGTGAAGAAGGGCTATCGTGCAAGAAGAAAGAAATCTTCATTCAAGAACAAAGAAGAGTCAAGAAGGTGCTTCAAGTGTGGAAGCAAAGATCATCTTGTTGCTCAATGCCCATATAATAGTGAAAATGATGATGACAACAAGAAGAACAAGAAGAAGGACAAGAAAGAAAAGAAAGAGAAGAAGGACAAGATGGCCTTCAAGAAGAAGAAGGGTGGTTCATATGTAGTCACTTGGGATAGTGATGCTTCCTCAAGTGATGATGATGATGATAGGGATGATAACAAGACCACCAAGAAGAAGGCTCTTGCAAGCATTGCCATCAATGAGAAGCCTTCTCTCTTCGAATCTTCATCATGCTTCATGGCTAAGGCCACTAAGGTACAATCTTGCGATGATGAAAGTGATGAAGAACATGATGATGATAATGAACATAAAAATGAAAATGATAGTGATAGTGATGATGATGAACCTACTAAGGATGAATTATTTGACATGCTAGAAGATGCTAGAGAACACTTTGATATCAAGAGAAGGGAATGCAAAAGCTTGCGTAAGGAACTAAAAGCCCTTAAGTAAGCCTTTGATGAGCTCAATGTATCTCATGGGAGGCTAGAGGAAGCCAATGAGAAGCTTGGCAAAGCTCACAAAAAGTTTGAAAAGGCTCATTCCTCTTTGCTTGATGAGCAAAATAAAAAGAAGCATGTTGAAACTTGTAACGTAGGCTTAACTTGTGAGATAATTGATGAACCGCTATCTATGTCTATCATTGTTGCTCCTTCTAACCCTTCTTGTAGCACTTCCATTTCTACCTCATCTAGTAGTGATGGTCTCACTTGTGATGCCTCACTAGTGGTTGAGAATGAGAACCTCAAGAAGGAGGTCACTAAGCTCACTCACAACCTAGCTAAGGCTTATGGTGGTGAGGACCGCTTGCTTATGTGCTTGGGTAGCCAAAGAGCTTCTCTCTACAAAGAGGGATTGGGCTATACCCCCAAGAAAGGCAAAGCGGCATTTGCTCCTCACAAGACTAGTTTTGTGAAGAACAATGGTCAATTTTGCACTAGTTGCAAGCAAGTGGGTCACAAAGAGCAAGAATGCAAAAATAAGAACAAAAATGCTAATGTATTCTTTATTAAGCTTGATTCATGCTATATGCTTACTAAGGGTACAAATGGTGTGAAGGCTAAGTTCATTGGTAAACCATGGATGGGCTCAAAGAAGAAAGCCATTTGGGTTCCAAAGAGCTTAGTAACTAACCTTCAAGGACCCAAGCAAGTTTGGGTACCTAAAAAGAATTGATCTTCTTTTGTAGGTCAATTACAAAGCTGGAGGAAAGCATTGGGTTCTTGATAGTGGGTGTACTCAACACATGACCGGTGATGCAAGAATGTTCAACTCAATCAACACCAATGGCAATGATGGTTACGATAGTATCACATTTGGTGATAATGGCAAAGGCAAGGTCAAAGGGCTTAGTAAGATTGCAATATCCAATGACATGAGCATATCCAATGTGTTGCTAGTAGAGAGCTTGAACTTCAATTTGCTATCCGTAGCTCAATTGTGTGATCTTGGATTCAAATGCATATTTGGAATAGATGATGTAAAGATCATAAGTGTAGATGGCTCTAACTTGATCTTCAAAGGCTTTAGATATGAGAATCTATACTTGGTTGATTTCAATGCTAGTGAAGCTAGATTGTCTACATGCTTGTTCACTAAGTCTAGCATGGGTTGGTTATGGCATAGAAGGCTTGGTCATGTTGGAATGAAACAATTGAATAGATTGATTAAGCATGACTTAGTTAAAGGCTTGAAAGATGTTGTGTTTGAAAAGGATAAGCTTTGTAGCTCTTGTCAAGCCAGCAAACAAGTTGGAAACACCCATCCTAAGAAAAGCATGATGAGCACTAGTAAAGCATTTGAGTTATTGCACATGGACTTGTTTGGGCCAACACAATACACTAGTATCGGTGGAAACAAATATGGCTTTATGATAGTGGATGATTACACTAGATACACATGGGTATTCTTTCTAGTGGACAAAAGTGATATATTTGCAACATTCAAATCATTTGTCAAAGGCATTCACAATGAGTTTGAAACAACCATCAAGAGAGTTAGAAGTGACAATGGTAGTGAGTTCAAGAATACTAGAATTGATGAGTTATGTGATGAATTTGAAATTAGACATCAATTCTTGGCCAAGTACACTCCTCAATCAAATGGCCTTGTTGAGAGAAAGAATAGAATACTTATTGATATGGCAAGGTCTATGCTTAGTGAGTACAATGTGAGTCAATCTTTTTGGGCCGAAGCTATCAACATGACTTGCTATTGTAGCAACCGCCTCTATTGTCACCGATTGAAAGAGAAAACACCATATGAGCTCTTGAATGGTAGAAAGCCCAACATTGCATATTTTTGGGTCTTTGGTTGCAAATGCTATATCTTGAAGAAAGGCACAAGATTGGGCAAGTTTGATAAGAAATGTGATGAAGGATTCCTACTTGGTTATTCCACCATAAGCAAAGCATATAGAGTTTGGAATTTGGATAGTGGTACTCTTGAGGAGGTTCATGATGTTGAATTTGATGAAACCAAGGGTTCACAAGTAGAGGATGAAAACTTGGAAGATGTTAGAGGCATTCAACTTTCAAATGCCATGAAGAACATGGATGTTGGTGAATTGAGGCCTAGGCAAGTAAATGATGATGAAGATGATTTAGTGCAAGTGCTCTCTAACTCAAATATGCAAGATGATACATATCAAACTAGTGCAAGTGACTCTCATGACATTAATCAAGATCAAGTGGCTAGTACATCATCTCAACCCAATGATCTAGCAAGTGCAAGCAATCACGTTCCATTGCTCCAACCAACAAATATTGCAAGAGATCATCCTTTGGATACAATCATTGGAGATATTTCAAGAGGTGTATAAACAAGATCAAGATTGGCATCATTTTGTGAACACTTCTCATTTGTGTCATCCATTGAACCAAAGAAGATAAATGAAGCTATGAAGGATGTTGATTGGGTCAATGCTATGCATGAAGAGCTAAACAACTTCATAAGAAATCAAGTATGGGAGTTGGTAGAAAGACCAAAGGGACACAATGTGATTGGAACCAAATGGGTCTTTAGAAACAAGCAAGATCAAGATGGGATAGTAGTAAGGAACAAAGCAAGATTGGTAGCACAAGGATATACACAAGTTGAAGGTCTTGACTTTGGAGAAACATATGCCCCGGTTGCTAAATTGGAAGCAATAAGAATCTTGCTAGCCTATGCTTGTGCTCACAACATCAAGCTCTATCAAATGGATGTTAAGAGTGCATTTCTCAATGGTTATATCAATGAAGAAGTTTATGTTGAGCAACCTCCCGGTTTTGAAGATGATAAAAAGCCCAACCATGTATACAAGTTGATGAAGGCATTGTATGGCTTGAAGCAAGCACCTAGAGCATGGTATGAGAGATTGAGGGACTTCCTCCTCTCTAAAGGGTTCACCATGGGCAAGGTTGACACCACTCTTTTCATCAAGAAGATTGGAAAAGATCTATTTGTATTGCAAATATATGTTGATGACATCATTTTTGGATCAACCAATCAAGAATTGTGTGATGAGTTTGGAAAGATGATGGCTAATGAGTTTGAAATGTCCATGATTGAAGAATTGAGTTACTTCCTTGGTCTTCAAATCAAGCAATTGAAGAATGGTACATTTGTGAGTCAAGGCAAGTATATCAAGGACATGATCAAGAAGTTTGGCATGATTGATAGCAAAGTCATTAGCACACCAATGGGAACCAATGGCAACTTGGATAGTGATGCAAGTGGAAATATGATAGATCAAAAGTTGTATCGGTCTATGATTGGAAGCCTACTCTATGTGACCGCATCAAGGCCGGATGTCATGTTTAGTGTATGCATGTGTGCAAGATTTCAAGCCTCACCAAGAGAAAGTCATTTGAAGGCTACAAAGAGAATATTGAGGTACTTAAAGCATACACCAAATGTTGGTTTGTGGTATCCCAAAGGAGCAAAGTTTGAGCTAGTTGGTTACTCCGACTCGGATTATGCGGGATGCAAGGTTGAAAGGAAGAGCACCTCGGGCACATGTCAATTGTTGGAAAGATCACTTGTTTCATGGTCATCAAAGAAGAAAAATAGTGTTGCATTATCAACCACCAAAGCCGAATACATATCCGCCGGTAGTTGTTGTGCACAAATTCTTTGGATGAAGGCCACTTTGAATGACTTTGGAATTAAGTTCAAGAAAGTGCCATTGCTATGTGACAATGAGAGTGCAATCAAGTTGACAAACAATCTGGTTCAACATGCAAGAACAAAGCACATTGATGTCCGCCACCATTTCATAAGAGATCACCAACAAAAAGGGGACATTTGCATTGAGAGTGTAGGCACCGAAGATCAACTTGCCGATATATTCACCAAGCCATTGGATGAGAAAAGGTTTTTGCAAGCTAAGGAATGAGTTGAACATATTGGATTTCTTAAATATGTGTTGATGCACCCCCCCCCCCACTCATATGACATGCCTCTCCTTCGAGCAATCCAAGGTAAAAGTTGATTGGCATGACATACATCCTTGCTAAGGACATGTTTAGTGCATCTAGTCATATTTTCAATCTTATTAGGACCTCTCAAGTGGTTCTATCTTATTAGGCTCATTCATGAAAATCAAATGATTTTAATGTCTATATGATATCACTATTGCTTCTATGCTTGACTTGATCTAGTGATGCCATATGACATGTTTGTGAGCTTGTAAACCTAGTGTTTAATCTAGAAAATGAACTATAAGTGTTTAACTCAACATGGTACAAGATAACCCTTATTTGGAGGTGTGAAGAAGCTTGTCCTTGGATCAAATCGAGTTAAATATTTTTAGCAAATAATCTAGATTGGACCAAATTTGGGAAAATGATCCTCACCCCATTGATTGACATTGATAATCTCGACCCTACAAGTAATTCTATCTACATTTAGAACCTTTGTGGTCATTGATGACAAAGGGGGAGAGAAACAAAGATAAGAAGGAGAGAAACAAACATAAAGAAAGATATCTTGATATATGACATAGGGGGAGAGATATACCAAAGGAAAGGGATCAACTAAAATTTTGAGCACACAAGTAGGTGGAGCAAGCTCATGAACTTGTATGGTGCATTTGAATGTGCATTTCATATGTTTGCTTGCATGGCATAAGTATTAAAGTTAAACATCCATGCTTGTGTGATGAATGTTAGTTGTAAGATTGAATGGTGAAATGAAATCACTAGATAACTTTCATTTCCAAGTAAGTCTTTACAAGTGATATCTTTTCAAAAATATGTTTCCAAGTGATATTGAGCTAACCATGGTGCTAAGGATGGTATATTGGTGCACTCCGATTGGTATCACGCTTCAAAGGTCCGTCTTTTATACCTTAGCATCTTTTGGTAGACATTGACTCCTACATTTCCTATCTAAGCATATGTGCAAGCTACAATCCAAATTCTTAGCACATATGTAGGGGGAGCAATTGCTACCATTTGAGGTTCATGAAACTTGTCCATATCCTTTTACACATGGTAAATATGCTTGGGCAAGCAACATGGATTCAATTGAATTTCAATTCATATCTTTGTATAAGGGTTGTCATCAATTACCAAAAAGGGGGAGATTGAAAGCTCTAGTTTGGTTTTGGTGAATTGATGAAACCCTAAGTGCTAACCTAGTTTATCAAGTGATCATGAGATAGGTAGCACACTTCAAGTAAAGAAGCTAATGAAGATTATAACATGACAAAGTGATGGCATGGCAATGATCAAGGGCTTAAACTTGAAATAAAGAAAGAGAAAAAACAAAAAGCTCAAGGCAAAGGTATAAACCATAGGAGCTATTTTGTTTTGGTGATCAAAACACTTAGAGAGTGTGATCACATTTAGGTTTGATAGCCGTACTATTAAGAGTGAAACTCATATCGAAATACGGTTATCAAAGTGCCACTAGATGCTCTAACTCATTACATATGCATTTAGGATCTAGTGGAGTGCTAACACCCTTGAAAATATTTGTGAAAATATGCTAACACATGTGCACAAGGTGATACACTTAGTGGTTAGCACATTTGAGCAAGGGTGGAGAAGTTAGAAGTAAAAACGAGTTAGTGTCGCTGGTTATACAGTGACCGGACGCTGGACCTCTGAGGGACCAGCGCGTCCGGTCATGTGTAACAGTGAGATGCTGGCGTCGGTCTATTGACCAGACGCTAGGTCGCTCGGTGACCAGACGCTGAAGAGGTGCGTCTGGTCAAGTGGTCGGTCTGCACAGCGCTTAGGGTTAAGCATCGGACGCTGGTCTGCGTCCGGTCAAGGTGGACCGGATGCGTCCGGTCGAAGAAATACGCCTCGGGGAGCTTACTGGAAATGACTGGACACTGAGGGTCCAGCGTCCGGTCAACTGATCGGAGCGTCCGATCGATCAAGGCAGATGACCATTGGAGCCAGACATGTGGCTGACTATGAGCGACCGGACGCAGGGAGCTCAGCGTCCGGTCAACTGACCGGAGCGTCCGGTCAGTCCGCGTCATGCCCAGTAAAGGGGTATAACGGCTATATTTCGTGGGGGCTTCTATTTAAGCCCCATGGCCGGCTATAGCTCATATCTTTGGCCATTTCCATTGACATAGCAACCTTGTGAGCTTAGCCAAAGCCCTCCCACTCATTTCCATCATAGATTAAACATCTTTGTGAGATTGGGAGAGAATCCAAGTGCATTGCTTGAGTGTTTGCATCTAGAGGCACTTGGTGTTCGTGTTTCGCTGCGGGATTCGCTTGTTACTCTTGGTGGTTGCCACCACCTAGATGGCTTAGAGCAGTGAGGATCGTCGAGCGGAGGTGGTGATTGTCTCCGGCTCCGATCATGGTGATTGTGAGGGGTTCTTGACCTTTCCCCGGCGGAGAGCCAAAAGGTACTCTAGTGAATTGCTCGTGGCTTATGTGATCCTTATCTTGTGTTGGTTGTGCGGCACTCTATTGAGGGTTTGGCGTGTGAAGCCAATTAGCGCGTGAACCTCCAAGTGAGTGAATCACCACAACGAGGACTAGCTTGCCGGCAAGCAAGTGAACCTCGGTAAAAATCATTGTGTTCATCATTGATTCTGAGGTGATTGGTCTTCATTGTTATTCATCCTTGTGATTGATTGGTTCACTCCTCTACACGGCGGTATAACTATCTTGATCACTCTCTTTACATTATCGCAAACTAGTTGACAAGCTCTTTAGTGTAACTAGTTGTGAGAGCTTGCTTGCTTGGTTGGTGTGGCTCTTTAGTTAGCTTTTGAGAGCACACTAACATAGGGTAGTGTCATACCTCTTGTGTGAATCGACACTATCTAAACTAGAATTGTGGTAGGTGGCTTGCATTTTGAGTAGGCTAGCGTAACACTTGCTTCGCCTCATAATTGTCTAACCTTTTGTTAAGTGTTGTTATAGAAATTTTTATTAGGCTATTCACCCCCCTTTAGCCATTAGGACCTTTCACCCGCGGCGTTTCGGCCAGAAGCTTGATAGTGAAGATGGCGGGGAGCATCCGGGAGAGACTTACCGAGAGGCACATCGGAGACCCACTTGCGCGTGGGGAAGGCTCGAGGCTATCCATGGAGTCACCCGACCGAGAGCTTGGGCCTTGCGAGGGATTCCTTGCGAGGGGCTCCAATGAGGACTAGGGGGAAGCTTGCGCGCTTCTCGATACCTCGGTAAAAATACCAGAGTCGTTGACGGGAGTTTGCATATCTCTACCTTGCTCTTTAGCTTCTGCATTTACATTGATTACTTTACTATGTTTGCGGTAGAGATAGCAACACACTAGCAAAACCATAGTTGCACATCTAGATAGCTTATCTATTGCATATGTTTTGCTAGGGTTAGAAAAAGAGGGCATAGTTTAGAGTAAGAATTTTAAGTTGCCTAATTCACCCCCCCTCTTAGGCGTCATGGTCCTTTCAATTGGTATCAGAGCCAGTTGGCTCATATTTGGACCCTTGGCTTAACCGCCGTTGAGCCGATGCTATTGTAGAGTGGTTGGGATGGATACCGCTAGGCCTCCACAATTTGATGGCACTAACTTCCTTTACTATAAAGCAAGAATGGCTTGCCATCTTGAGGCGGTTGATTTAGGTGTATGGAGAGTCACTCGTGACGGGATGAAACCCATTAAGAATCCCGAAAAGCCCACAAAGAGTGACGAAAAAGAAATGCATTTCAATGCTAGAGCTAAGAATTGCTTGTTTGAATCTTTTAGCATGGATGTGTTTAACCAAGTGTTCACCTTAAATATGGCACATGAAATTTGGTTAAAACTCCAAGAGCTCCATGACGGCACAAGTAATGTCCGTGAGCAAAAACATTGTCTAGCCAAGCAAAATTATGATTCCTTTGCTATGAATGATGATGAGCTTGTTCATGATATGTATTCTCTATTGAATCTAATCATCAATGAGCTTCATTCAATAGGATTATTAAAACTAGATGATGCAGACATTGTGAGGAAGATCATCTCCGTTCTACCACAAAAGAAATATGCAAGCATCATCACCATCCTTCACAACATGGAGAACTTGAGCACCATGACCCCGGGCATTGTCATTGGAAAGCTAGTGGCATTTGAAATATCACGTAAGATGGGTCAAGGAGAAGCATCTTCATCAAGCAAAGGCAAAGCTCTCGCTTGTAGCGAGAAGAAAAAGATGAAGGGCAAGAAAGTTGAGTCAAGCTCAAGCTCAAGCTCCTCAAGTGAAGAAGACAATGAGGATGATGATGATGATGAAGATTCAAGTGATGATGATCAATCTTCCTCCTCCACCTCCGACCTTGATGAAGAATCAATCAAACTTATCAAAAAGGTGGAGAAGATGATCGTAAGGCTCAATGTCAAGGGTGTGCCCATCCAAATTCAAGACCTCGTTTTCACTAATCAAAGAGATGAGCAAAGAAAGAAAGGATGCTATGGATGCGGCGAGTTGGGGCACTTTGTGGAAGTTTGTCCAAACAAGCCCACACCCAAGGCAAAGAAGAAGACGTGCAAGAACAAAGCCCTCACATCAATAAGGTCATGGGATGATTCCTCAAGTGAAGAAGATCATCACAAGAGGCGAGGGTGCAAGCACTCATCATCAAGCTCTTCTGGTGTGTGCCTTATGGCACGAGGTAATGAAAGCTCATCCTCTAGTGAGAGTGATAGTGATGATGATTTGCCTTCTTATAATACAATTGTGCAACAAAATCTTAAATATACTAAAGTTTGCACTAGTCAGCAAAAGAAGCTCAAAAATTTAAAAGAAGAGCTAAGTAGTTCACAAGAAGCATACAAAAACTTGCTTGAACAATATGAAAACTTTGCAAATCTCAATGTTGAACTATCTACTAAAATTGAGAAACTTGAGGCTAGTGCAACAACAAATGCATGTGCAATCAATGATGAGCAACTTTTAAAGAAAAATGAAAAATTAAAAAGAAAGGTTAGCTAGCTCACAAGAAGCATATAATAGTTTGCTTGCTAAAATGGAAACCATGTGCAAACATTGTGATGAGCTAACTAATAAAGTTGCTAATCTTGAAGCCGTTAGCACAAACCCCACCAAGGCATCTAAAAAGAAAAGTTCTATCTTTAACATGTCTAAAAAGGATGCATCTACTTCTTGTAATGATTTATGTTTAGACTCACCTTTGTGCAACCAAGTTTGTGTTGAGAAAGTTATTGTAGATACATGCACACAAGAGGTTGCAAAGGAGAATGAGCAACTCAAGCAAGAAGTAGCTCACCTCACCAAGGACTTGACTCAAGTAAAAGGCAAGGCAAAGCAAACCCAACTTCATCAAGATAACACCGTCAAGGGAGTGAAGAAGCTTGATGAAGGACAAACCGTGGTTTGTTATGTGTGCCACAAGGAAGGTCACAAGTCCTATGAGTGCAAGGTGAAGAATGGGGGAGGAGCAAAGAAGAAGGAGAAAAAGCAAATAAGCAAGCTCTCCAACACCTACACCAACAAGGTGGACAAGAAGGCCTCCACACCTTATCTCTTGAAGAAGAAGAAAAATGACAAGGTGGTGGCCATCAAGGTGAACAAGCAAGCCAACAATGGGGTCAAACGCTTTTGGGTGCCAAAGGAAATCATTTCCAACATGAAGAGCACCAAGAAGGTTTGGATTCTGAAAGGGAAGTGAGAAGTCCGTCGGACAACGGGAAATTTGGAGACTTGGCAAAGTTTGGGTGCATTTCATGGGGTGCATCATAATGGACAAAGTTATTGTCAAGTAGGTTAGTCAATACTATGGACCCAAATTCCCCTTCCCATGTTAGGTAACTAGATGTCAATACTTTCAATTAGTATTCATTTCATTTGGTTTTGTTTTTCAATTGATATACTCTTAAAGCATCTAGTTATCTTTCATGCCTAATGTTTGCATTTACATGCTTAAATATTTTGTCATGCATTCAATGGGTATATCATATGGTAGGCTTGCTCGGTTTCATTATCAACCCTTGGAGCAAACCTACATGGTTTAAAATTGTTCAGGAGCAAGGCACATAGCTTGTTTTACAATCATTTATCTAATATGTGCCAAAGTCCAAATTGTAGATAATCTCTCCCAAATATCATCTTTCAAGTGGTATTTTGATATTTAAATCAATATGCACAAATTTTACAAGTATTCAACACCTGTGTGCACATATTTAGGGGGAGTATTTCTACAACTTGGATGCTTTGAGACTAACACTTGTTCAAATGGTATTTTTTTTAAAAAAACCTATCACATGTGTAGTAGTCTCATTGTAAGGAAATTGGAGTTCCCG